>NW_027395278.1:9357003-9724007 GCF_027580225.2 Misgurnus anguillicaudatus
AGTGTCCATTTTATTTTTCAAACAATTTGTCTTATACCACACTGTATCAAACTGTAACATGATTCATGATTTGTCATGATGAATAATGCCTCTGTCTTTGTCTCTTTTTAAATCCTTTTAAAATGCCTCTTCTAATCTATTTACAGTTTAGCTCAATTTTTCAAATGTGAATTTTTGTCTAAACAAAATCTCTGAACAATTAGTCTCTTGTTAACATCAAATGATCAGGAATTTCTTATTGATTTAAACCAATTGCAAGTGTTTTGGCACATGAGTGCAAAGAGAGGTACAAATGTCACAGTTTGCACAATAACTAAATTAATATGGCATGTTGGCAAAACTAATTTAATTCTCAGCAAAACTGTCAAACTTTCAAAACCTCTCAATATTCTTTCATTGTGTAAGTAATCAAATTAAAAATGATCCATTCAAGTATTAAAATCTGTCTACAACATGTATATTCCATAAATATCTGACATGGAATGATTGTAATGTCTACCATTGCAATAAAATTGGAATCAAATCAACCAATCAAGTTTGGGAACATATAGTTTGTCTGCAGCAATCGGAGGACTACACCCTAATTTGAACAGTTCCACAGTGTCATCAATTGTGCAAACCTTTCATGGGGAAAACTGGTAAATATGTAAATAGAATAGAATAGAATAGAATAGAATAGAATAGAATAGAACTTTGCAGTACAAAGTGAATAACTTACCAAAATAACGAACATAATCAGAATTTTAAATCAGAATTGGATACAGCACATTTTCAGTTGTGTAGACTTAGTAGTTCGCTTGTAATTTTGAAAACATAAATATTGTTATGCTAATTCATGAAGGTACACAAACTACATACATAAGCAACACAATGTTCAATCAAAATAAAATATCTGAAACCATCTGAATAGAATCATACTGTGTACCTACCTTGCCAAAAGAAACACTGCAACAACCCTTTCAAACCTTTTGCCTCCAACAACTGTTTCTATCTCATGGAAAAACAGAAAGGTTACCAATGTTAATCCACAGGTTTTTTTGTTGTTGTTTCAAAAAATATCTTTACAACAGGTGTCACTTGTGTCACGGGTAGCAACACGATGAGGCAGAAGGCGGATCCAAATGCAGTTATTTATAAAATTATACAGGTAAATAAAGCTAAACATAAACTCAGGCACACTAGAGACAGGCAACATCATACAACGAACGACAAACAATGAATGAACAGGCAAGTTATAAATGCATGACAATGACCAGTAACAGAGCAGACACAATCAGTAACTAAGACAATAAACAAGGGGAAGAGCATGAGAACAATGAGTAAACATGGTAACAAACAAGGGGGTGGAGACACTAATCAACATGAGGAGATACAACTAGAAACAAGGGTACACAAGTAAACCACAGAATACAGAGACATATGAATTAAACCAAAACACAAATGAACACAGGGACAACACGTTACATAGCCCCCCTCAAAGGGGCGGCTTCCAGACGCCCCACCAAAAAACCCAAAGTACATAAGTCTAGGTGGGCGGTGGAATGGAGGTGGAACCGGGGGAGGGATGGTGGGCCAGGACCATGAAAGTCCAGAGGCTAGAGCCCAGGTGGAGCCACGGGCGGAGGCAGGAGCCCGGGCAGGGCCGCGGGCGGATGCTGGGGCCAAGGCGGAGCCGCGGGCAGAGCAGGTAGCCAGGGCGGAGCCGCGGGCAGACCAGGTAGCCAGGGTGGAGCCGCGGGCAGAGCAGGTAGCCAGGGCGGAGCCACGGGCAGAGCAGGTAGCCAGGGCGGAGCCGGCAGAGCAGGAACCCAGGGCGGAGCCGGCAGAGCAGGAACCCAGGGCGGAGCCGGCAGAGCAGGAAACCAGGGCGGAGCCAGCAGAGCAGGAAACCAGGGCGGAGCCCGGGGCCTGCAAATAGAGACAGGGTAGAGAGGCTGGGAAAGCCAGAGAAGCACAACACAAGGGGGGACCAGATATCAGGCACAGACCAGTTGTACCAGGCAGAGAGTTCATCGAGTTCAGGAACAGCCACCTTGGGACAGGCAGATAGTTCAATACTGGCCATTTTAGACAGGACAGAAAGTTCACAAGGAGCCATGTTATGCTGAGGACAGAGTTCATAATCAGCCAACTTTTCGCTTACAGTAAAGAGTCTCTGGCGCTTAGCGGTGACCACACTGGCTGACCAATGTGGCACAGGGGACTCGGGAATAACCATCTCAGCCTGTAACAGGGGCTCAGAAGCCTCGCTCGGCTCAGAGGGCTCAGAAGATTCGCTCGGCTTAGAGGGCTCAGAAGACTGGCTCGGCTCAGAGGGCTCAGAAGGCTCGCTCGGCTCAGAGGGCTCAGAAGACTCGCTCGGCTCAGAGGGCTCAGAAGACTCGCTCGGCTCAGAGGGCTCAGAAGACTCGCTCGGCTCAGAGGGCTCAGAAGACTCGCTCGGCTCAGAAGACTCGCTCGGCTCAGAAGACTCGCTCGGCTCAGAAGACCCACTCGGCTCAGATGACTCAGATACTTCCGATTCAGGATCCTGGAAAGCATCACAGGAGACAGAAGCGCAGAACGCGGACCACACACACCATAGAGCCATGCCAAATATGGGAAGTGCAGAATGCGGAGAACATACCTCAGACTTAACAGACACCACAGAGCTGGAGACCACAGGACGGGGAACCCCAGCCACCCGTACAGATACCAATGGGGTATCCACCAGACTGGCGATTAAACGTTGGAACTTAGGCAGCGCTGGAGAGTTCAGCAAGGCAGTCGTTTGGTGAAGTGTGGGTGTGGCAGCCATTTTGTGAAGTGGCTCAGGTATGGGAGCTATTTTGGGAATGGGTGTAGGTGTCACTACTGCACCTTTAACAACCGGTACAGTGATGGTGGCTTTCTTAAAAACCGGAGCTGGTATGGTTGTGGTAAACTCGAAAACCGGGGCAGGTAGAATAATGGCAGTCTGAAGCATGGAGTGGGATGAGGTGGTGGCCATCTTGAGCACAGAGTCGGGCGCTGACACAGGGAGAACAGGACTCGGGAGAACAGCGTCCGTGCTAACAGCGGGTCGCTCGGGCATGGGTTTCTTCCTCCGCCGTCGGTGACGTGAGCAACGCGAGGGGGTAGCGTTCACCGGCACGGAAGTCACAACAGTCTTATGCACGGGGCAGCGGACATGAACTCAAGTGACTCGGGCGTGAATCGTGCATACCTTCCGCCACGCTTGTCCACGTAACGGGCGAATAAAAAAAACTCCATATACTCAAGCACGGCCATCTTTCATCGCGGCAGAGCCTCATCCAAACTATCATTAAACATGTACTTAAGTTCCGTTTCACTAAGATCTAAATCGTTTGCCAAGGTCCAGAAAGTAGAGGCAAAACAACTCACGGGTTGCGCCTGTTGCCGGAGGGAAATCAGGTCCGTGAGTGCGTCCTACCATTCTTCTTCCGTGGTGGGGAGCGAAACCTGCACTCGGACACTGCCGACACGGAGCATACAGACACTAGGGACACACCAGGGAACTTGGAAAAAACACGGGAAATGGACACTGCTGGATCCTTATTTGGTCGTTCGTTCTGTCACGGGTAGCAACACGATGAGGCAGAAGGCGGATCCAAATGCAGTTATTTATCAAATTATACAGGTAAATAAAGCTAAACATAACCTCGGGCACACTAGAGACAGGCAACATCATACAATGAAGACAAACAATGAATGAACAGGCAAGGTATAAATGCATGACAATGACCAATAACAGAGCAGATACAATCAGTAACTAAGACAACAAACAAAGGGAAGAGCATGAGAACAATGAGTAACCATGGTAACAAACAAGGGGGCGGAGACACTAATCAACATGAGGAGATACAACTAGAAACAAGGGTACACAAGTAAACCACAGAATACACAGAGACATATGAATTAAACCAAAACACAAATGAACACAGGGACAACACGTTACAACTTGTCAATTCAGCAGGAAAGTTTGCATGCCTGCCATTCTCAATCTTTTTACAGAGCGGACATGAACGCGCTGAACATTTCATGGTCCTACGCCTTTTACATACAGCATATATTTATGTGAGGAAACTTTTAACCAACTGTTCGTTAAAGTTACTCTCAATGCAGTTCCATTAAAATCTTTTGGATTTCCTCAAAAATAAAGCGGAGATCAGGATAGAGGATAGCTTAGGTTTAAGGCATACATCAGCTCAAACAACATGGCACGATGTTGCAACACCTTCATGGCTTCCAGGACTATACAAAGATCCTCTTCTTCATCACAAGAAGCATGTTGTTTGAGAGCACAAATCCCAACATTGGTGTCTTCAAATGACCACACTGATGCTGACTTCATCCATGCCCTGTACAAAACAAACAAATGTAGTTAAAGAAACAGAAAAAAGGTTACAATAAAAGTGTCATTGGAAATTAGTACAATGCAAACAAATATAAATGTAAGAATACAGACCCATGTGCATTGCCACTGCATGTTACAATTGGTTACAAATACATGGGATACAAAGCAAGGCAGCTGCACTGTCCACTGCTCTGGATGTGTGTGTGTGTGTGTGTGTGTGTCTGTGTGTTCACTACACTGGGATGAGTTAAATAAAGAGGCCACATTTCGAGTGTGTGCTACCATACCTGACAATCACATCAAAAGGGAATTCTCTCATTTTCTCATTCTCATGTTGTTACAGACCTGTATAAATGTCTTTGTACTGATGAACACGAAGGAAGATATTTATTTTGAGTAATGTTTGCAACCAAACTGTTCATGAGCCCCATTCACTTCAATAGTATTATTTTTCCCCACTATGGAAGTGAATGGGGCTTATGATTGGTTTGGTTACAAACATTCCTCAAAATATCTTCCTTAGTGTTCATCAGAACTAAGACATTTATACAGGTTTGTAACAACATGATACGGAGTAAGTGATGAAAATTTTTATTTTTGGGTAAACTACCCCTTTAAATCTTCCCAGGTGTTTTAATGACCCGTGTGCCAAAAGATGTTGTAACTAAAACATACTAAATGTTCTGTACTTCCAACAATGTTTACACATTTTTATGTCTATGAATCTATATTACTTACTTCTGTCATTTGATCATTAATTGTTTAAAGTCTTTTTGCTAGCTGTCCTCCTTTCTGATAGAAGAGTTTCATCAGGTTTTTGGATTGGAGGTCCAGGTGACACGCAGGTAGGGTTGCCACCCATGTCTGATAAAAAACCTGGACATATCGATGACCCGGCCAATTGGTTTGCTCACAAGCCCCCCCCCCCCCCCATAGCATAATATTTCTATAGGCCTATGCAATTATTGGCAACACTTTACAATTGTCTTTTTTTAATTCTTATTTGTTAACATTAGTTAATGTATTAACTAACATGAACTAACCATGAGCAGTACATTTGTTACTGTATTTGTTAATCTTTGATAACGTTAGTAAATAAAAATACAGCTGTTCATGGTTTATTCATGTTAGTTCACAGTGCATTAACTAATGTTAACAAGATTTAAATAAATGTATTATTAACATTAACAAAGATAAAAAATTGCTTTATGCTATAAGTGCAGTTTATTATTAGCAGTGGCGGAACTAGAATTTTTTTAATGGGGTGGCCAGGGGGTGGCCAAAGCTACTTTAGGGGGTCCATAGTCCATAAAAGAAAATGACGTGTAACCATGTGTCAAGAAACATAAATTAATCTTTTGATCGCATTAGATGTAAACATAATAAGGGTGAATTTTAAATCTTTCTACTGTATTTCTTACATCTGATTTACTGTCTGTTAAAGGGATTCACCCAAAAATGAAAATTCTGTCATCATTTACTCACCCTCATGTTGTTCTAAACCTGTATTTTATTTTAATAAACACAAAAGAAGATATTTTAATAAATGATGGTAAGCATACAATTAATGGTATATCCATTGAATTCCATCATGTTGTTTTTATTCCTACTATGGAAGTCAATGGTTACAGCTGTGTGCATACCATCATTTATCAAAGTATCTTCTTTTGTGTTCATCAGAAAAAAGTTATACGTACACAGGGCTCGAAATTGCGACCATTTTGGTCGCATATGCGACCGAAATTTAATCTGTGCGACCTTAAAATATATTTGGGAGCATTTGTGCGACTGCCCATTTTGTTGTGACGCGAGTTGATTGTGATCCTGCGTGCTGGCGCCATAGATATAAAGGCTGGCGCTGTCCCAGGTTCAGTGTTCTCTCCAACGATACATAACCAATCAAATTTCACCATTAAGTTCTTGCGTTTAATGAAGACCGCAGATTGGCTAATATGAGCGTCAGTCATTCCTTGTTGCCGTGGAGCGCGGAAATGTGAAAAGACGAACGCGTCGCGAGCATGACGAGAGCGAGCCGATTACAGCCAAGGTTATTACTGTATTTTATGACGACGATCCGGATTCAAATGTAACTCCACCACCGGAAAATACGAGTTGACGTTAAACCTTTCAGAGAGAGTGGCTTAAAGATTTCGAGTGTCTTTGCTATGAAAATGTAACTTACTGTGTTTACTGTAAATCCTGTAAAACGGCGTTAATGGCGGAATCAAAACATTTTAAGCGCCAGACGTACCTTGCTTAAACATGGCGAAAGTGCCAAAAACACAAGACGTGTCATGACAAATGTGTTTATTATTGATGGAGACACCGACCTCCTGTCTGTCAAAGTGTGTTTGATGGTGTATGTGCGCATGCGCTGGTGAATGGACATTCGACAAACATCCTTGTGGTCCATGTTGCGGTGGAATACGACAATGCTGATGGTATGTTTTTATTGTATTTTTTAAAACATTGCCTATTTAGTAGTAAAAGCATCCTGGTAATGCAGTTATCAATACCAATATATATTAGCCTTCTATATTAGGGTCACTTTTGTAATGTCACAATTAATCAGTGTTTTACGTGTTTGCTAGATTTTCTATGTAATCTTAATCATGTTACCTGTAATTGTTAAATTATTATTGCTGCTATACTATTTCAACAGCATTGGGTATTAATTTAGGAATTTATGCAGCAAAAAATAAAATAAAATAGAAGACCAACTTTTAAATGCTGGCCATAGGATGTGTAAAGCCCGGTGGTGGTGTTTTATTTTTAATAAAATAAATCTATTAACATGTACATTGTAGTTGTGGTGCTTTTTAATTTTTGGATAAATGCGCCAAAATTTTTGCTGGTGCTCCTAACTCTTTAAAGTTGGGAGCACCAGTGCTACCAAATAAAAAAGTTAATTTTGAGCCCTGGTACAGGTTTAGAAAAACATAAGGATGTAAAAATGATGACAGGATTTTCATTTAGTGAACTATCCCTTTAATGAAGCAAAAGATCAGGAAATCTAAACTCCATGATAAACCTTAAACTTACTTTAAATAGCAGAGCTTAACACAAAGGATGGTTGGATTAATCTTTATTTACGAAGATACAGAAGATGCAAAGGTTTTCTTTTTTCTTTTGATATTTAATTAACTTTAATGACAGAGAGACTTTAACAGGTTAGGCTAAGACCGAATGCAATAAAATATTTATTTGTTTAAGACGTACAGTAACCAAATGTTTAGTATGAAAATCACCAGCCATTTTGACATATGAGCATTTGTCCGTTTAAGCCAAAAAGACGCGAACAGTCGTCTAAGCTCTGGCTGTGCACGAGCACGGATATGCGCGTCACGCTTTCAAGTTCAATGTGGCAATCCAGTCGAATTAACAATCATACAGTAGCCTATAAAGATCACGTCAAGAATGAAAACACGGTTCTGGGTTTTGTTGTTAAAAGAATTGGCAATCTTAGACTTTATTCAGTCCACAAGAAAATTACCACACTTCCAGCATATACGGTGATATCATGTAGTATTAGCAATGTATGACTTCACTTACATAATTTTAAAGAGATTCCAAGCATTATGTAGACATGACATTTATCTTCTGATGGTATGAAAAGTATTCGTTAAGTTACAGTAATTTTTCTGACGCGTTTTTGAAAAGACGTCACTGATGGAGAGATAACAGAACGCGCATTATGTATTTCTTAATTTTGTGAAAAGCACAACATTCAGTTTTTATAGACACACAAAAAATGACACTTTAACGTTTTAAATGATGTATAAATCATATCTGTATGTCCAAAACCAAGTCTCTTTGCGCATTGATTGAAAAATAAAGAGCTTGCGCCGCGACCGCAGGGAGGGTTAATATTCATAATGTTTGTTTTTAACAATGTGCTGCGCTGCCGCACGTCGAAAATAAAGTGAAAGTAGCGCATTAAATTTGGGGTGGCACACGGGGTGGCCAGTGACATGTCAAGGGTGTCCAGTGCCACCCTGGACACCCCTCTGGCTCCGCCACTGATTATTAGTTCATGTGTTAACTAATGAACCTTATTGTAAAGTGTTACCCAATTATTTGTTCATTATGTTAAAATATGTAAATCAGGTTTACAATTTATTAAAGCTGCTTATACTATTTATGTAAACTGTTTTTATTTATATTCCATTGCAACTTTAAACACGTCTAAATAGCAACTAGCAAATATGCAAATTAAATTAAACTTGTTGAACTCACCTCAACATGTATTTTACAATCATTTAACCCGCCATGGGAAAAGCTGAAATCACTGTTACAAACTCTACACCATGCAAGATTTTAAGTCTTTTAAGACAGGGATACACTTTCGTGTAGTCTGGTGTAAAATGTGTCTTATATTTTCGCTTTTGGGGCACTCTCCCTCTGCCATGGCGCTCCTGTTTCTAGATACACTGATTAGTTTGGTTCGGGAGAAGAGATAAAAGCCCGCCCACACTGACAATTGATTGGTTGGTGTCCTGAAACAGGCCAATCAGGATGCTCTCTGTCTTACATGCGCTAAATGAGGCAAACACACACACAGACGCAAGGTCTCCCTCTCTGCCGTGCGCGCGCTAAATTTCATATTTACATAGCTTTTCGAAAACTGGGACATTCAGTGTCCCGGGAGAGTTGATAAATTTCCCGGGACAGGTTATTAAAAAGAAGGACGATCCCGGTAAAACCGGGACAGGTGGCAACCCTACACGCAGGAACATAAGACAGTAGTGATTCTTTTAACCCCCAGGGGTCCAAAAACGCGGGGACGCGTTTTGACGTGTTTTCTCCTTATCATAGCAGAATCAACTTAAAATACTCCATCATTAATAATCAAACACTTACGTGTTTGACATCATTTGAAACTCTGAAGGGTCCTCTTTAATTAGTTCACATTCACAATAACAAGAGATCTTTGTGTTTTTGTCAAATAAAGAAAATAAACAGGGTGCGCATTCAGACATTTCTGTCTCCGCCAGCTGTCTCTTAAAACACCTTACAAAAATCAGTTGAAACTCCGCGAATACTCGTCACACAAACATAATACACATATCCAAAGAAAGCCTGAAATGTCTACTTTTAAACAAGCTAATTATAATCAAAAACAAATATTTCCTGTTTATATAATCTGCATTGAAGTAAAGAGAGTACAGTTTTTCCTGGCTGAGCTCATTATCTCTAATGCGGCCACGCCCTCAGGCTGTTGACATGGTAATGAAGAGACAGCAGTTCCAACAATAATAAACAAAGCGTAAAGTTTTATCAGATTTAAAGACTTTACCGCATGTTTGGATTATAAACTTTATACACACACGTAAGGAATATCTTCATTTATGTCTGGACATTGAGGAAGAGAAGCGTTTATCTTTTGTTGTTAAATATTTTTATTAGGAATTTTAACCGCCAGTCCATTGTAATTACATTTTATGCCAAACAAAACTTACATTTAACAAATACACATTAAAAGAAAAAATACAAAACCCATACACAGAAGACATCAAAATAACTATTAAACAGAAAATATAACTAAAATTACCCTCCCCACCTAAAAAATACAACCCCTAAGTGCTATCCAATGGTAATAATAAGTCAAGTAGGCCTGGTAAACAAATTAATCAATCACAAGATTGCAAAAAGGAAATAAAAGGGGACCAAATTTTTCCAAATATCAAAGTCTTATCCATTAGCATATATCTAATTCTCTCCAGATGTAGTGTGCTTGACATTTCTGTCAACCATAATTTAAGAGCTGGCACTTCCTTTTTCTTCCAGAACAAAAGAATAAGTTTTTTAGCAGTTATTATTCCATATGAAACAAACTGTTGTTGTACCCGAGTAAGTTTCAAAAATTCTTCTGAAATTCCAAATATAATTAATATAGGATCAGGTTCAATAAGAGTATCCAATGTATCTGAAAATACCTGGAAAATTTTGATCCAGAAACTTTGTAATTTTGGACACATGGCATAGCTGTGTGACAGGTTAGCGTCTAAAATTTGACATTTGTCACATACTACCGACACATCTGGGAAAATTTTATTTAATTTACACTTGGAATAATGAAGCCTGTGAAGCACTTTAAATTGAATGAGACAGTGTCTTGCATTAACGGAACATCTGTGGACCAGTTCCAGACTTTGTTCCCAAATTTCACTAGAAATTTCTACTGCAAGTTCCTCTTCCCAGGCAGCTTTAATTTTCTCCATAGATGGACTTTTCACCTGTTCTAAAGCGTTGTAAAACAACGAAATGGTACTACCCCCTCGAAGACCTCTTTCCAACAATGTGTCCAAATACATAGGTGAAGTTGTGGCATAATTAGAAATGTTAGACTTCACAAAGTCTCTAATCTGGAGGTACCTAAAGAAGTGATTAGAGGGGATATTGTATTTTTCACACAACTGCTGAAATGAGGCAAATTTTCCATTCACATATAAATCCCCTATTTTCCATAACCCTAACTTTTTCCAAATCTCAAATACATTATCCAATACCGAAGGGCAAAAAGCAGGGTTAGCTGAAATTGATAACAGAAATGACATTTGTGTAAATTTAAAATGTGTCAGTAATTGTTTCCAAATACGAATAGAATTATGAATAACAGGATTGTGATTATAAAGTGAACTAACTATACCTTTGGGTGATAAAAGAATTGCATTAATAGAATATGGGGCACATTCTTCCTGTTCCAGCCCCAACCAACTATCCCACACCGGTGTTAAATCTATCCACGAAGTCAAGAACCTCAGATTCGCAGCCCAATAATAAAAGAGAAAATTAGGTAGCGCGAGTCCTCCCTGTATTTTAATTTTACACAGGTGTTGTTTCGAAATCCTGTGGGCTTTATAATTCCAAACAAATGGGACCAAGATAGAGTCTAACTTTTTGAAAAAGGATTTGGGCAGAAATACAGGAATGTTCTGTACCACATATAAAAATTGTGGGAGAAAAATCATCTTGATCGCATTTACCCTTCCCACCAGAGATAGAGGGAGTGTTCTCCAAAAACCAATCAAGGAATTAAATTTCGACAGCAGGGGTTGAAAATTGGCTTTAACCAGATTGGAAAACTTTTTTGTCACCTCAATTCCTAGATATGTAAATTGTTCTGAGGTAACCTTAAAGGGCAATCCCTGAAGCCAAGACGAGTCCTTGATAGTAACTGGCATCAACACACTCTTGTCCCAATTAATTTTATATCCTGCAAATGTGCCATAGTAATTAATCAAATTAAGGATATTTGGAATGCTACTATTGGGATCAGAAATAAATAAAATTACATCATCTGCGTATAATGCCAATTTATTATCAGTGTTTTTAGTTTTATGGCCTTTAATACCTGAATGGGCTCTAATAGCCTGAGCTAGAGGCTCAATCGCTAATGCAAACAAAAGAGGTGACATCGAGCAGCCCTGTCTTGTGCCTCTGTGTAATTCAAAACGAGAAGATATTGATTGATTTGTGAGAATTCTTGCACACGGATTAGAGTACAACACTCTAATCCATGAGATGAAATTATCTCCAAGATTAAACTTCTTCAGTACAGCAAATAGGTAAGGCCACTCAATTTGATCAAATGCCTTTTCTGCATCCAATGAGAGAATGGCAAAATCTTGTTTCTGGGCTTTGGACGAATACAAAATATTAAAGAGACGCCTAAGATTAGACGAAGAGTTACGCTTTGGTATAAAGCCATTTTGATCTGGATGCACCAAGTTACTTATCACTATATTTAGTCTGCATGCCAAAATTTTTGCCAGAATTTTTTGATCTGTATTTAGAAGTGAAATCGGCCTATAAGAGCCAAGTTCTTCTGGGTTCCTTCCTTTTTTTGGGATTACAATAATAATTGCCTCATTTAGGGAAGAGGGCAGAGACTGATCTATAAATGCTTGTTTGTAAACCCTATATAAATAAGGTGATAGTAATTCATAGTAGGCTTTGTAAAATTCGTTACAAAATCCGTCCGGCCCAGCAGTTTTACATCCTTTTAGAGATTTTATATTATCTGAAATTTCTTTAATAGTAATTTCTGCACCTAACTCTTCAGCTTGTTCTTGATTTAATGCGGGTAGGTTCTGTTGATATAGAAACTGTACTATTACTGAAGGATCTATATTTCCTTTAGATGAATACAGTGACTCATAAAATGTTTGAAACTTACTATTTATATCTTTAGAGGACGTTAGGAAATTTCCAGTGTCTGATTTAATTTTGTATATTGTACGTTCAGCTACTGATTTACGGAGATGTCGAGCTAAGAGTTTCTGAGGTTTATCACCAAATTCGAAGTATTTTTGCTTTACATACTGAAAGGATTTTAAAATTTTGGAAGCGAGAATTTCATTCACTTTATATTTAAGTGCACAAATTTTTTTATATTTTTCCATACATGGGTGTTTAGCATTTTCCACTTCTAAATCGCGAATTTGAACTTCTAATAGCTCTAGTTCAGCCCTATTTTTCTTTCTTTGAAATGCTTGATAGGAAATAATACACCCCCTAATGTATGCTTTAAATGTGTCCCATAGTACCCCCATAGAAGTGTCAGGTTTGTCATTTAATTAAAAAAAAAAATGTATATCCTGTTTTAAGTGATTGATAAAAACCTTATTTGTAAGTAAATGAGAATTAAGTCTCCAATTTCTTTGTGGTTTCTCCATATTATCAATCTTAATAGAGAAGGTCACTGGACTGTGATCAGAGATAACTATATTATGGTATCTAGCCGAGCAGACCTGGGGCATAAGTTTACCATCCAAAATAAAATAATCTATTCGGGTATAGATGTTATGTACTTGCGAATGAAATGAGTAATCTCTAGCTGATGGATAGAGAGATCGCCATACATCAAACATGTTAGAGTTACTTATATAAGCATTCAGAAATTTTGTGGAGTTGGAACTAACTATTTTTGTGGAAGACTTGTCCAAATATGGATCAAGAACACAATTAAAGTCACCCCCAATTATAAGATTTGTGTCTGAGCTAGATGGAATTAAATCCAGAACTTTTTTGAAAAACTCAGGATTGTCAGCATTTGGTCCATAAATATTGACTAGTGTTAATGGCACAGAGAATACTTCCCCAACAACAATTACATATCTCCCTTCTTTATCTGAAATAGTCAAATTATGTTTAAATGGGACTCCTTTACGAATAAGGATAGCTGTTCCTCTAGATTTGGCACAGAAATTGGAATGATATATTTGTCCAATCCATTTGCATCTCAGTCTAACATGTGCAGTACGTTTCAAGTGGGTCTCTTGTAGAAACATAATATCTGCAGACAGTGATTTTAAATGAGATAATATTTTCCCCCTCTTAACTGGTTCATTCACTCCTTTAACATTCCAAGTAGAGAAACTTAAACACGCCCCTTTTGCATTTAAATTATTTAACATACACAGTAATTATAATCTGTTCTAACCAATTACCAACACACATGTAGTTGTCATCATGATACCATTTAGCACTATCCCACCCTCCCAACAAAACATTAGTTAACAGAACATGTTTAGCTGTTACCAAAACACATGTACAGCAAAACTTACCACGAAGTATAAGGCAACAAAAACGTATAATAAAAAACAAAAAATTGAAGGTTAAAGCCGACCTTCGCATATTACTTGCAGAGACTTCACACACAAGTCCAACATAAGTCCGCTACATAACTGAAACTTCTACAAAACAACAGATATTAATCTTGGAGTACTTTTCCAATATTTACTTATCTGCGCCAAACTGTTCAATAGCAAATTTCCATGCTTCATTCACGTCGGTGAAAAGCTTCTCTCCTTCGCTGTACGTCACCCGAAGTTTCGCTGGATACAAGATTCCAAACTTCACCCCGGGTTTATCCCGCAGGATCTGTCTTACTTTGGCAAAGGCAGCTAGACGTTTTACCCCAGCCGCCGGGTAATCTCTGAAGATCTGGATGGAGCGACCGTTAAAGGTTAGCTGTCTTTGTGATGATACTTTACGCATGATTTTTTCCATTGTGTGGCCCTGATGCACTCGTGCAATAAACTGACGCGGAGGGTCATTGTTATCAGGCCGGGAGCGTAGAGCCCGATGCGCGCGATCCAGCACAGGCAGCTCATCTAATTCAAGCACCTCCATCAGCAGCTTAGCTACAAATTCTCTAGCACCTTGACCGTTTTCCAATCCTTCTCGGATCCCCGCGATTCTTATATTTTGCCTCTTAGAGCGGCCTTCCAGATCGATGCATTTCTCTGTTAATTCTGACACCTGCTCGGACAAACTTTTAACATGCGCTTGTAGTTTCGTAACCGCATCTGACGAGGCTGTAGCGTTCTGTTCAAGATGTTCGAGAGTAGTGCGATGGTCATTTATAATTAACTGCATTGCATCAAATTTTGCATCAATTTTCCTCTCCAGCGTCGCCATCTCTTCTTTCAAACTTTCTTTAATATCAGTCTTAACTTTGCCCAGCTCTAATCGGAGAGATTCAATAGCAAGCAGCACCGGGTTATTGCCTTCGGTTGCACTGGCCTCTTCCAACGAACCCGCTGGTTCGGCCGCACTTTCTCCTCCAGCGACATCTTTCTTTCCTTGTTTCTTCGACGGCATTTAGGCAGGAGAATTGCGATTAATGTTTAGCGTTTGTAACCCTATGAACAGTTCGCAAGCACACTAACTAGCTTTATGTTGTCTTGTTTTAATGAAGTTTGAGTGAAAATCAGCGGAGCTACAAAACTCACGTCTTACTCCATCTTGAACCCGGTTAATGTTAATATAATTATACATGATTTTCGAGGATACATCACTCGTATTACTTACCAAACACAATGAAACACATAGCAGCATTGTGAAGCAGTGTGACTTTCTTATAAGGCATTTAGCTTGTCGCTGTTGCCCCCTAGTGTTACTCATAATATATAAAAAAAGATAAGTATAAAGTAGATGGCCACCAGTAATAAAATATTAAACCATTAAATCTATATTATTCACACATTATACACAACTCATTAAAATATAAAAATTGTACTAGTTATTATTAACGATAATCATTACCTACAGCAGAGTTCATAAAATATCACTGTTGACTATATTCATAAAATGTCCGAAAATGTAAAGAGAAATGGTAATTTCATCGATTTACCAGCAGGTGCCATTGAAATGAATGGGGTTCAGTGCTGCATTTGTAACTATACGGACTACCGGCACATCCGGGAACTTGACTGTAAATTTCGTCACCGCCCCTTTTTGGGGATAAAAAGCAGACCTTCCATTGGCTTCCATTCAAAATAGCGGAACAAAGCAACGTTTTTACACAGCCGGCAGGCGTAAATAACTTATGAAATCACTCAGATTAAACATGTCGAGTATTTATCTGTCCACCCTGCCTGCCATAGAGCCCGAAAGATACATTAACACATTTAATTTGGTCAATATAAAAACATGTCCCTTTCTTTCTCACAGCGTCAAATTTGTGTAACAACGCCATCCAGTGATTGCTGGAAATATCGCTAAGCCAGTTAGTTGTATGGCTGGACGGAAAAGTGCACTCATTACTCTAAATATAAAGACATAATAAATAAATACGAAGTAACTTTCAAATACGAAGTAAAATCATTCACTTGCTTCCCTGTTGACTCGATGAGGTACGAGTAAATGTCCGGGTAAGACACCTCTGGCCAATAGGGAGCGTTGTTACACAAATTTGATGCTGGGAGAATGAAAGAGACATGTTTTTATATTGACCAAATTAAATATGTTAATGTATCTTTCGCGCTCTATGGCAGGCAGGGTGGACAGATAATTACTCAACATGTTTAATCTGAGTGATTTCATAAGTTATTAAGGTCTAGTCTGATTTCCCCCAAAAGTGGGCGTGAACCTGTTCAGAGACATTCTATGACGTTGCGCCGGTTGTGCGTATGCGTCACTCCATGACACGCTGTTACTTCCGCATTCCATTCTTACAACGGACGTCTATGAGTGTCGTAACTCTATTATTATACGACTCTGGTTTTTAAGTACCGCGAGAGCGTTTCGAGAGTAGCCGGCTAGCTCAGCCGGTGCAGCTTCTCCAGAGCGGATGCACGGAGTTGTGATGACGACATAGCTTTACGTGATTGGTTACCTCACTGATGACAACGATCACGTGCGTTTCAAGTTTAATCCAACCTTTAGTTCCACTAATAAACATTATACATTTTTGTTTTAAACAGGAAAAAAAACACGGTAATATGCTTAAATATTGTTATAATGAAGAAAATTCCAAGGCAGATATCACAGGGAATTAGAGTCTTTAATAAAAGATAACAAAGGCAGTCTGGAGATTTCACACAGCACTGGAATGAAACAAAGATACTTGAGTCCCGATCCGGGAAAACGACACAGATCTAATCCCTGGAGCTGGCCTGGAGCGCAGCAGTCAATAAATCAGGCACGGAGAATTCTCCTCAGCTTCACACGCAGCTGAACCTCAATGAACTTAAAGGAGACACTGGACAGGACAGACAAGACAGGACCAGGTGAGTTACTCCTATGACACGACACGATAAAGCTGTAGAGTATACAGAAAACATGTGTAATTCAATAATCCGACAAAGAGACTGCCAAAACAGCCACCAGATAAATGCTAAAGGCAGAGTGGGAACAGGTGTCAAAGCAATCAGCGCGAGCGCAGATTGCAATGACACACAGGTGAGAGGGGAGAGAGAGGGAGAGAGAGAATGATAACCAACTGAAAATGAAGGGGTGTGTGTGAGTGATAGGATGTGTGTATGTGTGAATAAGCATGTCTATGTGTGTGTATATGAGTATGTGACAAAAAGGCAGATAGAGAAAAACAAATTCATGACAGTACCCCACCCCCAACGAGCGCCTCTAGGCGCTCGCGGGAGGGGGCTGACGGGACCGGTAGAAGTCATCAATGAGCGATCGATCCAGAACGTCCCGGGCTGGAATCCACTGCCTCTCCTCTGGACCGTAGCCCTCCCAGTCAACCAAAAACTGGTGGCCACGGCCCCGAGGACGAACATCGAGAAGTCTGCGAACTCTGTAAATAGATTCCCCCTCATCAAGGGGAGGAGGGGGAAGGGGGGGACGAGTGGGCACATGAATGACCGGTTTAATACACGAAACATGAAAGACTGGATGAACGCGGCGTAACCGACCGAATAGCTTGAGCTTAACAGCGACAGGACTAATGACTTTGACAATGGAGAATGGACCAACAAAACGGGGCAATAGCTTGCGAGATGTCTCCTGAATAGGGAGATTTCGGGTGGACAACCAAACCTTCTGACCGCAGATATATCTAGGGGACCGAATTCTGCGGCGGTTGGCAGCTCGACGCGTGCGTTCTCTAGTCTGACACAATTTGGATCTCACTCTCCTCCAGGTACGCTTACATCGCTTAATAAACGCTTCGACAGACGGGACCGAGACTAGAGACTCCTGAGCAGAAAAAATAGGCGGCTGGTAACCGAGGCAACCCTCAAACGGAGAGAAACCGGTAGCGGATGAAGGGAGGAAATTATGGGCGTATTCAGCCCATGACAGCTGATCACACCATGACGCAGGACTAGAGGCGGTAAGACTACGCAACATGCGACCCAAAATCTGATTTGTCCGTTCGGCCTGGCCATTGGTCTGAGGATGGAATCCTGACGACAGACTGGGGGAAGCCCCAATCTGGCGACAGAATTCCCTCCAAAACTGAGAGGCAAACTGCGGACCTCTATCAGACATAATGTCCAAGGGGAGACCGTGGATTTTAAAAACGTGATCCACCATAATCTGAGCTGTCTCCTTAGCAGATGGTAATTTAGGAAGCGGAATAAAATGGGCAGCCTTAGAAAAACGGTCTACGGCGGTGAGAATGACCGTATTCCCAGCTGAGATAGGGAGACCGGTAACAAAGTCCATGGCGATATGAGACCAAGGACGTGTGGGAATAGGAAGAGGTCTGAGAAGACCCGCCGGAGGGTTATTACTGGACTTAGCCTGGGCGCAAATAGAACGTTGCGCTCACGAGTGGGCCACCAAAATCTCTGACAGATCGCGGCTAACGTACCTCTCACCCCCGGGTGAGCGACCAATTTAGAAGTATGACCCCAACGAAGGACTGACGGACAGACAGACTCGGGTACATATGAAGAGCTATTTTCCAAAACGCTATAAATCCATTTCAATAGTTTTCAGAAAAAGTACATTTTTTACCTAGACCCACACATTTTGTGAATATTCAATTTATTCTGTTATAATTGTTTGTTTGCTCAATCTGAACATGTTGAATAATGATTATTAAATCAAACGACAATATTGTTGATTATAAATTCAAAGATAATTTTATTTTTTTTCAAAACGCTATAAATCCATAATTTTTTCCATAAATTGACTCAGGGACTCTACTATAAATGAATAAGTAAATTGTTCAGATTGTAATATACATTGGAGCCAGTATGAAATAAACAGAATTACACATAACTAACTTGCTATTACTCCCTCCACCATTTCAGTTTTCTCCTTAGCAGGGCGTTAGGAACCTCTTTTGCTTAATATATTTCACATAACCGTAACACCGTAACAATTTTGTACTTTTGCACGACATTGATCAATGTATCAAACGCCAGTCTGTCTATCAGCAGGCTATCGAACTATTCAGTACTTTTCATGTTACGTTAGCAGGCTTCTTCACAGTAATTAAACTTTATCGCGAACGTACAAAACGGTATTAAACGAGCCAGTTCTGAAACGAAAGTTGTACATACCAAACACTTTGATGAAGATCGCCTTGCAAACGGGTACCTTCTCCGGGTGATGTATTAACATGACATTAATCCTCATTTTGAGTAATGATGAATGAACATAAACAAACATCTGTTCAGACTCAGAGTGCCGCCATTGGATTGCGTCGAACGCTCATCGAGTTCTGATTGGTCGAGAGGATAAATCGCGTTTAGGCTAAAAATAGACTCGGCGCTTATCGCGTTTTGGAAAAGAACGGCATCTTGTACCTACATTTTAACAAGGAAATGTAGTGATTTGGCATGAAGCGTTCATGGAGCAGTGAATAGTTTCAGTACACAGCCAAATGACATGACAAACTCATTTTTTTAAAATGGCGTTTATCGCGTTTTGGAAAAGAGCTCTTCATATAAAGTTCCCTCGGGAGAGGGAAGGGGTCTCCTAATCTGAGAGAGTGCTCGCTTAACCGTCCGTTCCACCCCCCAGACGGCTGCCCCGACCACACAGTGTTGAGGTAAAATCCCCTCATAGGTCGGGACTCCCTCTGGAGGATCGAACTGCCGGGAAAGAGCGTCAGGCTTCTGATTCTTCGAACCCGATCTAAAGGAAATAGAAAAATTAAACCGGTTGAAAAATAAAGCCCAGCGAGCCTGACGAGCGCTCAGGCGCTTAGCCGAACGAATATACTCTAAGTTGCGATGATCCGTCCAGACAATGAATGGAACACTGGCTCCCTCGAGCCAATGTTGCCATTCACCGAGCGCGAGACGGATCGCCAAAAGCTCTCGGTTACCAATGTCATAGTTGCATTGCGCGGGAGAAAGACGATGCGAATAAAAAGCGCAAGGATGAATGTGATCATCCTGGGGGGAGCGCTGCGACAAGACAGCTCCGACTCCAATATTAGAGGCATTGACCTCCACAATAAATTGACGCTTAGGATCAGGCGTGATCAGGATAGGTGCGGAGGTAAAAAGTCTCTTAAGATGATCGAACGCAAATTGAGCAGCCTCGGACCAAGAAAACCTGCTCTTGGATGAGGTGAGGGCAGTGAGGGGGGCGGCAACCTGACTAAAACCTTGAATAAAGCGTCGGTAAAAATTTGCAAACCCCAGAAATCTCTGAAGCGCAACTCGGGAACCGGCCAATTTAGAACCGCCTGGACCTTATCAGGATCCATACGAATCCCCTCCCCTGAAAAAACCGAACCGAGAAACGTGACCTATTGAGCGTGAAAGACACACTTCTCAGCCTTAACAAAAAGGCGATTCTCTAGCAAGCGCTGTAAGACCCGGCAAACGTGTTGTACGTGTACCTGGGGAGACGGTGAAAAAATAAGTATATCGTCTATATACACGAATACAAAGACGTTAAGCATGTCTCTCAGAACATCGTTAATTAAAGCCTGAAAGACGGACGGAGCGTTTACGAGACCGAACGGTAGGACCCGGTACTCAAAGTGACCGACAGGGGTATTAAAAGCGGTCTTCCACTCGTCCCCCTCCCTAATGCGCACTAGATGGTAGGCGTTACGCAAATCCAATTTAGTAAAGATCTTTGCGCCCTGTAAGATTTCGAAGGCTGACGACATAAGAGGCAAAGGATAACGATTCTTTACCGTTATTTCGTTCAGCCCTCGATAATCGATACACGGATGCAAAGACCCATCCTTTTTCTTGACAAAAAAGAAACCAGCGCCGGCAGGAGACGAAGATGGAACAATAATCCCCGCGTCAAGAGACTGTGATATATTTCTCCAGAGTCTCTCGTTCGGGCGCAGAGAGAGAATAAAGTCTACCGCGGGGGGGCGTGGTGTTGGGATGGAGATCAATAGCGCAATCGTAAGGACGGTGAGGCGGCAGAGAAACCGCCCGGGAACGGCTGAAGACAGATCGCAGATCATGGTACTCCTCCGGTACCCCAGACAAATCACCTGGTTCCTCCTGGAAAACAGAAACAGAGGTCACGGGAGACACAGCAGACACTAAACAATTACTATGACAAGACAATTTCCATGAATGAACACCCCCCTTAACCCAGTCTATCTGAGGATTATGAAGAACAAGCCAAGGATGCCCTAACACAATGGGGGTAAAGGGAGATTGAAAAATAAAAAAAGAAATAGTCTCTTGATGATTACCGGAAACAATAAGACTAACCGGACAGGTAGTACGGCGAACAGTGGTGAGTTTTCTGCCATCCAGAGCGAAGACTGAGGTGGCTTGAGGCAAATCGACCAATGGCATCTTCAATGAGAGCAAGTCCAGCGGCGGAGTGCCCAAACCAGCGGAGAGTTGCAGGGATCATAGTCCGGGACCGGGGGGAAGAGGAGATGACAGACGCGCTCACCAGTACTCCTCCGTCTACTGGCGAGCCCTGACTTTTAAAGGACAGTTGGAGGGGAAATGCCCAGCAGTGCCACAGTAGAGACAGAGGCGGTTGATGATACGGCGCTGACGCTCCTCCGAAGAGATGCGCACACTGCCCAACTGCATGGGCTCGGTGTCAGCCGAGTGACGGGAAGGGGCAGCCGAAGAAAAAGTGTCAACGACAGAGCTGGGAGTGCGAGCTCGTCTTCTCTGCTCGAAACACCGGTCCAGATGGATAGCCAGGTCAATCAACGGGTCGAGCTCAGCAGGAGCGCCTCGAGCATAAATCTCCTCCCTGAGCTCCAAACTCAGACCCTCCAGGAAACGAGTGACCAGGGCAGGGTCGTTCCACCCACTGGTAGAGGCAAGAGTATGAAACTCTATAGCAAAGTCGGCCACAGATCTCCTTCCCTGACGAAGAGTGGCGAGGAGACGAGAAGCTTCACTGCCAAATACGGACCGATCGAAAACCTTAGTCATCTCCTCCTTGAAAAGACTGTACTTGCGGCAGCATGTGGGGTTCGCCTCCCACACAGATGTTCCCCACTTGCGTGCTCGACCCGTCAAGAGGGAGAGAACAAAGGCAATGCGAGCTCGATCCTCCGCATATGTCTGAGGCTGAAGAGAAAAGACAACCTCACATTGGATGAGAAAAGCTCTGCATTCAGTGGGCTCATCGGCATAACTGGATGGGTTGTTAACCCTAGGTTCCGTGGACTGGTGTCGATTAGATGGCACGGCCGCCTCCTGATGAAGATGGAGTAAACGAGCAGACAAATCGGCCACCTGAGCGGAAAGACTCCCCACAGCCTGATGTGCGGCGGCCAGTTGTTCCTCATGCCTGCCAAGCATGGCCCCTTGTACCTCGACTGCTGAAAACACAGATTTCTCCTCTGCAGAATCCATATTCGTGGTCGGATTATTCTGTTATAATGAAGAAAATTCCGAGGCAGATATCACAGGGAATTAGAGTCTTTAATAAAAGGTAACAAAGGCAGTCTGGAGATTTCACACAGCGCGAGCGCAGATTGCAATGACACACAGGTGAGAGGGGAGAGAGAGGGAGAGAGAGAATGATAACCAACTGAAAATGAAGGGGGGTGTGTGAGTGATAGGATGTGTGTATGTGTGAATAAGCATGTGTATGTGTGTGTATATGAGTATGTGACAAAAAGGCAGACAGAGAATACCAGATTCATGACAAATATGTTATATTGTGTCGTGTAATAAAATAAAAATGAAAATAACAAACTCTATTGGTATTTTAATAATATAGGCTTGTTTCCCGTTATTTTCGGGTATACAGTATAAGCAGCAAGCAACATATTCAATATTAAATGTTTTTGGTTGCAACTTTTTATTAAAAGATTTGTTTGTATCAAATTCAGCATCTAATTCACTTCATTCGCGATTAAAAACCAGGAAACACGGCGCACACGTCACTACGGCAAGCAGCAGGTGTCCGGCTTGACGGTGTTGTGTCGAAGTCTGTTCCCCCTATGTTCCCCCTATTTTTCCCTTCAGTGTAGTGTTTTTATGGCGTTTTTATCACGTTATAGGTTTTTTTACTTATATATTTAAAGTTTTAATGGCTACTGAGATGTATATGTGTGCATTTCTGTAATGTATCTGTATTGTTCTTAATGGTAAGTCAATTATTTTTACAGTATGAATCATATTATATGTATAATTTTTATTTAATTATGTATGCAAACATTACATTTTTAAAACAACCAGTAAAGGAAAAAAAGAAAAAGACAGGCTATATTTTAAAAGAAATACCCTAATAGAAAACTGTCAAATGTATGAAATATTTAATAAATTGTATTATAAAATACATGATATTATGCCTTTTTAGTATAACCAATTCAAATCTTTAATCTTTCTAAATGTAACGTGATGAAAACGCTATAAAAGCACTACACTAAAGGGAAACATAGGGGGAACTGAGTTCGACACAACACCTGATGATCTCGAACACACCTAATGGAGAAGGTTGGATTGTTTCCCCCCCGGTAGGTGTGGTTTTCAGGTTATGACGCGCTGCACTCTGTCTCTAGCTCTGTCCCAATTCAAGGGCTGCGACCTTATAAGCATGGGACCTTAAAGATGAGCACTCGGTCTTTCAAGGTGGCAGCCTCAGAAGTTCACGAAGAGAACTGAAATGAGACGGTCTAACCTTCGGACGACCCATAATTGGCGTCACCTGCTGCACGCGCCTGTCAGCAGGACATAGCGGAAACGTTTCTGACTTATTAAAATAAATATGAAATCAGAAAAATATTAATTTAGTTTAAGAAATATGACATGCTGATGTAGATTAAACTATTCAACAGTATATTAAATTAATCAACCTTAGAAATATATGCATCATAAAAATAATAATATTAACACAAAACATAACTTATAATACTAAAACAGTGACAAACTTTTTTTTTATAAATACACACTTTTATTTAATGAACGTTTTAATTGTTTATTTTAGAATATCCAGCCGTTATATGCAGCTGTTTCAGGCGCGCAATGAATCTTGGGATATCCTCGGCTGTTAAGGATCCATTCGTTCTATCCTTCATCGCGGGGAAATGAGGAAGCATTTTGAGGCTTCATTCTAAGCATCCTTTGAATTGGGACCTCCTTAGCCGCCTCAAGTCGCGCTGCTGTGACGCAATCGGTCTTAAAATACGTCCTTAGAAGGTCGCAGCCCTTGAATTGGGACACAGCTTCTATGTGATATCTATGCTGGGACCAGTCACTGGGGGGCGATCGTATGGAAGGCCAACAGGGCAAAAACATCTTAAAAATACGTGTTAACACGCACTACGCGTTAACGCGTAAATGCGTGTTAACACGTGATTTACGCGTTAACACGTACCTACACTGTTTTCTTTACCACCACCTACTGGTGTGGAGCTTTGAAAACACAGAAACAAACAAGGCTTGGATATCACAGGATGTAATCTAAAATATATTTTGAGCATTTTATAAAAGCATTAGTAGGCTACAACTACATATTTTTAAACAGTTAACTATAACCGTTTGTAACGGATGCTTTAAAGAAAGCGATGAGAAGGTGAATCCATGTGCAAAAGGTGTTTATTAGTAAAATCCCATAAAGGGCCAGCAACCAAATCCAAACAGGGTTAATCCAACAAACGTAATCCAAAATACAGGCAATGTGTCAGGGCAGGCGGCAGTACAGGCAAAATCCAAAATAACAGGCACAGGTCAAAAAACAGGCAGATCCAGGTAACAGGTAAAACAGATAAACAGATAACAAAACAGAATTCAGGTAACAGGTATCAGACAGGTAACAGACAGGCTTACTATGTATGATATTCAGCAGGGAACAGGTGAACAGGAAGTGACTTATATACACAAAACAGACAGGAAGTGTGAACTGAAACATGGCATGATGAATATCAAAATAAAAGTCAGAACAGAGCAGGGTATCAAAATAAAAGTCCAAAATACAAAAATACACAGAACACAGAACAAAACCATTACAGAACCCCCCCCCTCTAAAGGGCGACTCCCGGAGCCCAACAAACAAAACATACAGTCCAATAGAGGGTGGGCGGGCGGGCCAGGACCTCTTGGCGAAGGCAGGGCAGTTCAGGAGAGGTCCTGGGTCATATGGCCAGGATGGTCCAGGGTTGTGGGGCCAGCATGGTCCTGGATCATGGGGCAGATGTGGGCCTGGGTCATGGGGCAGATGCAGGCCTGGGTCATGGGGCAGATGCGGGCCTGGGTCATGGGGCGGATGCGGGCCTGGGTCATGGGGCAGATGCGGGCCTGGGTCATGGGGCAGGCTTGGACCTGGGTCATGGGGCAGGCTTGGACCTGGGTCATGGGGCAGGCTTGGACCTGGGTCATGGGGCAGGCATGGACCTGGGTCATGGGGCAGACATGGAGCTAGATCATGAGGCAGGAATAGACCTGGAACACAAGGAAAGGAAGGGTCCGAGCACACTTCGGCCTCCGCCTTGGTGTCCTCTGCCTCCTTCCTGTGTCCGGGTACTACCCCCCCCCCCCAAAAAAAAACTTGGGAAAGCTTCCGTGGACCAGGGTGATGATATTCCAGATGGTGGACCAGACGAATCAGATGAGTCAGTTGAGCCAGGTGAATCAGACGGGACAGGTGAGCCAGGTAAGCAAGATGAGTCGGGCAGGACAGACGAATCAGATGAGTCGGGCAGGACAGACGAATCAGATGAGTCGGGCAGGACAGACGAATCAGATGAGTCGGGCAGGACAGACGAATCAGATGAGTCGGGCAGGACAGACGAATCAGATGAGTCGGGCAGATCAGATGAGTCGGGCAGATCAGATGAGTCGGGCAGATCAGATGAGTCGGGCAGATCATATGAGTCGGGCAGATCAGATGAGTCGGGCAGATCAGATGAGACGGGCAGATCAGATGAGACGGGCAGATCAGATGAGACGGGCAGATCAGATGAGACGGGCAGATCAGATGAGTCCAGGGGTTCGGGTTCAGGGCCTTGAGAAACATGGGGAACAGCAGAACAAACGGCAGACAAAACGCACCACAGGGCTATGGCAAATTCTGAGAGTCTAAAATCCAAGAGACATACTTCAGGGGAAGATTTAGGCATGGCGGCCATCTTCACGGCAGGTGCAGGGTGATCAACAGCCCTCATCAGTGCAGGTGTGGTGACGATGGCCCTCTGAATTACAGGTGCTGGGATGACGGTAGCTCTCTCACAAACAGGTGCAAGTGCAGAGACAGGCAGGATGGCGGCCATTTTAGGAACAGGCATGGTGGCAGCCATTTTACGAACAGGCATGGTGGCAGCCATTTTAGGAACAGGCATGGTGGCGGCCATTTTAGGAACAGGCATAGACAAAACAGGCATAGCAGGGCTTGGCGTGTTGTGAATAGCCTCTGGTTTGCTATTCACAACACCGACAGTGAAGGGAGAGCCACACAAACACAGAGCATAATCAATATAATGTTCTAAAGTCCAGTGTGGTGTATGGAGTGGCATAGCACGGGAAATGTCTCGATCTAACCCACAATAAAAAATATCTTTCAGGAAAGAGTCTTTGAAATCTACCTGATGTTGTAGTTCACAAAACTCTTCTACAAACTCCTCAATAGGGCGGTGGTTCTGGCGGAGACAAACAAGTTGATCTGCTGGAGTCATGGTGCTGGTGGGAAATTTCAATCCTTCGCTGGATTCCGGTTTAGGCTGAATATTCTGTAACGGATGCTTTAAAGAAAGCAATGAGAAGGTGAATCCATGTGCAAAAGGTGTTTATTAGTAAAATCCCATAAAGGGCCAGCAACCAAATCCAAACAGGGTTAATCCAACAAACGTAATCCAAAATACAGGCAATGTGTCAGGGCAGGCGGCAGTACAGGCAAAATCCAAAATAACAGGCACAGGTCAAAAAACAGGCAGATCCAGGTAACAGGTAAAACAGATAAACAGATAACAAAACAGAATTCAGGTAACAGGTATCAGACAGGTAACAGACAGGCTTACTATGTATAATATTCAGCAGGGAACAGGTGAACAGGAAGTGACTTATATACACAAAACAGACAGGAAGTGTGAACTGAAACATGGCATGATGAATATCAAAATAAAAGTCAGAACAGAGCAGGGTATCAAAATAAAAGTCCAAAATACAAAAATACACAGAACACAGAACAAAACCATTACACCGTTCAACCCTTGAAATCCATGACCACTTTCACACATTTCTCCAAACTATATTTTTAAATACACTTTAACTTTATCATGTTTCTAAAGCCTAACTGGTAACTGACAAATGAAAACAGGACATTATGTTTTCACAGGTCAACCCATATGCATTATATTTGTTTGTTAGTCCCTTTGATAACCACCTTAAGTCTTATGAAGCTGCTATTGGTTTAGATAGCTTTATAGTAAATTTAGTAGCTTTGCTTTATCCTTCAAAGTATAATTGATCAATTATAATTTTTTATTATCATTAGACACACACAGGAAAAAAACAATAAATAACACTGGTGAGGATCATATACGTCCTCCAGATGCTGTGTTGTCTGTGTAAAATGTGTCGCGGTTGTAAAAGGAGAAATACTATGTGAATGAGTCCTTTTTCTTGGGATGTTTTTATCTTTGCTGGAGATGGAGCAAGCAGTAGCCTACTGTAGACTCCAAATACTCATCCTTTTCAATATTGTAATGAAACAGAGATGTATACCATAGTTTAATGTTGCATGTGCAAATAAACAGTTGTTTTGATATTATGCTCTCTATTTTCATTGGCTTTTTTCATAAGGGTTAAAGTGCCTGACACACTACTAGTAGAATACATAAGGAATGAAAAAAGATACATGATGCTTTTAAAATAACATAATATTTAACTTTTATTTATGCCATAAAACAGTAATTACTAAATTTAAGACTCAAATTCCACAGGAAGAAATATCTTTGCTTTTCCATAGCATTTCTTCATTTAATAATTGATTAGTTCGTAAATTGTTGAGGAGACAGGAGCTTTGCAGTATCCAGATGTGATAAGGAACATGGCCCTTCCATTGTATGGCACATCGCATGGAGTATGAACTACCCTATCTTATGTGATTTTGTTAAATGGTTTATGAAGCCTTTAATGGACAGTGGTCCCCTGCTTCAAAAACAGCAGACCTCCAACATCAAGCTTAGCAGAGCTGGGGTGGTTGGTGAGAATCGTTTTGGTTGGCTGAAGAAAGATGGTGATGACCTCAGAAGTGCAATGCCTGCAACACATAAATGGTAAAGTTTATTGTGCTGCCCTGGGAAATGGGTTACCTAGGAATGTTAGTATATGTAGGCCTAATGCACATCACAGCCTGTAAACTGTTAAGTCTTATAACTTCATACAATCAGAATGTACTGTAGTAAAAACATAAATGACAAAGAAAACTGAACTTTATTACTCTAGTAAGAATTAGGCAAATTATAATGGAATATAAACTCCAAAAGGATTTTTTTTTTTGCTCAGTTATAAATTAATCTTATTTAATATTTGATTATTAATAAAACCCATAAACAACAAACATTGGCAACAAAGGCATTGTCAGGAACCACACAAGTCAGGAATCCCAGTGCAGAGGGTTTTAATCAGGTATGAAGGTAACAATCAGTGGGTATGTATAAGAGACAAAACACTCTATGTCTTCATGTAATGTATGTAAAAATATGTATGGCAAACACTCAATGTCTTCATGAAAAACGTAAGATATGTATGGCAAAAACACTCAATGTATGTATGGCAAAAACACTCTGTGTATGTATGGCAAAAACACTCTAAGTGGGAAACACAGCAGGGCTGTAGGACATCCACTAATTCCGTAGACAAACGATGAAATCCTCACGGGGCACAGAGAGAGCTTCCTGGTGGGGCACAGAGAGAGAGAGATGGCTCACGGAGTCTTCAGCTGACTAAGTGCTGGACGGCGCACGCTCCCGGTCAGCACGAGCCACTGGACGGCGTCCGGAGCTTCACTGATGCAGAGGGAGAAACACGACTGTTGCCACACCAGTCGGGTTAAACTTGAAAGCAGCGAAGAAGAGACAACCAGCTGGGATGGAGGACAAAGACTGATAATAATCCACAACTGAGTGAAAACGGGACAGGGAATCTAAGGGGCAAAGGCAGCAGAAAGCACAGATAAAATCAGAAAACTTTCAGAGCTCAGACTAGACAAGAACTAGCAACGCTAGCGGGCACGAACATACAAAGACGAACTTGCAAAGAACAAAGGAAACGAGGGGAATTTAAATCAAACCGGATTGGACAATAATAAGAATCAGGTGCGGGACGCCGGTGAGAGAAGTCAGAGGTAATGAGATCACCAGGTGGAAGACGCGCACGTGTGGAGCTGTCAAAACAAAAACACACAGAAGTGGTGTGCACATCACATGAACCCAAATTTGTTGCCTGATGAAGACCTGAGGGTCGAAACGTTGCCTTTTAATTAATTAAATAAACTTTTGTATGGAGCACTATTTTTCAGTGTGCAGACTGCATTTTTGTATTTATTGAAAACAAAAACACAACACATAGTAAAACAAAGACAGAGCAGCCAATAAGACCGAAATCATGACAGGACTCCCCCCCCACGACCGCCACCGGGCGGTCCATGAGGAGGCTCACCCCATCGCCGGCGGAGATCCTCTATCAACCCAGGGTCCAGAATGTCCCGGGCCGGTACCCAACACCTCTCCTCCGGACCATATCCTTCCCAGTCTACGAGATATTGAAATCCCCTACCCCGGCGACGCACATCCAGTAAAGACTTAACTGAATACACGGGGGCACCATCTACAAGCTGAGGAGTGGGAGGGGTGGGGGCAGAGGGAACAGGATTAAGGTGGGAAAAATACACAGGTTTCAGTTTAGACACATGAAAAACTGGATGAACCCGACCGAGTGCTGGGGGCAATCTGAGCTGGACCGTTACAGGATTAATAACCTTAACTATGCTGTATGGCCCAAGGAATCGTGGAGCCAGCTTGCGAGAAGGCTCACGGAGAGGTAAATCCTTGGACGAAAGCCATACTTTCTGCCCACAGATAAAACGGGGCGCGGTTCTACGGTGACGATCGGCCGCGGCTTTGGTTCGTCTGGAAACCTGGCGTAATGTAAATCTAGCCTTTCTCCAGGTGCGTTTGCAACGACGGACGAAAGCTAGCGCAGACGGAACCACCGCATCAGGTTCTTGTGACGGGAATAAAGGAGGTTGAAACCTCATGGACGCCTCAAAAGGGGACATGTTAAGAGAAGAAACAGGGAGAGAATTATGGGCGTATTCGACCCAGGGTAACTGTTGGCACCAGGAACTCGGATATTGCGATGTCAGACAGCGGAGAGCTCTACCTAAATCTTGGTTAGCCCGTTCACATTGCCCGTTGGTCTGAGGATGATACCCCAAAGACAAGCTAGCTGTGGAGCCTATTTGTCTACAAAATTCCTGCCAGAAACGAGAAATAAACTGAGGACCCCTACCTGAAACAACGTCTGTAGGCAGACCATGTAAGCGAAAGACGTGTTCGATCATAACCTGGGCAGTTTCCTTAGCAGTGGGCAATTTGGGCAAAGGGACAAAGTGAGCCGCCTTGGAGAAGCGGTCAACAATGGGCAAAACAACAGTGTTTCCCTTAGAATTAGGTAAATTGGTTACAAAATCGATAGCGATATGTGACCAAGGATGAGAGGGAATGGGTAACGGTTTAAGCAGACCAATAGGGGCTTGATGAGAGGCCTTATTACGGGTACAAACCTGACAGGCTAACACAAACTGTCTGACATCGGGACCCATAGAGGGCCACCAGAAACGCTGACGAATGGTAGCCAACGTTCTCCGAACCCCCGGATGGCAAACAAACTTGGACTCGTGACCCCACCGGATGACCTCGGAGCGAAGCGCATTCAGAACCCACAATCGACCCGCTGGGCACCCCTCTGGCACTTCCCCCTCCCGACCGGCCCGTCTCACCCGTTGTTCTATTCCCCAGCGCAGGGCACCCACCACCCGCTCCTCAGGGAGGATGGTTTCGTCCCCAGCAGAACCGGGACTTTCGAACACACGAGAGAGAGCATCGGGCTCAGTATTCTTTGAACCTGGCCGGTACGAGAGAGTGAAGTTAAATCTGTCAAAGAAGAGTGCCCAACGAGCCTGACGAGAAGATAACCTCCTGGCTGAACGGATATATTCGAGATTTTTATGATCCGTCCAGACCAGGAAGGGCTCCGAGGTCCCCTCCAACCAGTGACGCCACTCACCCAAAGCCAGTCTGACGGCCAGCAGCTCCCGATTACCTATGTCATAATTTTGTTCTGCTGGGTTTAACCGATGGGAGAAAAAGGCACAAGGATGCACCTTGCCATCCTTAGCAGACCGCTGAGACAAAACGGTGCCTACCCCGACATCCGAAGCATCCACCTCCACAATGAATTGAGCAGCCGGGTCTGGAATAGAGAGAACAGGAGGAGAGATAAACCGGGACTTTAAATTATCAAAGGCCTCCTGAGCACTAGAATTCCAGACAAACCTCTCCTTAGTAGAAGTGAGAGCAGTAAGAGGTTGAGCAACCTGACCATAATTTCTGATAAATCGCCGGTAAAAATTGGCGAAGCCCAGAAATCTTAATAAATCCTTACGGGACTCGGGGACTGGCCATTCGGCAACCGCTTTGATCTTGGCTGGGTCGGGATGGATCTCACCTGGGGCAACAACAAAACCCAAGAATGAAACTGACTTACGATGGAATTCGCACTTCTCCGCCTTAACATACAACTTATTCTCTAACAACCGGCGTAAGATTTGGCGGACATGCTGAGTGTGTTCCTGCATAGAGGGAGAAAAGATGAGAATATCATCTATGTACACAAAGACAAATTTGTTAATCATGTCTCTCAACACATCATTGACCAGAGTTTGGAAGACTGAGGGAGCGTTACAAAGCCCGAACGGCAAAACGCAGTACTTAAAGTGTCCAGTAGGGGTATTAAATGCTGTCTTCCACTCATCTCCCTCTCTTATACGCACAAGGTGATAGGCAGTGCGTAAATCTAGCTTAGTAAAGACCTTCGCTCCCTGCAAGAGCTCAAACGCAGTAGACATTAAAGGAAGGGGGTACCTATTCTTAACAGTAATGTCATTCAAACCCCTATAATCAATACAAGGACGCAGGGAGCCGTCTTTCTTTTCAACAAAGAAAAACCCCGCCCCTGCGGGCGAGGTGGAGGGACGGATGAGACCAGCACGCAGGGCATCATTAATATACTGGTCCATAGCCTCTCTCTCAGGACCCGATAAAGAATAAAGTCTACCTTTAGGCGGAGAAGTGCCGGGGAGGAGATCAATAGCGCAATCATATGGCCGGTGAGGAGGAAGGGAGGTGGCCCGGGCTTTACTAAACACCTGAGCGATATCCGCATACTCCGCCGGGACCCCGGTCAAATCGACCGCCGGAACCTGAGGAAGAGAAAGAACAGAACCAGAAACAGCAGAACCTAGAGATGACACATGACAAGACTGGGACCAAGACAAAATAATACTATGCTGCCAATCAACGGGAGGATTGTGTTGGGCTAACCATCCATGCCCTAAAATAATAGGAGATAGAGAAGCATGAAGGATATGCAACACAATCTCTTCACGATGATTACCAGACACAGAGAGACTCACAGGAGAAGTGCAATGTGTAATCCGTGCCATCTGCTGCCCCTTAAGGGACCAGACATCCAAAGGGGATTGGAGAGGGACAATCGGAACACTCCAGGCGCGAACCACAGCTTCATCAATGAAGTTGCCCTCCGCACCAGAGTCGAGAAGGGCAGTGGACGGGTAATCACGCCCAGCGAAGGACAACATGACGGGGAGTTGGGTACTGGAAACAGGGGAGAGTTTTGAAGAAGTGGCGCCCACCAGGACTCCCGTATTCACTGATGGGCAGCGGCTTTTAACGGGCAGACCTTAGCAAAATGTCCGGGTTTCCCGCAATACAAGCACAGAGCCTTCTGTAAACGCCTTTCTCTCTCTCTCTGTGACAGGCGCATGCGCCCCAGCTGCATGGGCTCTGGCTCAGCTGATGGTAAAGGTGAAGAAGAGGGGGAAGTGGTGGTCTCATCTGTAAACACTCGCTGACGAATGGAGCGTCGCTGATTGCGAAGCAATCTCCGGGCTTCGATCCGGAGAGCAAGATCAATAATAGCATCCAGCGAGGGAGGAAGATCATGAACAGCAATCTGGTCCTGGAGATCATCGGACAACCCCTCAACAAACTGGGCTTGGAGAGCCGCTTTATTCCAGTGGCAGGCAGCCGCTAGGGTCTTAAACTCTATGGCATACTCAGTAACTGTGAGTCTTCCCTGAATAAGATGTGCCAGTCGAGCTGCAGCGGGGTCCCCGCGCACCGAACGGTCGAAGAGCTTCTCCATTTCTTCACGAAATTCATCAAAAGACCGGCAGCAAGTATCGCGGGCATCCCACACGGCCGTAGCCCACTCGCGTGCCTTGCCAACCAGAAGGGTAATCACATACGTAACCCGGGTGCGCTCTGAAGAATAGCGGCGGGCTGGAGGGCAAAAACCAAAGAGCATTGTGACAGAAAAGCCCGACAGGAGGCAGGATTACCATCATATGGAGGTGGGGCTGTAACATGAGGCTCTGTCTGCGACGGCTGACTGGGTTGGGTGGCATCATGACTGACCTGGTCAAGCCGAGAGGAAAGGTCAGCCATACGGGCAGATAAATCCTCAACCTCTTGAGATGTTGTGGTGAGGCGAGCCGAGTGTTGTCCCAACCATGAGCCCTGCTGGGCGAGCGCCGACCGGAGAGCATCAACCTCCGCGGGATCCATACTGGCAAGTTCGTCCTGTCAGGAACCACACAAGTCAGGAATCCCAGTGCAGAGGGTTTTAATCAGGTATGAAGGTAACAATCAGTGGGTATGTATAAGAGACAGAACACTCTATGTCTTCATGTAATGTATGTAAAAATATGTATGGCAAACACTCAATGTCTTCATGAAAAACGTAAGATATGTATGGCAAAAACACTCAATGTATTTATGGCAAAAACACTCTGTGTATGTATGGCAAAAACACTCTAAGTGGGAAACACAGCAGGGCTGTAGGACATCCACTAATTCCGTAGACAAACGATGAAATCCTCACGGGGCACAGAGAGAGCTTCCTGGTGGGGCACAGAGAGAGAGAGATGGCTCACGGAGTCTTCAGCTGACTAAGTGCTGGACAGCGCACGCTCCCGGTCAGCACGAGCCACTGGACGGCGTCCGGAGCTTCACTGATGCAGAGGGAGAAACACGACTGTTGCCACACCAGTCGGGTTAAACTTGAAAGCAGCGAGGAAGAGACAACCAGCTGGGATGGAGGACGAAGACTGATAATAATCCACAACAGAGTGAAAACGGGACAGGGAATCTAAGGGGCAAAGGCAGCAGAAAGCACAGATAAAAATCAGAAAACTTTCAGAGCTCAGACTAGACAAGAACTAGCAACGCTAGCGGGCACGAACATACAAAGACGACCTTGCAAAGAAAAAAGGAAACGAGGGGAATTTAAATCAAACCGGATTGGACAATAATAAGAATCAGGTGCGGGACGCCGGTGAGAGAAGTCAGAGGTAATGAGATCACCAGGTGGAAGACGCGCACGTGTGGAGCTGTCAAAACAAAAACACAACACATAGTGAAACAAAGACAAAGCAGCCAATAAGACCGAAATCATGACAGGCATATAATTGTTTTCAACCAAAAACATTGTAATAGGTAGTACTGACATAGGAAACAGAAATACAGACTCTCTAAAAAAGGCCCATCATAAAGACAACTGTGTAACTAGAAATCAATATTAAAAGGTATAAAGTTGAGACCTTACTTACATCACTTGGTCAAAAAAAAGTCACAGACTCAACTGTAGGCACAAAACAGTTTATTGAATGGGCAATGAAAGTCTCAATTCCAGAATGCAGAGACTCACCAAGCAGCAGGGTGGCACTAAATTGAATCACTGCTGAGAATGGCACCTTGCAGAAAGAGTCAGAGTGCAAGGCATCAGTCAGGAAATGTTATCAGGGAGAGCAGCGAGGCAGGCAGACGGGATGAAGAGAGCCAAAGAAGAGCCAACCGATGTGAAGCTAGGCATAGAGAGGGAAGATGAGGCTGGGAGAACGGGGCAGATGGCATCAGGGCACAATCTGGAGAGAACAGAGAAGAGTCAGAAAGAAAAAGCACTCAATTCCAGAATGCAGAGACTCACCAAGCAGCAGGGTGGCACTAAATTGAGTCACTGCTGAGAATGGCACCTTGCAGAAAGAGTCAGAGTGCAAGGCATCAGTCAGGAAATGTTATCAGGGAGAGCAGCGAGGCAGGCAGACGGGATGAAGAGAGCCAAAGAAGAGCCAACCGATGTGAAGCTAGGCATAGAGAGGGAAGATGAGGCTGGGAGAACGGGGCAGATGGCATCAGGGCACAATCTGGAGAGAACAGAGAAGAGTCAGAAAGAAAAAGCACTGACAGCGCATCTCATAATTAATGAGATGATGACTAGACGGAGGGGAGAATATAGCCTGGGATACACTGCATGATTTTTGGCGGACCCAAACGAAAGATTACCATCGTGAAACATTTGTGGTCATTTCTGTGATCGTGGCTCTTCGGTGGTCCTATGTCGACCAGCGTACCAGTATTTGTTTAACACTAGCACATGCTGGTGACATTGCACTTAACTGGAGTCACAGTCATCACAACCTATGAGTCAATAGGTGTCATCATTATACAGTCTACATGCTTGTCGTACCCAAGTTTAAATGATCCATGTCGCACAGTGTGATAAGGTAATGATATTATAGGAGAGCAAAAATCTTGCAGTGTATCCTGGGCTTAAGACAATGACTGGTACGTGCATGGCCACCTGTCAAAACAAACCAATGACAAAACACACAGCATACAAAACACATAAACAGAAACAACTGATCAGAACAAAGCTGTGACACACTTTTAGCTATAGTATTCAATCAGATACTGGTTGCCCAAATTCATTGATTGTTTCTATCTAATGAAACAGGTTTTGGAATGTTTGGTGTGATGGTTGCTGTATCGGTCAGGTTAACAAGTGAAAACTCTTCTGTAATCAAGTGCTATTTGGGGCTGAATATTTCATTTAGTATGAAAAGTAAAAGTTACACTCTGATTTTGACCTTAAATGCTTAAAAATGTATAAATTAAGTGCAAAGTCATAGATATATTCATTTGTGACAGTTCTACTGTTTGCACTTGAAATAAACACAGACATGACATGTAGATAATAAAAATCTTTAACAAAATTATAATCTGAAAAAGGATAAAGATGTTTTAACAATTTAAAACAAAACTGTTTACTAATAATAAAACAGACAATAGCAGAAAGAATAAGCATGCATGTTTAAGTTAAGAAGAATAATGAGCTTTTTAAAAAGTACCTGTATGTCCAGTTGTGCGGTCTGGAGTACATTGCTTTGCATGAAGTCCTATAAGGATCGCTTGGTCTTCTTGAATATATTAAGTCCTATAACTGCTTCAAGTACGCATTCTCTCATCAGGCACACTCTTACAGCCTCAGGGTGGGTCATTGTTCATAATTTGGTCATCTAAATAAGCTTCGGTCAATCTTGTGAATAAACACTGGGTGAATTATCTGTGAAAGACAAGCATATAGAGAACCATAAAAGTTGCTTGTATTAGTAATAACTAGAATCAGATTTGTTTTTATGATTTTTGAAACAATGGTTATTCAAATGTAAAATCATAGTATTAATGTAAAATCAACAAGGAAATTATATAGACCAACTTACTCTAATAATGCTACACAGTAGGCCTACAAAGTAATATAAATATAGTTTCCCTCATATTTGGACAGATCTGTGTTATTAACTCTCTTGCCAGTTTGTCATTAGTCATAACTTTATGTTCATATGTTTAAATGAATAACAAACACAACGCATTCATTTAAACAGCACTAAAATTTTACCTCACTATATTGTCTCGATCTGGGAAAGCCTGACACTGTTTCCACTAACTTATGTGATTGCAGTTATAAAGACTTTTGCCCAAGGCCATTTATCTAACAAAACTGTTTTCTGTTGTTGTTACTGCTGCGGCTTTTGCGTTTGTATTCCTCCATAGTACTTTTTGGCTCTTCCGTGTGGTTACGTTACCCTTCTGTCAGCGTACCTGGCTTATGATGGCTATGAGGTAAGCTTACGGCAAACTCGACGTAATGCTTGGATCACTATATCATTAATTATTCAAACAATGACAGTGCCTGTCGTAACGCATTCGCTGCAATATAATTATTCATAAGCTTGTGAGCGAGCACTTACCTAATGCTTACGGTGAGCCACCTCATCTCTGACGTTACAATCTTCATCTTCTTCTTTTGGTTTAATGGCGGGTTACGAACCAACTTTAAAGGTGCACCTGCTGTGATAGAGTGTGAAAATAATGATCTGCCTCTTCTATATCCTGTTATATAACACACTATTCTTAATAAATCTCAAACTGCATTTGACTTCCTGATTTTGGATCTTCATTTAATAAGTTGGCTATAGTAAAACCATTGCATACTATTTTTTTGTAAATCTTTCTTTAAAATACAACTCAAAATGATAGTGGCGAAGAAGTCATCTGCCATCTTGTGCTCATTAGTGGTAACAACATGCAATGCACAAATGACTAAAACAAGTTATTGTTTTTAAAGCCAGTTTCATTGAAAGCATGGTTTACCGACAATGCATTAATGATCTTATCATTTTAATAATATATTAATAAATCTATGTCCAAAGTTAAGAATATGAACGTGTAGCAAATGGCTCGGAGTCTAATAGAGGCCATTGGGCATCTGGATTTCAAGAGCCCTAAAATTGTGATAATTAGATAACCCTGTCTCCTCTATCACCTATCAAGGCTGTAAAGTGGGCGACAATTAAAACAAATGCCGTCGTAAAAGGAGGTTCAAAGGAATTCCACCAGAGAAACCTGAGAGTGACAATCGCCAGAGACACAGCAGGGGGCACAGACGATATGTCTCTGATGAAACCACGTTTAAAGATCACAATGAGCTGTTTAAATGTATATATATGTTATATCCCTTTACTGCATGATCATGTATGTGTGATGTAACTGTGTGTTAACACTTTAGTTAGATTTTGTTCACTGTAGCATGATTCATATCTTAGGTATGAAATTATTATTCAACGTGATCTTAAACCCATGTCTTGTCTAGTATCAAATTAATCTACTCTTTATTTCCCAATCATTTCTATGTATCATGTTACCATAAGCCGCATCAATGTCATTTAATATCGATTTGAAGAGTTATGGAAACAAACTTTTATCATTATGCAATTACGCAAATGTGATGTCTGAAAGAACAAAGGCTTGTTTCCCCACGCGATCAAACACTTCGCACATTGGTCATTCACCTAAAATGGGCTGGGAGCGTGAAAGGACAAAACGGCCTATCGCCCAAGCCATCATTGCTCAATTGCTCAATTCGCTCAGTTCGCTCAATCGCTCAGTATCTCAGTAAGTGGCTTAGTTCACTCATGAGCGCTCAGTCGCCTGGTTACTCAGGTAACCCGCCAGCGCAGTTTGGAAACTCGCTGAGACTCACCCAGAGTCCCTCGGATTCATCATCTTTTCTCTGAGCCCTGTCCTACTCTTGGGGACAGTCTTTCCTGGCTTTGCGCTAGAGTTCGGAAAATCCCGCGGACCAATCCGCCCTACGAAACAACTTAACGGACTTCCATCTTAAACGAACACACCTGGATTTTCTCTCTCTCTCCTTGCTCGCACCGCGAGCATAAGAAACTTCGCACCGCATCACAAAGAGCCAAACGCAAGTATAAACTCGTTTTACTCGCTGATGTTCAAGCTTTACCCTTATGAAAATTAAGGCGATCCTTTGAGATTATCCGATGGTTTGTGCAGATGTTAAGCAATAGTGCTATTGCCAATCTTTTACTCTCTCTAGTTTTTTTCAATCTTTTCTTTCTCATCTATGTTTTATGTTGTTGTACGTGTGTATGTTTAGTTAGTCGTTATGTGTACTTCATTTTATAGTTAATAAACCGGTTTGCATTTTCACAATTGAATTGTTTCTGTGTTCAATGCTCATGAAATTAAAGTCACTATTTCTGCCTTTTGATCCAGCTACAAGCTGCGAGTAGCACTGTATATCAGTGAGTAGGGTTAATTTTAAAGGCCATGAAATTAACATTTCTTAGACGTTAATATACGATTATGGATATATGTCTTCGGTGGACGAACATATGAATTAATTGTTATTATTAATTCTGCTACGCCAGGTAAAACCTGATAAATTTGTATAGTTAATTACAGTTAATTATACATAATATTCCCTTTTGAGCTAAAATCTAAGATTCCCTTGGGAATCCCCGTAGTGTTTCGGTCGGAGGTTCATAGTGTTTCAAATAACGTTATTCCCCTCCTCCCACATAAATTCGCTACAAATGCAAAACACTAAGGGGCAGTTTCCCGGACAGGGATTAGACTAGTCCTAGACTTAAACACTTTTAAGAGCTCTCTAAACTGAAAACAACTTGCACTGACAGATCTTAAAATACATCAGTGCCCTTTGTTTTACCTCAAAATGCACACAGGTAATGTTTTTAGTAAGGCATGTTTGTTAAAACTAGTTATATTTCCTAATTATACTAAGGCCTAGTCCTGGATTAAGCTAATCCTGGTCCGGGAAACCGCCCCTAAATGACAAACATTAAGTGGTGTTTTCCCGGACAGGGGTTTTCTTAAACCAGGATTAAGCCTAATTAGGAAAAAATAAACAAACATACCTTACTAAAAACATTACTTGTGTGCATTTTAAGGCAAAACAAAGAGCACTGATGTATTTTAAGATATGTCAATGCATTTTTATTTTTTGTACAGCTCTTACATTTATTTTAGTCTAGGACTAGTGTAATCCCTGTCCGGGAAACCGCCCCTAAATTGCTCCCAATACAATTTTGCCGTGTTCTCTACTGTACATTGATTGTACTGATTATAATCCAAAGGTCAGACAGGCCAAGTAATTCCCACGTCATCCATTATAAAGGGAGTTTTATTGTGTAGTGTAGCCAATTTCTATACAATTTAGTCCAAGTTTGAAAAACCTTTTGTTTCTATGTCACTCAGAAAGTCAGTGTGATGTCTTGAATTAGTAAGCAAGCAAAAACCATTCAAACGTTTTAGCCTATAAAATGAATTACCTATAAAAATGCAATTAAGCATTTTAATGTAGTTTATTAATCAACATTAATTATCATGATTATCGAGGGCATAATCAAAAATAAATATTTTTGTTTTATTCTTGCAGCCCCCTGTAGTGAGTAGCCTATCTGTCTCATATCTGCTTGGAGTTTGAAAGACTCTTCTGATGCTTTTCTATTAAGTTTATTTACATATTTGACATTGAAGTTGTTGTGATTATAATCCAGGTAAGACAGGATGCGGATCCAAATGCAGTGAGGTTTTATTAAAATAGCAACAAACAAGCAAAAACATATCAGGAAGTCCCACAAGGAACCAAGAACACGGAACATGAAACACCATAACATCAAGTAACGATCGACATCAGACACTGGAAACACTAGGCTTAAATACACAGAGTAATCAGGGAAAACAAGACACACCTGGGGAACAATCATCACACGACCAATGAACAAAAGAACTACAAAGAACTACAGACATGGATGACACAGACATGACTTCAAAATAAGAGTACAAGACAGGGTACACAGACAGAGTTCATTACATAGCCCCCCCTAAGAGCGGCTTCCAGACGCTCCCAGAGAGTCCACAATAAAGTCCAGGTGGGCGGAGGCTGGAGCCAGGGCGGAGGCTGGAGCCAGGGCGGAGCCCCGGGCGAAGACAGGGACCTAGGCGGAGTCACGGGCGGAGACTGGGACCAGGGAGGAGCCGGCAGACCTGGCAACCAGGGCGGAGCCGGCAGAGCAGGAACCCAGGGCGGAGCTGGCAGAGCAGGAACCCAGGGCGGAGCCGGCAGAGCACAGAGGGGGACTGGATACCAGGGTGGTGCTGGTGGTACCAGGAACCTGGGTAGAGAGGAACAACAGAGAGAGGCCCTCTGGGCCTGGTTAGACAGGGCAGTGAGTTCACATATTGTCATCATGGACCAGGCAGTGAGGGCAAGGAGCTTGGGGACAGCCATCGTGGGATAGGCAGAGAGTTCTGTACTGGCCATAGTTCTGGTGACAATAGAAAGTCTCTGGAGCTTCGGGGTGGCCACACTAGCTGACCAAAGAGGCACACGGGACTCACTCGGCACAGATGACCCACTCGGCACAGATGACCCACTCGGCACAGATGACCCACTCGGCACAGATGACCCACTCGGCTCAGGGGAATCAGATGACTCACTCGGCTCAGGGGAATCATATGACTCACTTGGCTCAGGGGAATCAGAAGACTCACTCGGCTCAGGGGAATCAGAAGACTCACTCGGCTCGGGGGACTCAGAAGATTCAGGGGACTCGGGGAACTCAGAGGACTCGGGAGATTCACTCGGCTCGGAGGACTCGGGAGATTCACTCGGCTCGGAGGACTCGGGAGATTCACTCGGCTCGGAGGACTCGGGAGATTCACTCGGCTCGGAGGACTCGGGAGATTCACTCGGCTCGGAGGACTCGGGAGATTCACTCGGCTCAGAGGACTCGGGAGATTCACTCGGCTCAGAGGACTCGGGAGATTCACTCGGCTCAGAGGACTCGGGAGATTCACTCGGCTCAGAGGACTCGGGAGATTCACTCGGCTCAGAGGACTCGGGAGATTCACTCGGCTCAGAGGACTCGGGAGATTCAGATGATTCAGTGGGTTACTGGAAGTCATCATAAGAGACAGAAGAGCAGTACGCTACCACACACTCCACAGAGCCATGCCAAATATGGAAATTACTGAGTGCAGAGAACATACCTCAGATTTAGTATGCACCACGGAGCTGGAAACCACAGGACGGGGCACCCCGGCCACCCGTACGGTTACCAATGGTACATCCATCAGACTGGTGATTAAATGTCTGACTTTTTGGCAGTGCTGGAGGGTTCATCAATGCAAGTTGGTGAAGTGGAGCGGGTGTGGCAGTCATTTTGTGAGTTTGTTCGGGTGTGGGAGCCATCTTGACAATGGGTGTAGGTGTTACTACTGCACCTTTAACAGCTGGAACAGTGATGATGGTGGCTTTGTGGAAAATCGGAGCTGGTATGGTTGTGGCAAACTCGAATACTGGGGCCGGATTAACAGCAGCGAACTGAAGCATGGAGTGGAATGTCGTGGCGGCCATCTTGAGCACGGGCGCTGACTCAGGGGAAACAGGACTCGGGGAATTAGCGTCCGCACTAACAGCGGGTCGCTCGGGCATGGGTTTCTTCCTCCGCCACCGGTGACGTGAGCAACGCGAGGGGGTAGCGTTCACCGGCACGGAAGTGACAGTCTTATGCACGGGGGCAGTGGACATGCACTCAAGTGACTCGGGCGTGAATCGTGCATACCTTTCACCAAGCTTATCCACGTAACGGGCAAATTAAAAAAAAACTCCATCTCCTCGAGCCCGGCCATTTTCCATCAGGGCAGAGGCTCGTCCAAACAATCATTAAATATGTAATTAAGTTCCATATCGCGGAGACCCAAACCAGACGCCAATGTCCAAAAGATTTGAGCAAAACAACCCACAGTCTGCCCCCGCTGATGGAGGGCAGTAAGGTCCGCTAGTCTGTCCCACCACTCCTCCTCCGTGGAGGGAGGACAAACCTGAACTCGGATGCCGTCACAACGAAGCATACTGGAATCCCTGAGACGCACACGGGAACAAGGAGTACTGCTGGATCCTATTTTTGGTCGATCGTTCTGTTGTGATTATAATCCAGGTAAGACAGGATGCGGATCCAAATGCAGTGAGGTTTTATTAAAATAGCAACAAACAAGCAAAAACATATCAGGAAGTCCCACAAGGAACCAAGAACACGGAACACGAAACACCATAACATCAAGTAACGATCGACATCAGACACTGGAAACACTAGGCTTAAATACACAGAGTCATCAGGGAAAACAAGACACACCTGGGGAACAATCATCACACGGACCAATGAACAAAAGAACTACAAAGAACTACAGACATGGATGTAGGAAAACATCGTAGCTACACAGGCAGCCACCACTCTACCCGTTAGTTCACTTAACACTAGACTACCACACGAACATCTTGATTCATTTAAACCTACTACAATAGAAGAGCTCTCTAAACTAGTAACGTCATCCAAATCATCGTCCTGTATATTAGACCCCGTTCCCACAAAACTACTTAAAGAGGTATTTCCTGTAGTGTCAACCCCGGTTCTAAATATCTTTAACTCATCGCTAGAAATAGGATACGTTCCAACATCTTTCAAACTAGCAGTTATTAAACCGCTGATTAAAAAACCACAGCTTGATCAGGGAGAGCTTAATAACTTTAGACCAATCTCAAATCTCCCTTTTCTTTCGAAAATATTAGAAAAGGTAGTGGCAAGCCAGTTACGCACATTTTTGACAAATAATAGTACATATGAAAAGTTCCAATCAGGATTCAGGCCCCACCATAGCACAGAGACAGCGTTGCTTAGAGTTACAAATGACCTCCTATTAACATCCGATCGTGGTGAAATCTCAATTCTTATATTATTAGACCTTAGTGCGGCCTTTGACACAATAGATCATACAATCTTACTCAATAGACTAGAAAACTATGTTGGTATCAGTGGTCAGGCGCTAGCATGGTTTAGGTCGTATCTAACCAATCGCTATCACTTTGTTTATGTAAACGAGGAAGAGTCATATCACTCCCTGGTTAAATACGGTGTACCGCAGGGATCGGTTTTAGGTCCTATCCTGTTCTCGTTATACATGTTACCTCTAGGAGACATTATCAGGAAACATAACATAAGTTTTCACTGCTATGCGGATGATACCCAGCTTTACATCTCCTCACATCCCAGCGAAACACACACGTTTTCTAAGCTAACAGACTGCCTTAGCGATGTTAGTGACTGGATGGCACATAACTTTCTTAAGCTGAACTCCAATAAGACAGAGATACTTATTATTGAACCGAATCGCTACAAACATAATATGTCAGATTACACGTTGCACATAGATGGCTGCACTGTGGTGCCATCTTCCACGGTAAGGAACTTAGGTGTGATGTTCGACAGCAACTTATCCTTCGATAGTCATATCGCCAACGTCTGCCGTACAGCTTTCTTCCACCTTAGAAATATCTCGAAAATACGCCATATACTGTCTACATCTGACGCAGAGAAGCTTATCCATGCTTTTATGACCTCTAGAATAGACTATTGTAACTCGCTACTCGGGGGATGCCATGCAAATCAAGTAAACAAGCTTCAGCTAGTTCAAAACGCTTCCGCAAGGGTACTTACTCGATCTAAAAAGTACGACCACATAAGCCCAATTCTGGCATCTTTACACTGGCTACCAGTTAAATATCGCATACAATTTAAAATATCACTACTCACCTACAAAGCTTTAAATGGCCTAGCACCCTCATACCTTAGAGAATTACTATCAGAATACAATCCATCACGCACACTACGGTCACAAAATTCTGGTCTCTTGATTATCCCTAGACTATCAAAAGTGTCTAAAAGTGGAAGGTCATTTTCCTACTTAGCCCCTAAGCTCTGGAATGATTTACCAACCGATGTCCGAGAATCAGACACAGTCGATAATTTTAAATCTAGACTTAAAACTTTTCTCTTCAACAAAGCATTCGCATAATTTGTCTAGTAAAAGTACTTAACTCGAAATAGTTATTTGTACCGAACAAAGCACTCGCGGTCATAAAACAGACCAACCAAATAAATAAATAAAAACCTTATCTTAACGTATAGTCGGATTGCGATTTTGGAACTTTCGTGTTCTTGTGAATAGTATGCCATACAAACCCGTTTGCCACTGATCGTGCATTAACGGCGTCAGTGGGGCATCCAGCCTTAGTCAAACGGGTTGGCACGTATGGTTGGGTTGGGCTTTTGGCGCTTTCTTTATATTGCGAATACTATGCCATACAGACCCGTTTGCCACTGAACCTGCATTAACGACGACAGTGGGGCTTCCAGCCTTAGTCAAACGGGTTGGCACGTATGGTCGGGTTGCGATTTTGGCGCTTTTTTGTGTCTTGTGAATAGTATGCCATACAGACCCGTTTGCCACTGAACCTGCATTAACGACGACAGTGGGGCCTCCAGCCTTAGTCAAACGGGTTGGCACGTATGGCCAGGTTGCGATGTTGGCGTTTTCTCATGATCTTGTAAATAGCATGCAATATAGACCCGTTTGCCACTGAACCTGCATTAACGACGACAGTGGGGTTACAGGCCTTAGTCAAACGGGTCGACAGGTTTCATTTTCTCTTTCTCTTAAAATCAAAAGGTGACCCTTAGTTACCATATATACCGTCGCAGTGGGCCCCCAATTTGCAAAATCCTCAACTGTGGATAATATAATTATGCCGCAATAGTTAGTCTGTCTGAAACTAAGCTGATTAAACCACATCACTGTGTGACACTTGCATTACATGTGAACGGCCCCTACGCTAATATGATTTTGTTTTTCTCTCCCTGTCCTGTCCTCGACCCTGAGGACAATGGGACAAACAGACCCAGTTCCGGTAGATGTGAAAGTCGACTCACCTCTGATCTACTGGTCGTCCATCACTGTGATGCCCAGCTGATGCCTGACCAACGACCACCGGCAGAACCCGCTTAAACCCCGCTTAATCCCCGCTTAATCTCCTTATCCGTTTATATGTGTTTATATACATATATATCTCCCAAGGGTTTTTCCCTCCTAGGACTTTTTATTTTTTTTTTCCTCGGCTCAACAACCCGGGGTTTTTGTTTTTTTTTTTCTCCTAGGGGGTTTTTTACCCCGGGGAGGTAGCCTGCTTGGGCTTAATTTAGCATCTTCTCCTAGACGTTACATTAGTAATACGCTCGTTCATAATGTCGAGTCATAGCCTCAGCAAATTTGACAGCTTATGCTATTGTGTATTATGTTGTGCTATCTGTCATTTTTTCTGTGCTTTTACTGCTTCTATTAATGTAAAGCTGCTTTGAAACAATTGAGTATTGTGAAAAGCGCTATATAAATAAAATTGAATTGAATTGAATTGGATGACACAGACATGACTTCAAAATAAGAGTACAAGACAGGGTACACAGACAGAGTTCATTACAGAAGTAGTCTAAAGGTAAGTCTTGATTACTTTCATTTTGTGATACTTGAATTAGGTTACTGCATCTCTTTAAGGTTATTTGTAACTGTATTGGAAATTATGTTGAAGTAGTTCTCCCTACCCTGTTCATACTTACACACAAATATAATAACAAAATTACAGAAATCAAAGTATAATCAGTTCAATGTAAGAAGTTATTATGATTACTAATAGAAGTGTACTCTTTGTCCTGTTATTTTCCTTACCTGTCCTTTAGGTTAGGGTAGTTGAAACTATTTCTAATTTCAGCAAAATCTCCAGAGTTTAATCAACACTGCTTAGATCCACACCCAAGGTGTTAAAAATTACCACAGATTTTTTTGTATTCTTCCTACAAACTATCACAATGCATCAACACAAACAATAAATTTTTTGGGGTCAAGTGCTCAGCTAAGTAAAGGTAAAACTACCCACTAAACAAAAACACGTCCAAAAGACGTCATTATAACGTCTTTGTCTACCGTTTAAAAGACGTCCACTGAGTAGCCAGAATGAAAGTTTTTACAACGTCTTTTTTAGACGTCTTATATATGTTGAAATTAAACGTCTCACTGACATGCCTTTTGAACGTTCAAAAGACGTCCACTGAGTAGCCAGGATGAAAGTTTTTGCGACGTCTTTTTTAGACGTCTTATATGTGTTGAAATTAAACGTCTCACTGACATGCCTTTTGAACGTTCAAAAGACGTCCACTGAGTAGCCAGAATGAAAGTTTTTGCGACGTCTTTTTTAGACGTCTTATATGTGTTGAAATTAAACGTCTCACTGACATGCCTTTTGAAGGTTCAAAAGACGTCCACTGAATAGCCAGAATGAAGTTTTTGCGACGTCTTTTTTAGACGTCTTATATGTGTTGAAATTAAACGTCTCACTGACATGCCTGTTGAACGTTTAAAAGACGTCCACTGAGTAGCCAGAATGAAGTTTTTGTGACGTCTTTTTTAGACGTCTTATATGTGTTGAAATTAAACGTCTCACTGACATGCCTGTTGAATGTTTAAAAGACATCCACTGAGTAGCCAGAATGAAGTTTTTGTGACGTCTTTTTTAGACGTCTTATATGTGTTGAAATTAAACGTCTCACTGACATGCCTGTTGAACGTTTAAAAGACGTCCACTGAGTCGCCAGAATGAAGTTTTTGTGACGTCTTTTTTAGACGTCTTATATGTGTTGAAATTAAACGTCTCACTGACATGCCTGTTAAACGTTTAAAAGACGTCCACTAAGTAGCCAGAATGAAGTTTTTGTGACGTCTTTTTTAGACGTCTTATATGTGTTGAAATTAAACGTCTCACTGACATCCCTGTTGAACGTTCAAAAGACGTCCACTGAGTAGCCAGAGGCCACAGTTCAGTCCTGTCTTACCATCAATACCATCAAATATACTACACAGGTGTAACCCAGGCTCAAAAACATTTGTAGTCTGAGGTAGTGATAAAATGAATAATTTTATTGAATGATAAGTGAAAATGAAGAAGAGTCTAAGTATTAAAATGAAGATAAAGTTTCTATCAAGGATGGTTTATTTACAATATAAGTAAAAACAAAGAAAAATATATAGCACTAAAGGGAAAAAAAACTAAAGAAAAAGTTTTTGTTGTAAACTTGTTCTGATTTGTGATATTGATCTGCACTGCACAACTGGGCAGCCAGTTGCGTGTAAGTAGGTCACGCTGACTCCGCCCTAGGCAGAAGCTGCTGGAAAGGGGAAAGATAGAGAGCATGAGAGCTGAAGCATGAGCCACATGTTGCTCAAATCTTTGATAAAGTTGGATTTTTGAGAGGTTTATTTGCAAAATACACCTGGAAGATAAAACTGTAAGTTATTTTGTCATTATTTTGTTGAAAAATAAAATGTAACAGATCTTAGTAGAACTTACCTTTTGTTTTGTTATCCACGTGCTGTTTTCGTGTTGAAATCCTATGATGTAGGCCATCCGGTAATCATCTGGTGAAAATCTGAAGGAGATAAAAATATATTTTTGTTATATGAGGGAATCGGTGAGTTTTGTATGATTATTTTGAGTATATACAGTGGATATAAAAAGTCTACACACCCCTGTTTAAATTGCATGTTTTTGTGATTTATAAAATGAAACCAAGATGAATCATTTTGGAACCTGTTCCAACTTAATTCCCTACTTCAAACCTATATATTAAAGTAATTAACATTAAGAATAATTTTGTGGTGAAAAAATGGCAAGTAAAGTTGTACAATAACCAGGTTGCATAAGTGTGCACACCCTTTTACAATAGTGATTGTGGCAGTGTTCAAAAGCAACCAATCACATTTAGACTTAAGTTAAATATGAAGTAGTACATACCTCTCATCAATTAAAATTACTTTTTAACTATTAATATAGTGTGCCTGGTCCTAAAGGTTTTTTTTATGTATCATCCCACTGAAAAAAACATTGTCTGTGTAGAGCTTACTCAGCAGATACATGATCCCATTGTTGAAAAATATCAATCAACAGAGGGTTAAAAACATTTCCAAGACACTGAATTTACCATGGAATACTGTAAAAACAATAATCCACAAGTGGAGAAAATATGGCACGACATTGACATTACTAAGACCAGGCATCCACCTAAAATTTATGAGAAAACCAGGAAAAAAATGGTAAGGAAGGCTGCTGAGAGGCCTACAGCAACATTTAAAGAATTGTAACAATATCTGGCAAGTACTTTTTGCTCCCTACATGTGACAAAAATCTCCTGAATTCTTCATGTTTGGGCTATTTGCATTTTTTAACCAAAAATATCATCAAGTCCATCTAAAGTTTGTAAAAACAAATATTTCTATATCCCAAATCCATGTGGAATAATGTATTATAGTCAATTGAGACCAAAGTTGAACTTGGGCCATTATACCAAAATATATATTTGGTGCAATAAAACCCACATCACATCACCAAATGAACACCATGCCCAGAGTAAAGCATGAAGGTGACAGCATCATACTTTGTGGCTTCTTTTCTTCAGCTGGAACTGGGGTTTTAATCAGGGTGTATGGAATAATGAATAGCTCCAAATACCCGTCAATTTTGGCCCAAAACCTAAAGGCTTCTGCCAAAACACTTAAAATGAAGAGAAATTTCACCTCACAGCATGACAATGACAGAAAGCACACATCTAATCAACAAAGGAATTACTTCACCAAAACAAGATCAAGGTTTTGGAATGGCCCAGCAAGAGTCCGGATCTAAATCCCATCCAAAATCTATGGGGTGATCTGAAGAGGGCTGTGCACAGGAGACACCCAACCAATTTGACAGATTTCAAATGCTTTTGAAAGGAGAAATGGCAAAATATTGCAAATTCAAAAGTGTGAAATTGATTGACGCATTCCCATTAAGATTGAATACTGTGATAAAATCTAAAGGTGCTTAAACTAAGTTTTAGTTTAAGGGTGTGCACACTTATGCAACCTGGTTATTGTACAACTTTACTTGCCATTTTTTCACCACCAAAGTTTTCTTATTGTTATTAGCTTTAGCCCTCTAGGCGCCACGGTCGACTTTTGTCGACAAGATGCGTCACTGAATGTAACTGCCGATTTTGTCACATAGGGTGTCAAATTTCGTTCATCCCCCCCCTCCACTAGATGGCAGACATGTCATACTTTATACCCGACTCAGAAACACATCATGCTTCTATACAAACTATTAGAGCAAGAGCGCATTGAAGTGCGCAACAGCAAAGCTAGTGTGCAAGTGAGTCATTTTATCAGAGCGATAACCTCAGCGAGTTTTTTTCAATACATGATAATATAATGGCATCAAAAAAGCTTACCTGCAATGAAGTATTGGGTCTTATATTCGCTGACAATGATTATGAAGGGGAATATCTGCCTTCAGAAGATGCTGGTGATTCATTTAGTGACCACGATTCAGACGCGCCCCTGCTTTGCAATCGTGCGGCTGGACAAAGTGAAAGTGTAGCTAAGTTATACACCAAGCACATGATGAATCCTTTGCCCAATGTCAGTGGTGGGAATGTTACACGGGGTCGGAGAATTCATCGGGTTAGCGGGCGTGTTACAGGTGTGGGGAATGAGGCTGGAGGTAATATGCGCGTCCAGTCTTTTTACCGTGCAAGCAATGTAGAGCGAGCTGCGTCTTCCCGACGGGCCCTGGGAGTTTGTCGGGCGAGCGGACGACTTCCAGTGCTCCGTCCCGTGCACACAATCACGGCGACAGTAAAGGCAATAGTCCAAGCTGTGCAAATTCTCTCCACTCGGGGCGCATGCGAGGAAGATCTGGCCATTAGTGATGGGTCGTTGGCGAACGAGCGGCTCTAAGAGCTGATTCTTTGTAGCGAACGAGCAGAGCCGAATCTTCAGACGCATGCAGGGGAGCCGGCTCTTCTAAGGGAGCCGAGTCAGAAGAGCCGAATCTATGAAAAGAGCCGGACTGCCATCACTAAAATGTAGAGCCAGTGCTTGAGCCGAAAGAGCCGAATCAAAGAGCCGTAGCAGGAGCAGAGGCGGAGTTACATTACACGGGGCAGAGAGGAGCCATTATGCATAACGTTAGTCTATCGGCGCGCAGATCAGTTTGTTTACTACCTACTATTTACCTGAGCATTCAGTATTGTGCAATATAGCATACAGAAGGTGAGGGACATTTTGGGGGGAAAGAAGTGCTGCATTTTATCATTCAAACATGTGACTTTTCATGAAAATTCAAGATGGCTGCCACATATGACGTCATAATATGCAAATTTAATGATTAAATTTAATTAATTTTTATTTCCCTCCATAAAGTGTTTCATCCTTAATATTTCTCTAATTTACAGAAAGTCTCTATCTCTTATCACGTTTAAGATATAGCCTTTTGAAAGTAACATGTCAAAATTAAATGTTTTAGGAAAAAACCTCTGGCGCCTAAAGGGTTAATATATAGGTTGGAAGTACGGAATTAAGTTGGAACAGGTTCCAAAATGATTCATCTTGTTTTCATTTTTTAAATCACAAAAACCTGCCATTTTAACAGGGGTGTGTAGACTTTTTATATCCACTGTATGTGAAAATGTATGATTTAATACTATGTTCATGTGTTAAAGGATAAATGTTCTGTTTATATTGAATAAATGTGTGTATTATATGAAAGTAGATATGTATAAAAGTTTAAAGTGTATCTATAATGAGAGATGCATGTGATGTATACATTGATTAAGTGTGTATCCTGTGTGTTGTGCACAGGCCAGTTTTGTTATTTGAGAAATCAGATTCTGGATCTCTTAACTGTGGACTGCATTAATCTGGAACTTCGAATGTGCATAGTGTGAGATGGCGAGCCACCATGAGACACCTACTTTTCTTCTGTTGATATCTGCGTTGCAATTTCTACAAATTGTTTCACTGGATTATTGAAGGTTTGATTATTGAAGCACTGGAACATTCATTCTAAGGAACTGAAGAAAGAGAAATTATTAATCTCATTTGAACTGATATACTTGATTTTTGTGCCTTGTTGAACTATACACTCCAAGGAGTTTCTTGGTATTTGAGTTTATTTCGTTAATTATACGAATTGTTACTCTACTTTTAGAGTTGGTTTGCTTTCTTTTACATTCCTTTTATTTTAATTTGTTTATATTGTGATAGTGTCATACTAAAATTTTCTTTTCTTTGGTAACAATTATAAACATAACATACATAAACATTTACATTCAAACTATATATATATACGTGTGTGTGTGTGTGTGTGTGCGCCATTGCCTCCTACGAACCTTGTTGTCTTCTGATCTATCTGGCCTAGTGCATTGTTGCATTTCAGTGAGTAGTCATCCCTAAGAAGCCTCATAGGGGCTACATATTCGTGGCGAGCCAGTCAGGAGGCAAAGGAAAACACACACACTTACTAATGTTTGTTTAAAGTTCCCATTTTTTGGAGGGAGTTAACCATTTTGGAAACAGTTGTAGAAGTAGTGAAAAAAAACAAATGGAGGTTGTAGAGAAAGAGGGCGTGAAAGTTCCAAATGCTGTTTTAATTAGCGGCATAACTGATACTGAAGTGGATGAAGAAATATTAGGCTTCCTGGCGCAGTATGGGGAGGTTAATAGATCTATCCCGGTGATTGATCCTAGCTTAGAGTCAAAGAAGTCTTTAATAGTTGAATTCAGCTCTGGACTAGCAGTCCAAAACCTCCAGGAAATGCTTCCCTATGTTCAGCAAGCAGAAGATAATCCTGACATCTCTTTTCATGTAACAGCTCTATCAGACACTTATATTCAGAAGCTGGGAAAAACCACAACCCAAAGTTATCTCAATGATCTGAAAGAATTAGTGAGTCGTAGTGGGGAAAGCTTTGAGGATGTTCTGAAGGGAATGCTAGATCATATTCAGGAGACAATTATCCAAAAGCCATGTCTTGAACCTACCCTTGTGGGAGCTGACGAGTCATTACCTGTTCATTCAGCAGATCCTCCCCAAACTGAGTTCACCCTTAAGCAGTCTCAAGTGCCAACAAATGCTGCACAACATCACACTGTTCCACCAGCATCTGCAGCCGCAAGCCCAAGGTCCCCATCATTCACTGTAAGTGACTTAAACCCAACTGCAGTGCAAAAAGTTGTAGTGGAGCACCTTGTACGCACAAGTGACTTTGCAATGACTGGGAATTCACCATTGCGGCTCCGCGCTTTCTCTGGGCGAGTTCCCCACCCACCCAATGAGGCTGATTATGAAACCTGGCGCACCAGTGCTGAACTTCTCTTTCAAGACCCAACAGTATCTGATTTCCACAGAGTTCGTAGAATCTTTGAAAGTCTTTTGTCCCCAGCAGCAGACATTGTGAAATCTCTTAGTCCCACAGCGACGCCTTCAGCTTACATTCAGCTACTTGACTCTGCTTTTGCTCCCATTGAGGATGGTGATGAATTATTCGCCAAATTTCTAAATACATTCCAGAACCCAGGTGAAAAGCCATCTGCCTACCTACAACGACTGCATGTGGCATTGCAGACCACCATGCGACGTGGTGGAGTACTTAGTTCAGAGGTCGACAAACATCTGCTTAAACAGTTTTGCAGGGGATGTTGGGAAAGCCCTTTGCTTCTAGAGTTGCAATTAGAGCAGAAAAAGAACTCACCTCCGTCCTTTGCTGAGCTGATGACAATGTTACGTACTGAGGAGAGCAAACAAGCTTCAAAAAATGTACGGATGAAACAACACTTAGGTAATCCTAAGCCGCGTGTTGTAGTAAATTCTCAAACAGCCATTAGTGATGATGTGACCCAGTTACATTCCGTTACTGCTCAGTTAGCAAGCCAAATAACACAGCTCCAAAAGCAGCTCGCAGTGCTAACTTCAAAACAGTCCAAAGAGAAGCAAAACCCAAAGATTAGTGCTGTCAAACCTGAGAGTAGTTCTAAGAGAAAAGACAAAATTTCAGACAAATCACAGCCAGCTAGACCTAAGCCAGGTTACTGCTTTAGGTGTGGAGAGGAGGGGCATATTGCCAGCTCCTGCTCAAATGATCCTAATCCCATGTTAGTAGCAGAAAAAAGAGAACAACTCAAAAAGCGTCAAAGCGAATGGGATTTGCAGTATGGCAACCTTAAGCCGCAGTCAAACTGAAAGCAGTTCCTGCTGCGGGACAAACAGGAACTGGAACCAAATCAAAGTGTCCCAAACCACAAAAAGTGTTGATAGCTCGAGCACAGAGTAATTTATGACAACCAATGTTACCCAGAGGATTAATTGGAGCCAGATGCACCACCCAAGTGAACATAGCAGGAGTAATGTGTGACTGTTTGCTCGATACTGGTTCGCAAGTTACCACCATCACGCAGTCTTTCTATAATAGGAACCTAAGTGACCAACAAATTCATTCTTTAGGTAATTTACTTGAGGTTGAGAGTGCCAACGGTCAAAATGTCCCCTACCTTGGTTATGTCGAACTCACCATCACCTTTCCTAGAGTATTTGTTGGAGTCAACATGGATGTACCTACCTTAGCTCTTGTTATCCCTGATCTTCCATCTGCCTTTCAGACATCTGCATTGATTGGCACAAATACCTTGGATGAGCTATATAAGGACTTTTCACATCAAAAACCTCGTTACTTTTCACCCTCTTTTGGGTACAAGCAAGTTCTTAAAATCTTGGAGTTGCGCCAAAACCAGGCTGTGGAAGGAAATGTCGGGCTGGTGCGTTTACCTGAGAAGCAACCCCAAGTAATTCCAGCTGGTCAAAGCACAGTTCTTTGTGGAACAGCATCTGTTCAAAGAGTGTACCCTGACAAATGGGTAGTTGTTGAACACCCAACCTTTTCTTCCTTACCTGGTGGCTTGATTGTAAAGAAATGCATAGCTACCCTTGGGGAGTTTAACCCTTGTTACTTACCTGTGGTGATTTTTAATCCCACCGCTCATGACATCACCATTCCTTCCAGATGTATTGTGGCTGAACTAAAGGCTGTTCAGTCTGTGAATCCTAGTAAACAGTCAGCCAGTGAGGTTGATACAGAACCCCCTCTGAAGTCTTCTCTTGAATTCAATTTTGGAGATTCGTCCATTCCGCCAGAATGGAAAGACAGGCTTACCCGTCGGTTAAGGGAAATGCCAGAAGTCTTTTCTTTACATTCTCAAGATTTCGGGTGCACTGACAAAGTTAAACATAAAATCAACCTCACGGATGAGACCCCTTTTAAACATCGGGTCAGGCCTATACATCCAGAGGATATGGAAGCTGTAAAGAAACATCTACAGGAGTTGCTCGATGCAGGAGTCATACGAGAATCTGTGTCCCCTTATTCCTCACCAATTGTCGTTGTGAAAAAGAAAAGTGGTGATGTCAGATTATGTATAGACTACCGGAAACTGAACCAACGAACCATAAAAGATGCTTATGCACTTCCAAAACTGGAGGATACCTTCATGGCTTTGACAGGATCCAAGTGGTTCTCGGTACTTGACCTGAAGTCTGGATTTTACCAAATTGAGGTCGAGGAGAAGGATAAGGCAAAGACCGCGTTTGTGTGTCCCTTGGGATTCTACGAATTCAACCGTATGCCACAAGGGGTCACTAATGCAACAAGCACTTTTAAGAGAATCATGGAGAAGTGCATGGCAGACATAAATCTCCGTGAAGTTTTTGTGTTTATTGATGATATAATTGTGTTCTCCAAAGATTTGAATGAGCATGAAGAAAGGCTATTCAGGGTCTTAAACAGGCTCAAGGAATATGGCTTAAAACTTGCTCCAGAGAAATGCATCTTTGCACAGTCCTCAGTCAGGTACCTTGGACATATAGTGTCCGACAAAGGTGTGCAGACCGATCCAGACAAAGTGGCAGCTGTCAAAACCTGGCCGGTTCCTAGGAATCTGAAAGAACTTCGATCCTTTCTAGGATTTGTAGGTTATTACCGCCGTTTTGTCAGAGATTTCTCGAAAAAAGTCAAGCCCCTAAATGACTTAACTTCAGGATACCCCCCTGCTCGTCGGGACACAAAGCCAAATAAAAGTGGACAGTATTGGAACCCGAAGGATTCTTTCAGCAGTAGATGGACAACTACTTGCCAAAGAGCATTTGATCAAATAATTGAGGAACTCACTACTGCTCCCGTATTAGCATTCGCTAACCCAAAATTACCATATGTTCTGCACACAGATGCTAGCACATCAGGGCTAGGTGCCGCTTTATACCAAGAGCAGGACGGGCAAATGAGGGTAGTTGCTTATGCAAGTTGGGGACTCTCATCCAGCGAATCCAAGTATCCCGCCCATAAATTAGAATTCCTAGCGTTAAAATGGGCGGTCACAGAGAAATTCCATGATTTCCTTTATGGCAGCACCTTCACAGTAGTGACAGATAGTAACCCCCTAACCTATGTCCTTTCCACTGCCAAGCTTGATGCAGCAGGGTATAGGTGGTTAGCTGCGCTCTCTACTTATGACTTTAAGCTGCAGTACAGGTGCAAGAGGCAAAACATTGACGCTGATGGATTGTCTCGCCGACCTCATACAAACCTTTCTGTAGATGATGCCTCTCACAATGAACAGAACCAAATACTTACCTTTGTTGAACGGCTCACTGAAGAGGCAGGAGAGAGAAAAATTAGCAGTGAAGTAGTCAGAGCCATATGTGACAGTCGTCTTACCCAACAGTCAGAGTATGTGCACGACTTACCTGTTACCTTCATTAGTTCTCTGACAATGCAGACAGCTGCAGTGCCTGATGTTTACTCACAAGAAGACCATTGTGGGGGATTACCAAGTATTCCCCATCTATCTTCTTTAGAGATCCAAAGAGCTCAACTGGCCGATCCCTGTATCAGAGAAGTTATCACCCAAATTCAGACTGGAGAATTTCCTTCAAGAACTGTCCGTGATGCTCTTCCTAGGTTACCTTACCTTCTCAGAGAAAAGGAACGGTTGGAGTTCCATGATGGAGTTCTATCGAAGAAGTGTAGCTGATAAGACAACATATCAGTTGGTTCTGCCGGAAGAATATCATTCCGACGTCCTTAAATATCTACATGATGACCTTGGTCATATGGGAATTGACCGTACTTTAGAGTTGGTGCGGAACCGTTTCTATTGGCCCAAAATGGCTTCGGACATAGAGTATAAGATCAGAACATGTGGTCGATGTATACGGCGAAAGGTCCTACCTGAAAAGGCTGCACCACTAGTGAACATTACAACCAACCGGCCTTTACAGTTAGTATGCATGGACTTTCTTACACTTGAGCCTGATCACAGCAACACTAAGGATGTGTTGGTAATAACAGATCACTTTACTAAATATGCCCTGGCTATTCCTACTCCAAACCAAAAAGCCAAGACTGTTGCGAAGTGTCTGTGGGAGCAGTTCATATGTTACTATGGCTATCCAGAACACCTTCACAGCGATCAAGGCCCTGATTTTGAGTCGCAGCTAATTAAGGAATTGTGTGATATTGCTGGAGTGCGGAAAGTCAGGACAACCCCATACCATCCGAGGGGAAACCCAGTTGAAAGATTCAACAGGACTTTGCTAAACATCCTTGGAACTTTGGAAGCCAAGAAGAAAAGTTGCTGGAAAGAGCACTGCATGAAAAGAGCTGTATACGGACAAATACGGGATGGGAAATCCCTGCTAAACTTTAGGTTTGCCAGATTTTTGAGGCAGAGTGCTTGGAAAGGTAATACACCAAAGTAAACTTGTGAAACATCCAGAAACTTTACGTTTGTGGATGTATATAGGAACTGGTGGAAGTTTCCAGGAATCCTTACAGCTGGTTGTGAGGAGAGGTGGGTGTGAGGTGTGAAGGGCTTTTTATATGTTAATGACCCACAGGTAGAGGTGTCTTCTTTGTTTTCAGAGCTGAGTGAGGTGGGGGGTTAACCATGTCTCTTTAAGATAGCACATACAGTATTGTGGTACATAAAAACTGTTTTCTAAATAGGTTTATTATTAATATAATTTAATTAGTCTATTTTAGAAACTTAGCATCATTCAAAATAACTAAAATTCAATGGACACAATTAGAATTTTAATGTGTGAAAATTATGTCTCTGACTCAAGAGAAATGCAACAAATGTTATTTCAGAATATTTATTTCCAACACTTTGAAAACATGTCTCCAACTGCCCTAGGTCAGAATATTGTGCACGTTTCTCACAATGCTGCATACATCGTTTAAAAGAAGCCGTTCAAATGACATGTAACACATTTTTGCTAGCTAGGATGTTGATAAATGAGTCAGTGAAATGTAAAGCTGCTTGATTTTGCTGATGTCTCATGATTTGAAGTTCACTGTTTCTATTGTTATTATAATTCTACCCTAACATTTCATTAAATCTTTTAAAATAGAAACAAAAATATCAATAGACAGGTCCATAATCTAAAAGACAGTCTTTCACATGTGAATGCAAAACATGTTGGGTGATACAGACTGATAAACTCGGGTAAACATATCTGCAGATACCTGTCAGCTACTGTACTTCTAATCCAGAGGTGCCCAAAGTTGGCCCACAATAGATCTTTAATTTGGCCCAGTGGCTCAGTGGTTCATGTAGGTTGTCTACAAACCGGAAGGTTGGTGGTTCAATCCCCGGCTCCACCGGACCAAGTGTCGAGGTGTCCTTGAGCAAGACACCTAACCCCAGCTGCTCCCGACGAGCTGGATGGCGCCTTGCATGGCTGACACCGCCGTCGGTGTATGAATGTGTGCGTGAATGGGTGAATGTGAGGCAAACTTGTAAAGCGCTTTGGATGGCCATAGGTCTGTTAAAAGCGCTATATAAATGCAGTCCATTTACCATTTACCATGCCACGTTAGATAAGGAAAAAGAATAAAAGTCATTGACGCAGATGTTCATATTTTTAATTAAACATTTTCTAAAATGTATCATTTTTTGTTGTATTTTTACATTACAAAAATGTAAATTAATATTAAATGCAAGGGATTAAAGTGATTTTTTTATGTTTCATGCATACTTGAAGGTGTATAAAATGCATCACGAAACTTAAAGAACTTGGGTACTACAGGCTAAAAATGAAGAGGTTTTGGCAGTGGCACACAGAGAAAAGGATATTTAAAATTGATTGGAAAAATTATTTCTTTTTTTTACAAAAAGCCTTGGAAAATAAAACTGGATTAGTTATGCATAAACAGAGTAATGTTTGCTTTTTTATTTTTAAAATATTAGAAAATTATAAATTAGGGGATATCAGGGCAACTTTAATTTTAATATAACACAACAACGTTTACTTTTGGCCCACGGCCCTCAGTCAGGTGTGGCCCTTGTAAGGAAAATGTTCGGGCACCAATCAATGTATAGTCTATCTGAGGAGGTAACTGTTAGCATATGATAATGCATGCTTGTACAAAGTCAGACCACATATTATCATGTTTGTCTTCAATTAATACATTTAAATAAAAGAGATGGGGACTTTATAATATAATAAGGGTCCATATATCACAGTGATAAAAGACATATATGTATTTTTACATTAACATGAACTAATGCTGAGTTAAGGCATATACTAATCATAAACTATGAAGAGTCATCATTAACTTCAACATGACATGTTTTCATTGTTAGTTAATGCATTCATTTACAATAAATTAATTTTTGAGTTCATGTTGTAATTAAGTAAGTTCAGTAAGTTACATGTCTTAACTCAGCATTAGTTTATATTTACTTATATTTAAGTAAGAATTCATTTAGGTATACGTTCAATGTTTCCAATGATGAGCAGTGATAATTCCTGAGGCATGTTTAAAGAGTTTTGTATTTCATCAAGAAAGTGCTGATTCACAAAGATTTTATATTTAAGAAGATCTGAGCATCATTCAAAATAACTGTTACATGTTTGTCAACTAAACATGTTTTGTCAACGTTATAAACTTCATAGAAATATTTTTTTATTTTTTATTAATGATCAAGTATAAAGAACAATGCATAGTGTAAAAAACGCGGATTATAAAAAAGTATATAAAGTGCGAGCAGAGGATCAATCAAACTTGGGTTGGAATGATGTAGTGCAGTGCATCCAATGGATCTTGGAACTCGTAGTCCGTTTACATCTAACTTACAGCAGCATATCTATGCTACAGCAGTGACAACGCCAAAGAAAATGACTACATTTCCCAGAATGCACCTGCACCCACTCATCTGCCCTCACCCTTCAGGTGCAACCGCTTCACCTATGGGCTTGACGGGAAAATTCAAACTCGCGAACCGTTACAGCCTGGACTACTCGCTGTCTTTGTTTGTTTGCTCATCAACAGTAAGGTAAGTTTGATTTAATTAATTTGTCTGCATCGCGCTGATCGGTTGCCTATTTGTTCATATTATGTTATTTACTATGATTCGTTTTTGTCTTTATACTAGAACTGTTTGAATTTAAAGCACAAACAGTAAAACATTAAGGTTATACGTGGTACACAGCGGTAAACACGAGGTTAAAAATACGCAAAGTAACATTCAAACCGGGCTGTTAAAAGAATCAATTCGATGTTTAAGTTTTTAAAAACAAAACTTTAAAGAAGCCAAGATGAGACGTTCTTTGCTTAAAACAAACATAACAACAGTAACTTGTGTGTTGGAAATGTTAGCAGCTAGCAAGTGTGTCTCTGCTATTTTAAATGATAAACAGACGATCTTTTGTTGTTTAAAAGCTCATTGCTTTAGTTGTGGTAGATGCTGCTTATTTTTCAAGACGGTTTTAATAGCTTTATATTGATTTGTAACAAAGCCAGCTTCACTTTGAGAGAACCTAGATGCTAATTGTAAAGAAGCTTGGAGTCATAATATATTTTAACGTAATATGTTTGCTGTTCTTCATCTTTTTAAATATGAAGTCTATCCATGTTTGTGTTTACAGAGGTCATGTACACTGTGGTCAACTTTGTGGACGCTGAAGAGGTTTCTGGGGAAAGATGATGTAAGTTTATTCATTCAATTTTAAAAAACAGGTTAAATAGTAAACAGATGTGTTATGATGTATGTGATTTTGATTTTTAATTCTGTGTTTGACAGAGAAATATAATGAAGTAACAGTGGAAGCTAAAACATCAGACTGATCCAGACACTGAAGAAATTGAGGTCACTGCAAACTGGCCAAAATGATGTAATTTTAATAATGAAATTATTAAATCAAAGAGGTTAAATAGTAAGTAGAGGTGTTATGATGTATGTGATTCTATTTTTTTATTCTGTGTTTGATAGACAACTATAATGAAGTAGCCTACTGTAATGAAGCTGCAGAACGTCACAGAGACTCTGAGGACATCAACACACAAAATCAAGTAAGAAGATGGACATTATGAAGTTCTTTGATCATATATTGTTGTATCTTTGTACAGTTTAATATAAACTTTCTAAAATGTACAACTTTAATTATATGTCATTTTTAATTTGCCGTGTGTGTGTATCTGTATATGTATATGTATATGTATATATGTATTAGTATTATGCCAAATACTTATATGTACTTTTATATTTCCAAAGGGCTCCAAAGAGATGTCTGTCCAGATGAGGGTGCATCAACATTACCTTTGCTGACAAGTATATGCTTTACAATGTAAAACCTAACAGTTAACTTAACTCAAACCATTTAAGGAAATCGGTTGCCTTAAACCATTAAGTTTAAAAAAAAAACATACATTTGAGTACTGTGAACTTAAGTCTTGTGCAATTATGCACTTATATTTAGGTAGTGTGAACTTAAATTGAGTCACATGCAGTTATGCACTTATATTTAAGTTCACACTACCTAAATATAAGTGCATAATTGCACAAGACTTAAGTTCACAGTACTCAAATCTATGTGTTTTAAAACTTGAATGGTTTAATGCAACCGGTTTTCTTAAATGTAAGAAATTACAGTGTTACAGTGAGAAATGTTTGAGTAATTCCAAGACAGAGCTCTGTAATTGATTCTACACTGCAAAAAATCACTTTCTAATTTAGGATTTTTATCTTGTTTTTAGTAGGAAAAACTAAAAATTCTTAAATCAAGATGTATTTTCTTGATGAGCAAAATTACCTAAGAAAATATGTCTAGTTTTTAGACAAAAATATACAATTTAAGATAATTTGTGCCTAAACAAGCAAAAATATCTAACAATGGGGTGAGAAAATTGTGTTTTAATTAAGTTTTTAAGAAAAAAGAAAACTTAAGATTTTTTTTCTCACACCATTGGCAGATATTTTTGCTTGTTTTAAGCACAAATTCACTTAAATTGTGTGTGTGTATTTTATTTATTTATTTAGTCTAAAACTAGACTTATTTTCTTGGGTCATTTTGTTCCTCAAGAAAAAGCATTTTAATTTAAATAATATTTCTACTGAAAACAAGACAAAAATACTAAGTAAGAAAGTCATTTTTTGCAGTGTAGGACTGATTTCTTAAAGCAAGATCAATATAGTTGTTGTTCATTTTATTTAGATATTTACTACATTACAGTGGCAGCTGGTGACTTCTTTTTTTGTGAGCACTTGATGCGAAGTTTGTCAGAACATGTATATAGCCCGTCATTTGTGTGGTTCCCAATTTCAAAATATGTGTTCTGCGTGTCGAGTGCGTGTATGTGCATCACGTGTTTTGACTAAACACGTGATGCACGTGGTTTACATGAAGCAACAAACACACATTTTAAAAACACAAGCAACACACATGACACTGCGAACACTTATTTTGAACTTGCAACCCTCGGATGAGCAGTCACGAGCCGCCACTGCTACATTACATTGTACTGCTTTGAATGTAGTTTTCATTGTTGCTTTTATTTTGTTTTATTTTACTCTAATATTGCTTTCTCTGTCTGTATATTTATGAGTTTAAATAGTGTTGTTTATGTATGCAACTTTAATATTTGTGTATATTATTTTGTGATTGTGACAATTGTGGATTGTTCAGTTATTTATTAAATAAACATTTCAAACTCAATTCAAGTTTTTATTTTTTTAAGGGTTTTGGGGATGTATAGTAGTATATAATGTGGGGGGGCGGTGTAGTCTATCTGCAGAGCAGGCAAATAACCAATCAAGTCACTAAGCGTGGGTTGGGCTTAATACAAAGTGTAACCAATCAAATCATCTCAACTGGAAAATTTCAAAGTGCTGTCCCAATAGTTGTCAGAGTGTTGGGAGGGGGTTTTAAAAGCAACCAATCAGTGTTGAGATTAAACACCAATGGGGACACTAGAATTGTGCAAAGGTGTGAAATTCCAGTACCTCTGTAGGTGTGAAAATGTCCCCTGACAAAATCTTCAATGGGATTATTTGCCATGGCAACAAATGGCTGCCTATACCACGGGGATATCCACTCAGCAAGATACATCCGAATTGGTATCATTACGGGAGTTTCCTAACTTGGTGGAATTAGTAGTTTACCCTCAGTGGAACTAGTAGATACTTCCGAAAATCAGTAGTGTTTACAGGAGTTTCCTAGTACGGATACACCTCTTTTCATGCAGTGGAGTTTGTAAAGCCACTCGTACACGCTTACAACTGTACCAGAAATGAAACCACCGGGTTTAGCCCTTATGAGCTAATGTTTGGGCGACAACCTAGGCTTCCAGTAGATCTAGCATTTGGATTACCCATAAAAGACAAGATGGATGTGACACACTCTCAGTATGTAAAGAACCTAAAGTCAAACCTCAAGGAAAGTTTTCGGATCGCAGTCGAAAATTCCAAAAAGATGGCTGGGAAAAATAAAGCTCGCTATGATAGACATGTTGTTGCATCAGTATTGGAAAAAGGTGACAGAGTTCTCGTGAGAAATGTCAGATTGAGAGGAAAGAATAAACTTGCCGACAAATGGGAAGAAATGGTCTACGTTGTGATTGATCAACATGGTGATTTACCTGTGTACAAAGTGTGTCCTGAGTTTCAAACCGGGCCCATTCGGACTTTACATCGTGACTTATTACTTCCTTGCGGAACCCTCTCTTCTGATGTAAAGGAGCATGAGTCACCAAGTCCAGTTCCAAAGCGTAAAACTCGTAGTAGAGCAGTCTGTGAAGATTCTGAAAATATTCCTGACTCAGATGAGGAGGTTTACTATTTAGGACCCCAATTAGATGTTGTACATGAGTCTTACACACTTCACACTTCTGAAGTTACGCATCCTGAGAGGAATACTGTTAAGTTCTTGAAGGCGTGCTCCGAGAATGAAAGCCCAAATGGTGAGGTTCAGCCTGAAGAAAACTTACCTGGAGATCCTGAAGAAAACTTACATGGAGATCCTGAAGAAAACTTACCTGGAGATCCTGAAGGAAACTTACCTCTGAGTCTTGAAGTCGAACCTGAAAGAGAGAACACAGTCCAGCTAACTCATTCAGCTACCTTGGTGTCAAGTGAATCAAGTGTTCATAGAGAATCGCCCATAGATAGATCTGGTTCAGCTGGAGAGGAATCAAACAATGTTAAAGTTGCTGAAACTTGTACAGGAGTCCAAAAACCTGAGGAGATCATAGATGGAAATGAGCTAAGAAGATCTACCAGAATTAGAGAGAAACCTAAGGTCTTGACTTACCCTAAATTAGGAAATCCTCTGATTACAATAGTTCAGTCCCTTCTTCAAGGTCTGAATGATGCTTTTTCAGAGTCCTTGCAAGAACATTCCCAACTGAGTTGTCCTGTGTCTCAAGAGTATGTACTCACTAAGGATGTGCAAAGGGACTTGCAAGATTTTAACCCCCAGGGGTCCAAAAACGCGGGGACGCGTTTTGACGTGTTTTCTCCTTATCATAGCAGAATCAACTTAAAATACTCCATCATTAATAATCAAACACTTACGTGTTTGACATCATTTGAAACTCTGAAGGTTCCTCTTTAATTAGTGTAAATTCACAATAACAACAGATCTTTGTGTTTTTGTCAAATAAAGAAAATAAACAGGGTGCTCATTCAGACATTTCTGTCTCCGCCAGCTGTCTCTCAAATCACGTTACAAAAATTAGTTGAAACTCCGCGAATACTCTTCACACAAACATAATACACATATCCAAAGAAAGCCTGAAATGTCTACTTTTAAACAAGCTAATTATTATCAAAAACAAATATTTCCTGTTTATATAATCTGCATTGAAGTAAAGAGTGTACCGTTTTCCCTGGCTGAGCTCATTATCTCTAATGCGGTCACGCCCACACGCTGTTGACATGGTAATGAAGAGACGAGCTGTTCAAACCAGCAAAGCGTAATGTTTGATAAGATTTAAAGACTTTAGCGCATGTTTGGATTATAAACTTTATACACACACGTGAGGAATATCTTCATTTATGTTTGGACATTGAGGAAGAGAAGCGTTTATCTTTAACGTTACCTAAGAAGAAGAACAATGGAAGGCGCAATGGAGGCGGATATATTCCTGAAGAAACTGTAAGTCATTTGTCTTCATTTATATTTACTATCATGTAATATGTTATGGCTTGTGCAGTTCAGCCTACATAAGCAACCTCAACAGACTGCAGGCTTCGGATTGAAAAACGTTCGCATTGTTTACAAACGAGTAACTTACGCGTGATCACGTAATGGCGGATTTCATTGTTTGCTGTACAGTGTTAGACACAGTTATTCACTTTCGTATCCTTCATGGCAACTTTGAGTAATACTGCACTGCTGTGTCTTTTAAGTGTGTGCTGTAAGATTCCATGTTTACATGCTTATTTACAAACGAGTACGCGTGATCACGTACAGTAATGGCGGATTTCATTGTTACATGCTGTACAGTAGACACTTTCGTATCCTTCATGGCAACTTTGAGTAATGCTGCACTGGGGGGGTCTGCTGTAATATGATATTGTTTACATGCAACGCATTCCATACATTGCGCTTTACACGCGACACCGTTTTATTATGAGCTCCGCGTTGTTTACACGGAGACTCGCCTTTTTTTTTTTAATTATAAATTTATAAATGGTGGCGCAGTGGTAGTGCGTTAGGCCGCCACGTGGTAGACCCGGGTTCGAAACCCGCCTAGGCCAAGTTTTTTTTATACAGTATATTGAGTATATTGAGTTTAGGCGACCACCGTTACAAGTGCTATCATTTACCCATCAGTTATGTATGTAAGGGTATTTCTGTGGACAATTTATGCTAACAGCTGTTCATAACTCTCTTACAGGTCTGCATCCCTCTCATCAGTAAACTATGAAGTGGAAAAACATATTCACACTCTTTGGACATAAAGTTGTATGGTAACATGAGCCACATGAAGTTTACAGCTCTGTTGTTTATCAGTTTCTTATACAAGTTAAGTTTTTAAATAGGGTCTTACTGACCTTCATTTCTATTTTGATTATATTGTTAACTTCTTAATAAACCTCAAACAAACATGTTCATTTGTCCTCACATTCATTACTGTAGTTCCCTCCTCCCTCATTATGCAGATCATTATGCAGCTCATTATGCGAGCCTTTGTTTGCTAGCTGTCAATCAATCCTTCTCGCATACGGCCCCTCTAAACAAAAAGTGTCTTACAATTTCTAAATCAATATACTGGTTTATGTGAATGAGTAGGCAGGATGATTTTCACATCATTTTAAAGAAAAAACTCTAGACTACTAGATTCTGTTTAGGAAAGTCTTGTTAAAACATGTTTAGTATGGGTTTTGTGGACTTATATCAGTGACTTAAAATTTTAGCTTTTTTAAAAACCACGCATAAACCTTTTTCTCTCAAAAATACAAACATGTACATACATGTAGCTCATATAATATTTTAGCCCAGTTTGTGCTGAACACAGTGGTATGAACACACTTGCCATTATTATGTTTTAAAGCAACTGAAAAAAGACCAAATGTAAGAGCATGTCAGAACCTCTGACAGTGTCCCAAAATGGTCGGACCCCAGAGGGTTAAGGGGGGAGGGTGTAACCCAGGCTCAAAAACATTTGTAGTCTGAGGTAGTGATAAGATGAATAATTTTATTGAATGATAAGTGAAAATGAAGAAGAGTCTAAGTAGTGAAATGAAGATAAAGTTTATATCAAGGATGGTTTATTTACATTATAAGTAAAAACAAAGAAAAATATATAGCACTAAAGGGAAAAAAAACTAAAGAAAAAGTTTTTGTTGTAAACTTGTTCTGATTTGTGATATTGAGCTGCACTGCACAACTGGGCAGCCAGTTGCGTGTAAGTAGGTCACGCTGACTCCGCCCTAGGCAGAAGCTGCTGGAAAGGGGAAAGATAGAGAGCATGAGAGCTGAAGCATGAGCCACATGTTGCTCAAATCTTTGATAAAGTTGGATTTTTGAGAGGTTTATTTGCAAAATACACCTGGAAGATAAAACTGTAAGTTATTTTGTCATTATTTTGTTGAAAAATAAAATGTAACAGATCTTAGTAGAACTTACCTTTTGTTTTGTTATCCACGTGCTGTTTTCGTGTTGAAATCCTATGATGTGGGCCATCCGGTCATCATCTGGTGAAAATCTAAAGGAGATAAAAATATATATTTTTTTATATGAGGGAATCGGTGAGTTTTGTATGATTATTTTAAGTATATATGTGAAAATGTATGATTTAATACTATGTTCATGTGTTAAAGGATAAATGTTCTGTTTATATTGAATAAATGTGTGTATTATATGAAAGTAGATATGTATAAAAGTTTAAAGTGTATGTATAATGAGAGATGCATGTGATGTATACATTGATTAAGTGTGTATCCTGTGTGTTGTGCACAGGCCAGTTTTGTTATCTGAGAAATCAGATTCTGGATCTCTTAACTGTGGACTGCATTAATCTGGAACTTCGAATGTGCATAGTGTGAGATGGCGAGCCACCATGAGACACCTACTTTTCTTCTGTTGATATCTGTGTTGCAATTTCTACAAATTGTTTCACTGGATTATTGAAGGTTTGATTATTGAAGCACTGGAACATTCATTCTAAGGAACTGAAGAAAGAGAAATTATTAATCTCATTTGAACTGATATACTTTATTTTTGTGCCTTGTTGAACTAAACACTCCAAGGAGTTTCTTGGTATTTGAGTTTATTTCGTTAATTATACGAATTGTTACTCTACTTTTAGAGTTGGTTTGCTTTCTTTTACATTCCTTTTATTTTAATTTGTTTATATTGTGATAGTGTCATACTAAAATTTTCTTTTCTTTGGTAACAATTATAAACATAACATACATAAACATTTACATTCAAACTATATATATATATACGTATGTGTGTGTGTGCCATTGCCTCCTACGAACCGTGTTGTCTTCTGATCTATCTGGCCTAGTGCATTGTTGCATTTCAGTGAGTAGTCATCCCTAAGAAGCCTCATAGGGGCTACACAAGGCTTTGGACATCAACACGTCTACAGGTACTTTATGGTGGATGACTAAAAGCTTAGAGTAAAGACAGTGTGCACACTTTAAAATAATATCTGGCCCCTTGGCTGACATGTACCCATTCAAGAACTATAGGTATGCAAAGAATTTTTTTATTACATGACATCTCTTTTTTTTAAGTACACAAATAAAACATTTCATGACAATAACATTTTGCCAGTCTTTAATAAGGTTATCCTCAAAACTTAAGCTGTTTAAAAAAAACAACAACACCACCACACACAGTTTACTGACATCAATTAACTCAAAAAGGTACATGACATGAAATGTGAACGGATAAGTCTGGTAAACCTTGTGTGTGTGTGTGTGTGTGTGTGTAATATTTTATTTAGGGCTGTCAATAGATTAAAAAAATTAATCTAGATTAATCGCATGATTTCATGAGTTAACTGCGATTAATCGCAAATTAATCGCACATTTTTATCCATTCTAAATTTACCCTAATTTAACACTTTTCAGGTTTTTAATATTCTAATCATATATACATATATAGATGCTTTATGCAAATGTATGTTAACAACAGCCTGTTTACATTTTTAACAGGATCATCAGCCATTGTTTTGTATATGAATTTTCCTTTTTAGAAGATTTTTCTTTCTCCATTTTTGTTTGCTGCTGCATCATTTGTGACCTGTGCAGGCAAGTTGAGTCGGAATTAGCAAATTTTAAAAAAATAGTTGTTCATATTTTGACATTCTCTATTAAAACATAGAACAATGCATGATTTGTTGAAATATAACAAAATATGACAGAACTACACGTGTTTGAAGTTGAAAGAGTCAAATTACCACAAAAATTTCCACATCCGTACATTATATTACCACATCAATACCTTAAAATCACTGGTAAAACTAATAGATTTAGCACACACAAAGCAAAAACATCATCAATGTATGTTCAACTTTTTTTCCTTTTGTTTGATTGACATTGAGACAGACTGCTTAAAATCTAAGTGATCTAATATAATGTTACACATCAGATAGTTTTACCCAACAGTTAACCAAACATTTACTTAAAACATAACAGATTATAGAGCCTACCTGCGTGAATTCTTATCAAAACAGATATTTGTAAAACTGTAATTTTGTGTAGATGTCTATATATCCGGGTCGCGCACTCGCGCGTCTGTGTGCACGCGCTTCAGATATCAGTCAGTCAGCGTGAGGGGATCGCTTTTGAGTCTTGTCGCTCTTAATAACTCTTTAACATTAATCAGGTACCGAACTTTATCTCTCTTAATGACTCTTTTAACATCAAGCAAGTCCTGCAGTCTATTTTCTAAGTCATGCATAAAAGCGAAACCAAAATGAATTGAGACGCATTTTTGTATTAGATTAAGCATTAGGAGGACGGTAACGTTACACCTCTCAGACGTATAAATAAAGATCATATCAGATGTCCAACGAGCATTTAGAGCATTGGATTTGGTAGACGATTTGCTTAATGTTCTTATTTCTATGAAAACCTTTTACTCATTTAGAGAGAGTCACATTTGTCTGCGGCTGCGTCCGAAAACTCTAAATTGCTGCCTTCTGAGGCAGCTTTCCAAGGCAGCAAGGCATTAAGGCATGTCCGAATTCAATGTTTGGTTTACTTCCTGTCTCCTGAGATACCTATTCGTGGACGTGCATTAAGAATGTGATTGGTCGAGTCCGGTCGAGTTCAAAAAAATAAAATGGCGGCCAAGGACGCGACTGGACCACCAATTTAGTGTAAATAAAGGTATGTTTTCACTTTTTACACCTTTTAATTGCATTTCTAGCGAGAAATTAGTATTGTAGTTTTCAAATATGTGATTAGTTATCACAAAGGCGCTCTCTGTTTAAATTTCAAACACGCTGCCTTAGAAGTGTGTCCGAAAGTCTTTCTCTGAGCTACCTTCATGCCTCCGAAGTCATTTCCTCATGAGGCAGCGAGGCAACGAGTCACTGCCTTGAGTTTTCGGACGCAGCATGCGTCTCTGTTCATTCAACTATGGGCTGGACCAAGGGTCAAACAGAAATTGCGCGTTGCGTTAATCTCCGTTAAAAAAATTAGTGGCGTTAAAACGAATTTGCGTTAACGCGTTATTAACGCGTTAATTTTGACAGCCCTAATTTTATTTTAAATTTAAATTCATATTTAAATGTAACTTTAACATAGTTTTATATATACACATTATACTTAGTTACTTTGCAACACTGTATGCCCTCCCCCTCCCTTCCTCCCCGGTGCATGTTTCAGATGTTCTGCTGCATGATGGTTTATTGTTGCCTCTGTAGCTGTCTTGTCCCATTTCATTAAAGCAGCTGCAAGAGAAAACAAACAAACATTCTAAACATGTAAAGAATACCAACTTAGTTACATTGCAGTTGGTGTAAAACAAATGAAATGAGGAAAAAAGTATGTGTACCTGTAATTGCTTTGTAAGTTTCACTTTTTTCCAGAGGAAGTTTCTGCTTCTTCCCTTTCCCCTTCATGTTAAATTTGGCCCATCACCCGGTTGGTAAACAGCCTGAAGAAACAAAAGCCCCGTTTAGAAAGTAAACTATGTGCATAACTATTATCCAAATTAATATTTCAAACATAAAAAAATGAAAATAAAAAACCTTCCACGTCAGGTTTCTCTGCAGTTTCATGATTGCATTTCAGGGTAGTTGTTTTATTCATATTTTTTTTTACCAATTTACCCTTTTAGGAAATGTAAACATGGAAGTCAATGCAATTGTCTGGAGCTCTTGTTTTCCCATAGTTTACTTACAATTTACAACTGGCAAACTGTAATGGGAAAATGTAATTTGTTTGGAAAGCTATGCATTTGTGGATACTGATGAAAATACCTGTCAAGAATTTTGTGCACACAATCTCTGACATCTTTCCCTCCAATTCTTGAGAGTTGCAACACCTTTAAAGAGAGCGGGTATATTACAATCATCTTAAAAAAACAATAGCCTATAACAAGTTTAACTGATATACTGTACCACAGAGCATAAAATTCTACAGTGTATAACGGTCAGCCTTATAGACATTTATATATAGAGCAGTTCAAATGTGTCATGTGTGCCTTGCAGATCATACCAGAGATTCCAAGGCTTGCTTGTCCTTGAGGCGTTCCTCCTCTCTCTCAAACTCTTCTAAAGTTTCCAGTTGCTCAATATGGGTGGATGAAAGGGAAGGCTCGCTTCTTCCCAGCCTTCTAACCTCCATGTGGATGTCCACCAATTTTGTTAATACTTTTTTCTGAAATTCTACAAAAAAAAAACAACATGTATATAAAACTGTCCATGTTAGTTTAAACTGCTAGCAAGAAAGTCAATCGGAAAACTTTGCTACTGTTATTGGATGTACCAAGTTAAACCTGCTAATGCTTTATGTCTTGTTCAATTCTGTTGTGGTGCTTTTAATACGAGCTCCAACAGTTAGGTACTTACTTGCCATGTTCAATGGAAATCTTAACTCTGTTCTATTACTAGAGCCTGTACAACCAGATTCATGTGCAGGTGAAATGCGACAATTTTCTAAGAAAGACCTGCCAGAGTTTGACTTTGAACACTTTGGTAAGCTGAAAGACAAAAAAATTGTAAAATATTATTTTGCTAGTCATAATAGTAGAACTCTAGTAGAACCTATGTTATCTTATACGGCTAATATAGCCAATATGCACTACGTAAAAACACAGCTGCTATTTCAGAACATTTACGCTCTTGCCACAGTAACTTGCATAAGTGTTCAGATGAGTACCGTTCTTAAACAAATGGTGACTGGACCGGCGGCTGCCGTGACTGGACCGGCCGCTGCCGTGACTGGACCGGCGGCTGCCGTGACTGGACCGGCGGCTGCCGTGACTGGACGGGCGGCTGCCGTGACTGGACGGGCGGCTGCCGTGACTGGACCGGCGGCTGCCGTGACTGGACCGGCGGCTGCCGTGACTGGACCGGCGGCTGCCGTGACTGGACCGGCCGCTGCCGTGCCTGGACCGATAACTGCACCCATCACCCCTAGATTGGCTGGTATTTCCTTTTGAATGTCCAGGGTCTAAAGAACAAATCACAGAGTTAATTAACAATAAAAGGCAGGTTCATGGGAGTAATAAAAACAAAAGGAAGAAATATACTTAGACATTCAACTGAATTCACAAAGCACATGGTTGATTATATGGTTTATTATATATAAAAAAAATATTTGGTATTCAAGGTGACTGATTTCATGTGATGAATACTTACTGCCTGTGGACTTGTCCCTGGACTTAGCACCCTGTTCATGGTGGGAAACTGCTGACTTTGAATGTCTAGAGTCTGAAATTAAGCTTGTCCATGATTAATATTAACCACCTTCATGTTATATTATGCAAGAAACAAAATATGTATAAAGTATTACATTCAGGTGATGTATACTTACTACCAGTGAGCTTTCTGCAAGATCCAGCAGACTCAATCTGGGTCGACTTTATCACCTTTGTTGGTGGAATGGGAAAGGAGGACGACTTGATAGTGGTACCTTATAGATGAAGTACATAAAATAAATAGAAGCATCACTCATTAAAATAATGAGAACTAACTCTGTAATCTAATGACATAGCAATTCCATTAGAAGTACTTGGGAGAGGAAGGTCATCTTGGGAATCACAGGTCGTGTTCTCTTTTTCCTTCTCCAACACGTCAGATTCTGTAATTGTACAAATTAACATTTTATAACATGCATTAATTACGAGTTTAAAAGTGACACGAATTCAGTGTACAGAGTTATATTATCAAGACAAATTCAACAGATATAGGGGCTTACCAAGAACAAAGCCATCAAACTTGCGTTTGGTCTTTTTCCTCCTAACGTCTGTGTCATTTTCCTTAACTTCATCCTCCACATGGTCACCTGTAGTAGGGGATTTTTTCCACTCCGTACATGTTTTTTGATATTTTGGAGATGATTTTCAAAAGGAAAACAGGAAATATCATTCAATGAGCAATTGAAGTGTTGAACATCTTCATGAAGGTGTATCAGTCCATGTACATTGTACACTGAAAAATACTTGCCGTACAGGTCAGCACAGCGTAAGACAAAGTGTGACAGGAGTTCTTGGGCATATTGAAGGTATGCATTGCGAGTGCTCTCATCTGATTCCAACATAATTGACATGGCTACTGTCAAGCACAGGAAATGGTAGTATCTTTCAGGAGATAAAACATTTTTAAGTACAACTGGTCCAGTATACAACAAAAACTGTCGATATTCCGTGGCCTTCCACCTGTCCAGCTCATCCAGACCACGGGGCTGCCGAGCAAATTCACTAGGCATTTTTCCTCTCAGTCCATTCAGCTTCTGTGATATTTCTTTCTTTTGCCTCACAGATAAGCGGCAAAGTGATGGGCCTCGCGTCAAGAATATTAGCATCCGTCTAACTACTCCCAAGGTGACCATATGCATATAGTCTAATACAAATAGGCTAACACAAGGAATCCCGGCAGCAATTAAGGGGCTGACACCAGTTTGATGGTTCTTGTACTGTACTGCATTGAACGCCTCATCCATTCGCAAGTTACATCCCTGTTCATAGAATACCATTCTTCTATTGATGTAAGCACCTTTTTATTTAATTCTGAATCATCATGTAGAACTTATTTTTCTGAATCAGAAGACACATATTCCACATCAGTATTAAAGTCTGATTCATCTGTTGTCAGACTGTCATTTGCCAAATGAAAACTTTCCAAACTGCTGTTAGCACTGTCATGTAATACACAGGTTGATCTTTCGGTCACTGATCTCTGACTTTCCTGATCATTGTCACTGTCCGAATGCAGGAACTGATCAATTTCTGCCTTCCTTTTACGCCATGCTTTTAAATAAGCCATCTGTAATACATAGTATAATTTTGAGTGCAATTTTGAAGTGTGCTTCTGTAATCGGTTTTGATGTCAACACTTCTTACATCTCTCATTATGAGTTAATGTTTCCCAAACAGACTTACAGTTTAATTGTGGTGGCACAACCGACAGGGGTATGTGTGAATAATGGGTAACTAACTTGCAGTCTGGTCAGTAATTTTTGATTGCAAGGCAACAATGTAAAAAGAAAAGCTTTTTTTAACCACGCTTAAAGTACTCCTAGTATCATTAATATGTCCTGCATGTTTAACTTTTCACCACCAGCATTTTTTTTATATATAAAAACAAACAATTTATCAAATGAAAGAATAGAACATCTGCTTTCAAAGAAGAAAACAAACAAAAGCGAAAACAATACTTTTATTCTATTCATTTTTTTGCATCCTTTTCAAGAACCGCTTTGCCCACTGGCATTCCTTCAGAGAAGCCCCGCCTTAAATGGGGCTTCTGGTATTGTTTGATAATTTGTGTTCTTGTTGGCAATAATTAATTTCCTATCTGTTAAAGAGTAAAAATTTTGCAGTCTTTGCACACAAACTATATGTCTGTGTCCGCTAATGATTTATTTATGTGCTTCCTTTATGTGCTTCCTTAAGTGGTAAAAACTTTTATGGTTGTGCCTGTGACATTGTTTGGGTTCAGGCTGCACCACACACAACAGAAAGGGTTTCTGCTTGAAAAGAAACGTACCTTTGAGTCTTTAGTGCATCAACCTAAAAGAGATAAAGAAAAATATTCCAAAATAAAACACAATCAAAATATTATACGTTTATGGATTCTAATTACTATATATTATTAAATAATCAATAATAATAATAATAATAATAATAAAATAATTATTTTGATATGCCTTTCTGCTATTGAACATACAGATCAGATTCATTTTAAAATGAAATGACATGCTGCTGTGCGTTTTATGTGCGTTTACCAGGACAGCATTTAGATTAAACCAGGACCAGACATTAGTAGGACATTTAAAAAAAAAACAATACTTGTGTGCATCTTGACACAGACCAATGGCACTGAAATATGTTGAGAAATTAAGGTAGCTCAAACTTGTATTTTAGTCTGGGACTGACGTTAGGATAAGTCCAGGAAACCGCACCTTAATGTTAATGCAATGTCTTATAATAAATGTCAAAGCACCAGTGGCCCCCAAACCCTTGCCCTGTAGACACGTTGGGCCCTATTTTAACGATCTAAGCAATTTAAAGCGCAAGGCGCGTTTGATATTAAAAATCTTTAATAGTCGTTTTCATGCATACCTTTATATTTGCATTTCGTTCCGTAATCTCCAGTCTGTGGCGAGCAAGCCAAATTCTGAATATTAAACCACGTAAACCATGTGTATCACGTAGGCGCCAAATTATGTTTCTGCCACTGTGTGTGTGTCCTCCATCAATCAACAAGCAACAACCAAAAAAACATATTAGGAAGATAGGCTAAACGGTAACATTAAATATTTTTTAACGGGAGCAATGTCCACTTGTCAAAATTATTTGTTATTAGGTACAACTATCGATAACTCGCATGCGATTGGTATGCGCATCTCGTTAGTTCCTTGATTAATAAATCGCTATCACCTGATTTCAGATGGAGCAGCACCTACGTACGCTGCGTCCCAAACCGCATACTTCCATACTATATAGTAGGCGAAAAGCACTACTTCTCATACTTTTTGACTACTATATAGTATGGAAGTAGGTGGTTTGGGACGCAGCGAGTTTATAGACAAGCTGGCAATATCCAATTCACAATCGCTCACCTGCGATAATGAATGGGATAACGTTACCACCTACAGTAGCTTTGAAATGCCTGGTTTAATCGTTTCACCCTAAGTGTGATATTTACCATTCCAAATGCTTTGTTTGAAACAACATTTTAACGTACAAAATGTGCTTTCACGACCATGGAAAGTTTGTTCACCAAACAAAATGGGTTAACATGACAAATTCCAGTGATCATATTTAGAGTAAAAATACGGTTTCAAAACATACCAAGACACCAAGCCATCGATCCGGATATTTGCAAGTTTTAATGGGGCCCGTGCAAGTTGACAAGTTTACATGTCACATAAAATTAATCGAAAACATTTAATGTATGTTTTTACTCACCTTTTCACGTGTAGCCTCTATCTCTCATCAGCAGCCCGTTATGACGATCTCTTCTTTCTCTTTTTCGGGTCGCACCAATTTCGCGCAGTACCGCCACCTGTCCGATGAAATTGCTCTATATTTTTTTAATCGTGAAAGCTTATATTTTTCCCTCTACACATACAAAACATTGGAAGCTTGTAAACATGTATTGGGACAGAATCACCTAAGATAATTTGTTCATTATTTCATCTACTGACATTAATGACAAATTCCAATATACACACACACACGTTTATTTGCAGAAAAGCAAAATAATCTGTTTGCATTTAGCTTCCAGACAGACTGGCTAGCACTGTTGTCTCACAGCAAGAAAGTCCCTAGTTTGAGCCCTGGTTAAGTGGCCTTTCTGTGTAGAGTTTGCATGTTCTCCCTGTGTCAGCGTGGGTTTACTCCGGTTTCCTCACATTGGCCAAAAACATGCAAGTTGTCAAATTGTCCCTCCCCCAGCCTGAGTCTGAAGAAAACTTGTGAATGAATTAAAGGGATACTTCACCGATTTAGCATTCAGCTTTGTATCTGTAGAAACCCGGCAGTATTACTGAATGACCATGTTTCCCTCCATCATTTCCCCCTGAGAGGAGAGATATCTGCATTTTGGTTCTGCAAAAAAGTCCTCCGATGATGCAAAAATCGTCATATTACATCATCGGAGGACTTTTTTGCAGAACCAAAATGCAGATATCTCTCCTCTCAGGGGGAAATGAGGGAGGGAAACATGGTCATTCAGTAATACTGCCGGGTTTCTACAGATACAAAGCTGAATGCTAAATCGGTGAAGTATCCCTGTTCTTGCCATGAATATAGCCATAAATGCTGGAATGGTATAAAGAATCAAAGTGTCATCTGCATTCAGAACTCACAGAGCAAAATCATGTGCAAAAGACGTCATTATAACGTCTTTGTCTAACGTTTAAAAGATGTTCCATGGAGGCATAATTTGGACTTGACTGTCATAAGAACCACACCTACAGCAATAGAGGTAGTGGGAAGTACAAAGTAGAAATGATGATTAAATGCAAAATGGTAGGTCTGCAGTTTTGAGGCTGTATATTAAATAGTAAAGAATTACATATATTTTTATTTGCCAATTGTGAATTCTTTATGTAGCAGGTATTTCTCCAGACTATTTGACAATATTTTTATTGTAAAAACACATTTCCATATGCGTTCATGACAGTCTCTGGTCAAACATTCAGATATTTAATAATTTTGGCACAACCACACACATCCAAAACGGGTCATGGTCTTGCATTCATACATAAGGTGAACCAAACAGACGTTCATACATTGAACCTTTCTGGCAAAGAAAGTCCCTAGTTTGAGCCCTGGTTAAGTGGCCTTTCTGTGTAGAGTTTGCATGTTCTCCCTGTGTCAGCGTGGGTTTACTCCGGTTTCCTCACATTGGCCAAAAACATGCAAGTTGTCAAATTGTCCCTCCCCCAGCCTGAGTCTGAAGAAAACTTGTGAATGAATTAACCAGTTCTTGCCATGAATATAGCCATAAATGCTGGAATGGTATAAAGAATCAAAGTGTCATCTGCATTCAGAACTCACAGAGCAAAATCATGTGCAAAAGACGTCATTATAACGTCTTTGTCTAACGTTTAAAAGATGTTCCATGGAGGCATAATTTGGACTTGACTGTCATAAGAACCACACCTACAGCAATAGAGGTAGTGGGAAGTACAAAGTAGAAATGATGATTAAATGCAAAATGGTAGGTCTGCAGTTTTGAGGCTGTATATTAAATAGTAAAGAATTACATATATTTTTATTTGCCAATTGTGAATTCTTTATGTAGCAGGTATTTCTCCAGACTATTTGACAATATTTTTATTGTAAAAACATATTTCCATATGCGTTCATGACAGTCTCTGGTCAAACATTCAGATATTTAATAATTTTGGCACAACCACACACATCCAAAACGGGTCATGGTCTTACATTCATACATAAGGTGAACCAAACAGACGTTCATACATTGAACCTTTCTGGCACGTCCACAGACATCCATAAGGGGTCATAGTCTGACGTTCATACACTGAACCTTTTTGGCACGTCCACAGACATCCAAGAGGTGTGCAAGTGTGACGTCCAGACACTGAACCTGTACTGCACGTCCACAGACGCCCACAGTGTGAACCAAATAGACAATCATACACCCAACCTTTCTGGCACGTCCACAGACATCCAAGAAGGGTGCAAGAGTGACGTCCAGATACTGACCCTGTTTTGCATGTCCACATACATCCACAAGGGGTCGTAGTCTGACGTTCATACGCTGAACCTGTACTGCACGTCCACAGACGCCCACAGTGTGAACCAAATAGACAATCATACAACCAACCTTTCTGGCACGTCCACAGACATCCAAGAAGGGTGCAAGAGTGACGTCCAGATACTGACCCTGTTTTGCATGTCCACATACATCCACAAGGGGTTGTAGTCTGATGTTCATACGCTGAACCTGTACTGCACGTCCACAGACGCCCACAGTGTGAACCAAATAGACAATCATACACCCAACCTTTCTGGCACGTCCACAGACACCCAAAAGGGGTGCAAGAGTGACGTCCAGACACTGACCCTGTTTTGCACGTCCACAGACATCCAAAAGGGGTGGTAGTCTGACGTTCATACACTGAACCTTTCTGGCACGTCCACAGACATCCAAAAGGGGTGCAAGAGTGACGTCCAGACACTGACCCTGTTTTGCACGTCCACAGACATCCATCAGGGGTCATAGTCTGACGTTCATACACTGAACCTTTTTGGCACGTCCACAGACATCCAAGAGGGGTGCAAGAGTGACGTCCAGACACTGACCCTGTTTTGCACGTCCACAGACATCCATCAGGGGTCATAGTCTGACGTTCATACACTGAACCTTTTTGGCACGTTCACAGACATCCAAAAGGTGTGCAAGAGTGACGTCCAGACACTGACCCTCTATTGCACGTCCAGCAGACGTTTAAAAGTGGGTCTGAACTAACGGACGTTATACAGACATGATCTGAATGTCTCCCAGACGTTCCATGTTTGGTGGGTAATCACTGTTAGTATGAACTTTTGTTTTTATCTTTCTTGTTTACAGCAAGTGTTCATCATAAATATTCATTTCATTATTTAACTTATCCTAGGGGCTTATCCTAAAATTATTAGACTAAAATATATGTTTGAGCTCGCTTAATTTAAAAACAACTTGCACTTACGCTTTTACTTTGTATCAATATGAATTGTTGATAAAAGGCTGTTAACAGTTACCAAAAAAGCTTAACTTCTTAAATATAACATAATATTTACATCATAAGATAATAGGCAGTCATGGTCTAATAGTTAGAGTCGGCCTTATAACCTGAGAGTTTTGCTGGTTCGAGTCTCACGGCTGACAGGTTGCGACTGAGGTGCCTTGAGCCAGCCACCTGTCTCCCAGTGTTTCCCGGGCACTGCAGTACTGCTCTGGGTGTGTATGTTCACGACATGCAGTGCGTGTTCACCACTCACTTGATAGGTTAAAGGCGGAGTCCACGATGTTTGAAAAACGCGTTGGAAAAGAAGACTGGCCGACTACCAAAACACACTTATAGCCAATAAAATCAAATTAAATGCCGGGTTGCGTATGTGTGGGGCGGGTCTATCAACAGAAGGTCCAGATTCTATTGGGCTAGGGGCGTGTTTGTTTAGGTGATTTCAAATATCAACATTGGCTTTCAAACATCATGGACTCCGCCTTTAAATACAGACGTCACATTTCAAGTATGGGTTACCATACATTGGTCATTATGTCACTTTTCCTTAAAAAGGATCAGATGGAAAAAAAACTAAAGGTGAAAACAAGAAAGCACTTTTTTTTAAATTCCAATCAAATCTATAGACATGTGTCTTATTGCCATTCTTCTTTTTTTCCAGTCATCACATATGCATTTATTCATTTAGCATATGTGACCAGTCACGGAAAGTAGGGACACAAGTCGGATCTGGGACATTTTGAGTTATTCACAGATCCTGAAAGTGCAGATTCTAAGCTTTCCAACGATATGTAACACATGGAAATCTGATAAGAATTGGAGAAGTTGTGGCCATTTGAAGGTAGGCACTCCAAAATTCTTAATGCTGAGAAAACGGCTTTTAAAGTTTGTGCTTTTTCACCCCTCTCAGCTGCTGGGAGGGACAATAGGGCTCATTTACATCTCATTGAGATAAGCCATACCCTCTGTAAAGCTCCCCCATGTAAATTTTGACCAATACCTTTTACTGTTAATTCACTGTAAAAGTTTGTGGTTAGACCTGGTTTAAGTCTGATTAAAAAAACGTAAAAATATTTTAAGTTTTGACTTATAATGCACATTTAACGGCTACACATACTTCATACGTGAGCTAAGTCATTAACATCGGTCAATTCAGGCATTATTCAAATTAATAGCAGATGCTCACATTGCCATCTAAAAGCTCATTATAGTAATGGGGGCAATCGAAACCACAGTCCTAAGCTATCTAATAACAATAGGGGTTTTGGCAATCGAAACCACAGTCCTGGGTTAACAACAACTTTGGGTTTTGGCAATCGAAACCTGAGCTGGCTAATAACAATTGCACTAAATGTGAGACTCTACGTGTACGTGTTCTTACAATGAACAAAAAACAACAAACTTTAATGTTTATGGAAACTCACCCCATAAGAAACAGAAAACTGTTCTTGCAGATCTTGTTCCCTCCAATGAAATAAGTTGTTCGGGCACACCTCTCTTTGTCGGTGTCTTTGTGGGTGTTATCATTTCCGAAGTTTGCACTGTGATATCAATGATATCAGATTGAGCCTGTCAGAGTGCTGCTTAAGTAGCCACGCTGTTCTCTTGGGGGGCGGGTCCATAACTAAAGTATCAAAAGCCGCTGCATGTAAATAAACACAGACAATGACCGCGCCCCCCGCTGCACGCTAGAATCTCGGGAAAAACAACCCGTTCTCAACAGCAAAACACACTTTAATGAAACCAATCGCTCACTCGTTCCTCCAGCAGCCAATGACTTCATTGAAAATATTGATAGACAAAACATGTAGCCAATTATATAACGTATTCAACAATGTCTATAGGCTTGTTCGACTTAATGCGGCGCCACAAGAACCGGCAGCCGAATGACGTCAGAGTTTCGCGAGAGCGATTTAAAAGCAAACTCCTCCATATGATTTCGCGGATCACTCTCGCGGTAGTTTGACGTCACCCGGCTGTCGATCTTTGCAGCGCCGCATGAAGTCGAACAAGCCTTATGTGACTTTTTGTGTATGTGTGTCTTCATGTTGTGATGCAAGAACTGACGTCAAAGTACCGCGAGAGCGAGTCGAATTAAACTACTCCATAAGATTTCTTAAAGAGCTTTCGCGGTACTTTGACATCATCCGACTGCGGCGCCGCATAAAGTCAGTGACACGGAACTACAGTCACGTGACTTCACGCTCGAGCCGGAAAAGAAGACAATGCTGAATAAAGTTGTAATTCTTGCTGTTTTTGGACCAAACTGTATTCTCGATGCTTTAACACATTCTTACTGACCAACTGATGTCACATGGACTACTTTGATGATGTTTTTATTACCTTTCTGGACATGGAAACCGTACATAGATTTTAAATGGAGGAGACATAAAGCTCTCGGACTAAATCTAACGTTAAAACATCCTAAACTGTTTTCCGAAGATGAACGGAGGTCTTTTGAGTTTAGAACGACATAAGGGTAAGTCATTACTTACATTATTTTCATTTTTGGGCAAACTATCCTTATTTAGTAGTCACGCTGTTCCCTTTGCGGGCGGGAGCGAAAACCAAGCTGCTTATACAGTATGTAAATACACCCAGACAATGACGCCCCCCGCTGCACGCTAGAATCTCCGGAAAAACAAGCCTATTTCAACCGCAAAATTTACGCTTTTAAATATACAAAAACTGCTATCTCAAACACGGAGAGGCTTCTTCGTGATCTCAACTAACAGATTCTGCAATAAAACGAAAATCACAAATTTTGAAAATAAACACTTTGTTGCTCATTATCTCGAAACTTGCGCTGCCGACTTGTGTCCCTAGTTTCCGTGACTGGTCACATATACATTCATCCAAAGTGTCTTATAGATCAGAAAATACACAGAAAAAAGCATCAAAAGTTTATTACATTTGCATAATTGTTCTAGTATCTGCTGCAGAGTAGTTCTAGTTACTATGACAAAGAAACGGTCTGAGCGTGACTAATCCATTGGAAGCCTCAGATTGATCTATGACACATACTTTCTGATATGGAAACTTTGTCTGAGGCAACACGTGCCAAAAAGTAAAAAAAAGCTTAAAAGGTATGTAGTAGAGAGCCTCCTTCAGACAAAATAAGATTATTAATTAAACTCAAAAAGCATGTTTTAAAGCCTAACTGCTCTATACATTGACATTGATGTTCTCCCATTAGGCCATACATATAGAGTTCCATCTGTTGTTCATATGCTAAATTGGTTGTAATTATATAGTGTGGTATTGCTATACTGTATTATTAAGGATATGTGTTTGACACTAGTGAAAAACAAATTTTATAAGGCATTTATAAACTAGCTGAACTAGCTTTAAGTGCAATCAGATCATGATGGCAGGTAGTCCAAAGACTTCATACGTAGAACATCATAATGTGTGGGTGTGTTCACAAATGATGCAGATGTACCATCTGCTTGAGCATACATTCCATTTACGTTCATAATCTTGCTATTAACCAATTGTTATTAACATAAACTTAATTAGATTACCTGTGGTTAAGTAGTGTTTAAAGAATGTTTTTCTTGCAATATTAATCATCCTCTACTGTTTATAAGAATTGTATGACACTACTGTGTCATCATTTAACACCTCTATTATTAAGAATATAATTCTTTCCAGAGGCAGGTACTAAAAGAACAAGACATTAGACACAAAGTAAATAGAAATTGGGACCATTGCCTAATTCACAAAGCTAACAAAATTATTTATAACAAAATTAAATGATACTATAATTATTATATATAGTCAAAGCTGTAACCTATTTATGATCATTATTCACTGTTAATTACTTTTAAAAATATATATTTAGGATAAAATACTTCAATTTACAATCCTATCTATCTGTCCGTTCTGTGTATTTAGGTCAGATTCGCCACACCACTAGATGGTGGTAAAACTCCATGTCCATGATTTCTAACGCGTTAACACGTGATTAACGTGTTAACACGCATCTACGCGTTAACACGTAGTGCGTGTTAACACGTGATTTACGCGTTAACACGTAGTGCGTGTTAACACGTATTTTTAACATGTTTTTGCCCTGTTGGCCTTCCATACGATCGAGACGTTTTGGCTTCCTAATATTGCACTTTTCAGTGCTTGTGCGGCGCGAATCATGACGCAGCACAATTTGCATGCGACGACTACCAGCCTCAGGTTTGTAGTTTGTAGTCGCTTAAACTTCACTACCCAGAAATCAATGAGAATAATTCGGCGCTGGTTGGCTAAATAAAGACACAACCCCTACCCTCGTGATTGTTCAAGGCGATCTGCTGGTCAACTTTAACACAGCTACATAAGGCTCAGATAATGTGTTTTTCCAGTGTAACCTGACGTTTCGTGAGTGCGATGGCCTTAAACTGCAGTAGATTTTACCGTCTTATTTTAGGAGCACACAGCGCGGCTGAGGTCTGCTCAAAGGGAACAGTTCAACATTACTCCAGTATTGCACGTGAAGAAAACAGACTGCTGCAGGTATGTGTGACAGCTATTACACTTGCAGGAAACACCTTAGGTTTGTAACTTAAAGTAGACAAATTTGGTGTTACTTGTTGTACAAGGTTGCAGAGTAGGTAAGTTATGTTCAGAACTATTTAAGTAATTCTGTTATGCAAATATGCAAGTATCTTATTTAATGTTTTAAAAGTGTCAAATTTTTGATAGTAGTTGTCTTTAGGTTTAAGTGCAAGGAGTTGCTTGTAGCACAATTCACCGTAACAAAAACCTTTACAAGACTTTTAGTATTTTAAGTATTTAAAGTAAACACTATTGGGTGGTTTCCTCAGACATTTTAAATTAATCCAGGACTAGCCCTATATTATTTAGGACAATTAAGTAGTATTTACTAACAAACCATACAAATAATAATACAGGTGTGCAGCTTGAGACAAAACAGTGACACTGACATATATGTTAAGATATGTCAGTACAAGATGTTTTTAAATTAAGATGAGTTTTATTTATTTATCCTTTTGGAAACTTGTTCTGTACCATAAAGCACGCCTGATACATCTATACATAATGACGATTAAACAAATAACAAAACAACCACAAAACAAAATATACAAAAGAGTTTCCCTTGCCCCAACAACCCCTCACTCATGAACAAAACATCAGGACAAAAAAAACTCAGACCCCCACCACATAACTAGGACAAAGTGCAGTTGTGCATACCCAGAGTCGTATAATAATAGAGTTACGACACTCACATAGACATCCGTTGTAAGAATGGAATGCGGAAGTAACAGCGTGTCATGTAGTGACGCATAGTTCCAAACGCAGCACTGAAGCCCATTCATTTCAATGACACCTGCTGGTAAATCGATGAAATTACCGTTTCTCTTTACATTTTCAGACATTTTATGAATATAGTCAACAGTGATATTTTATGAACTCTGCTGTAGGTAATGATTATCGTTAATAATAACTAGTACAATTTTTATATTTTAATGAGTTGTGTATAATGTGTGAATAATATAGATTTAATGGTTTAATATTTTATTACTGGTGGCCATCTACTTTATACTTATCTTTTTTTATATATTACGAGTAACACTAGGGGGCAACAGCGACAAGCTAAATGCCTTATAAGAAAGTCACACTGCTTCACAATGCTGCTATGTGTTTCATTGTGTTTGGTAAGTAATACGAGTGATGTATCCTCGAAAATCATGTATAATTATATTAACATTTAATGTGTACTATAAATACAATTAATTATCAATTTAGTGTGTTTCTGTTATGCTTCACTGTTACAAATAACCGTGTTGGCGATCTTTTTTGTGATTTTAATATAGTAAAAGTGTAGGAATTATGTTTTTAGCAGATTGATAGACATTTATATAGCCATATTTTTGCTATAAAAATAAAAGATAAACTGTGTTGCTGTAGTTGGTATAGATAACCACAGTTATCTTTGGGTCATCATTAACTGTTTATCTTTATTAACTGATTTACTGTATTTCCATCACTCCCTAGTAAAAAAAAACCGTTATAAACATAGTAAGTATAGTGATCAATTCACATTACAAGCTAATATTTACCTAAAATAGCTGAAAACCTATGCAAACAGATTGACAGCCCTGCTTGGTTAGGAACTGTAGAACGTTACATGAATCACGTGACCGCGCGGCGGCGAGATCAAAGCGTTTCGTAACTCTCTCTTTATATGACTCTGTGCATACCATGATAGTCCCACAAGGGAGAAAGTGCATGGTGCTATTTAAAAGTGCTGTCCTCCAGGTACTCCTTATTCATCAATACAATGCTAGTTGGTATAAATGACTTGCTAGCTCGATTTGTTTGAAAATAAGATAGCCTAAACCTCCTTCCTGATGGCAACATCTCATATGCCTGATGTAGAGGATGTGACACATCTTTATTTATTGCTTGACCTTTCTTCAACACCCTTCTTGAACAGGTACTTGCCATGCTTTCTAATTCTTTCCTTGCAACCTTACTGGCCAAATTAACTAATTAAGGCAGCTCTGTTTCTTGTTTACAAATGAAAAGTTAGGAACTAGCCCAATTTCTTTGCAGTTGTCATTTAGTTTAATGCTGTGGTTCTCAAACTCTGGTGTGCATACCCCCCCACCCCCTTATATATTTTATAATATTACCATATAATACTTGTTTTACGTGTTATTTTAAAAGACCTGTCAAATTGAATGATTCAACACCCATGTTTTTAACGTCATTGATGAGTTTTAACTTTTCTTTTTATATATATTTTTTAATTTCATTAATACATGTTCTATAGTTTGTGGCTAATTACTATAATGACCTGATTCATGTTTTCCTATTTTGAACAGAGAGTGATTCAATCTAGAATGCCATATTCAGATGCATGAAATAACTGTATCTTCTGTTCCTAAAAACATTTTTCCCATTTCCTACTTGCTGTTGAAAATTATAAACCTGCCCTTGCTATCACAATTCCATGCCCGAATTCCATGAATTCTTAAATGTTCCCTTTAACTAAATTTTTGAATATCTGTTTCTGAGTGTTTAAGAACTTCCTTAGCCAGCTTATCAACTAGGGGTGGGACAATATATCGATAGGGCAATGTATCGTTGGTCTGTCTCTGGCGATACGAGAATCGATATGCTGGCACAAAATATCGATAAATAAATGAATACACACGATACTTTGAATAGATTTCCCAGCCTCATTACTTTATGGCTCCTCGGGGTGGCCCTAAACACATGAATTAGTGAAACGTGAAGAGATTAGGATAGGATGGCGGATGCGCGCCTCAGCCACATTTCAGTCCAAATGCTTTAATACCATTGATTGGCTGGTAAAATTTTTATACAAAACACATTTTTATGTTGTTAAAGGAATAGTCTACTCATTTTCACTATTAAAATATGTTATTACCTTAACTAAGAATTGTTGATACATCCCTCTATCATCTGTGTGCGTGCACGTAAGCGCTGGAGCGCGCTGCGACGCTTCGATAGCATTTAGCTTAGCCACATTCATTCAATGGTACCATTTAGAGATAAAGTTAGAAGTGACCAAACACATCAACGTTTTTCCTATTTAAGACGAGTAGTTATACGAGCAAGTTTGGTGGTACAAAATAAAACGTAGCGCTTTTCTAAGCGGATTTAAAAGAGGAACTATATTTTATGGCGTAATAGCACTTTTGGGAGTACTTCGACTCGGCGCAGTAACACCCTTCCTCTCCCATTATGAGAGTGAGAAGGGGAGTGGACTTTTCAGGCGAGTCGAAGTACTCCCAAAAGTGCTATTACGCCATAAAATATAGTTCCTCTTTTAAATCCGCTTAGAAAAGCGCTACGTTTTATTTTGTACCACCAAACTTTCTCGTATAACTACTCGTCTTAAATAGGAAAAACGTTGATGTGTTTGGTCACTTCTAACTTTATCTCTAAATGGTACTATTGAATGAATGGGGCTAAGCTAAATGCTGTCGCAGCGCGCTCCAGCGCTTACGTGCACGCACACAGATGATAGAGGGATGTATCAACAATTCTTAGTTAAGGCAATAACATATTTTAATATTGAAATGTTTTTGCCACTCATTTGGACAAGGCGTCTATTCTTTGTAAACATACACTCAGTAATCTACCGATGGTGTGCTCAGCCCTTGCATAAACTTTAAATCAAACACAGATTCAACCACATGAAGATGTGGGGTCATTAGACAATGCATAAATGAGAGATAAAGAGAGCCGGAAAACCAAATGAACACCTACATTACAAATATAAAGGTATTTTGCTTCCTATTAAAGTTTGATCAATTGTGCATAATGACATGTGCAAAAATGCATATAGAGTCAAGTCTATTTATTATAGTAGTATTTGTCAGAAACTCAGTTATTATGGGGAAAAAGTTAATAATTGCATTCATTGGTATAAGGTGTGCACCTATATTCTAGCCTGACTATGTCATACTTAATTCTAGTCAGAATTTAAGTCTGATACCGCTCCATTGGGCTGTAATTATTTGCAATAGTACTTCGTGTTTCAACCACAGCAGGACAAAACATGCCTCTGCACCAGTGTTGAGAGTAACGCATTACAAAATATAATATATTACAGTAATATATTCGTTTTTGCTGTAACGCAGGAATATAACGCATTACTAATAAAATTTTGGTAATATTTTACTCGTTACAGTCTTATAACGCGCATTACAACAATGCATTTCAAAATTTGACCGTGTTATTTTTATTTTTTTATTTTTGATCAATGCGCGCGACCAGCATCCACACAGCATAAAATAGTTATGGCTGCGTCCCAAACCGCATACTTCCATACTATATAGTAGGCGAAAAGCACTACTTCTCGTACTATTTGCCTACTATATAGAATGGAAGTAGGCGGTTTGGGACGCAGCGTATGTCTGTCTCCAGGTGATGTATGCAGCATGTTCATTTTTAATTTTGTATTTGAAATGCGATTTGGACGCGGTGCGCGTTAAATATAGACACGTTTCTTAAAGAGCCGAATCTTGGAAATCCGCAGCTGTATAGCATTGACTAAAGTGGTCGCAATCAGGTCCGGTAGCGCCGCACATGCATAATTCTGCGAATTAGAGCACTAAGTAAAAGCAACAGAAAGTTTATATCGGTCTCCCATGCTGCTTGAACCTCAGAAGTAAAGAGACTCTTAGAAATCTTGTCAGTAACATCCATATCACACCAGCAATGACAAGGTAAGCTAACGTTGCTATGGTTACATTCCATATACATAATAGATTGCTAGGCTATTACTATGCTATCTACAGTTTTATTACAAACAGCAACCTAAACTACAACATAACATTAGTGTAGACTTAAACATGGTTATCTAAATAGAACATTTAAACATCACTGTTTAAAGTTTTTACCAGCCTTTGTATGGGAGCCTATATGCATTGTTTGGCAAAAAGCAGTGTTCCTCTGTTTGTCTGTGTTTTATATGTTAGTCTACATGTAATCCTTATATTCTACTGAAATGAGCTGTATTCCTTGAGACCTAATCCTCCAATAGGACTTTTTGATAAGTTGTGTCACTGTCAACCCAGTGCATGCCAGGTTTGTGCTATGAATCTGAATTAAAAGTGAATTAAAGAATAGAAATGAAAAGAGGGTGCGTGTCTTGCCATGTAATTAGTCTATAGGTTGCATTATAGTGGGCTCTAGCTCTATTGTGTTTGGTATGTGTACCATAATTTACCAGACTTTTACCAGATCATTTGTCTGTTTATGATTCTGACAGTGATTTTACTGTATTTTGCCATAAGTCTTCACCGTGCCTATTCAAAGCTCGAGGGCCAACACATAATTTCTAGATTTATAAGCATCAATAAACTACATTTTAACATTTTATAATGTCTAGTCATACTTCTGTTATTTTGATGAAAGTAACTCAAAAGTAACGCAAAAGTAGTGTAACTCATTACAATTCAGAGTCAGTAATATTGTAATGTAACTAATTACTTTCAAATGACAGTAATTTGTAATATATAATGTATTACACTTTGGAAGTAACTTGCCCAACACTGCTCTGCACTCAATTGGATAGACCTACAACCAATCAGAGCAACCGAGTGTGTGACGTATGTTGAAATGGCGTCTGTCCTTTTGCGGCTTGAACTGCTTATTTCGCTACAAATGAGACTAACATTAATAATTTATACTTGGTACCATTAGTAATCATAAAGTATCAATTAAATTATGGTACTAAGTCTGAGTTAGCTAACATACATCGACACCTACTGTTTACAACATTTCATTTATTTACTTGTTATTTACAAAGTCATACAGTCAGACTATCTCTTACCATTTGTAAGTTAGCCTGATAGGGAACACTGTGCACACAAACCCCCATTTTCCAGACTTATTTTTGGGGAAAAAGCGATTTTGTTGAAAAAATCTGGTTTTCAACAGGAAACAATTTTATTTGTAAATTCTAGTGATACTTCATTGGAAAAAAAATTAACACCATTCATTAAATATTTTGATTAATTTGTCAGAAAATAAAGTGCACTCGGTCAATGAATGAGTTCAGAAATGAATGAATAAGTGACAAAAATGAATAACCTTTCCACAAAAATGCAATAATTATGTAGGCCCATGTATGTATGTAACTGTGGTACTTTGAAGATAGATAGAAAATAACCATCTGCTTTAAATCAAACACATCTGACCTATTGTGTTGGCGCCCTCTACTGTTTTCCTGTGATTTTGTCTATATTGCGAATATAAGACGACCCCCCATTTTTCGGTCTTATTTTTAGTACAAAAACCTTGTCTTATATTCGGGCATATACGGTATATCCACGTTATTGTGCACGCCAATCAAAAAGTTCCTCTAAGCATACAGTACTTTATGTAAGCACTTAAAACATCTGGACTTAAATGTTGTTGCATTACTGAATGTGTCTGGCTGTGCATTATTAACAGTATTAATTCTTCTTTGCGTTACTTAAAAAGGGTGCTATAGATGGAATTAATGTAGATGTCTTGAATATTATACATTTTATTGTTATAGATATCTAAAAGTAACAGTGACCCACTTGCTTACCACCAAAGGGTGTTGAACAAGTGCTTGCATCTGTGTTCGTGTACTTTACTACCTCATTCACACTAGGTGTGTGCCATATCATACCGTTCATGATAATACTGGTATCATTTTTACATGATAAAAAAAATGTCATATCATGATATCAATGATATAGCGACGTGATGACGTATGGTGCCCTTACATTCCCCACAGCAACAACCCATGAGAGCAAAAGCAGCATGTCAGCAACGCGAGTACAACCAAGCTGTAAGCGATGAGGAGATACTAGCAGCAGCGGGTGCAGCCAAAAAGTAAACTAATGACTGAACCGAGCATCGCTGTGCAAATTACTTTAGTCACTGTTAAACTAAAGTGTTAAGGAGTTGCGTTATATAGGGAAAACACTACCAACTCGTACCACTGTGACAGTAACTTACTTTACTGACTGAATTAAAATACAAAAAAAATTCACAAATGTTCACATTCTGGTTTTACTGACGCACGTTTACTTAATATTTTATTAGACACATCCATCTTTTCTATTCATTTTCCATTAAATTATGCAAACTGATGAGTTTAAAGCTCCGTTTTACCCTGTTTTTTTCTTCAGCGACTGCCGCAAGGTGCGGGCGCATCGTCCACTCCTGGGTCCTAAAGTACACCCGATTTCTCACAACAGCCGATTTCTTCTGTGTTTACTGTATATGAAAATCTGATTTATTCACTTGATTTTTATTTGAACTACATAAACATTTATCTCACGGACCCATATCGGTAGGCCAATATTATCGGCCGATATTAGGCATTTTCCAAACTATCGGTATCGGCATTCATAATGGCCGAAAAATGAATATAAAAAACCCCGGACGAAACAGCCTTCAACCATGTCATGAGTGTTGCCGTTGTATAGTTTGTCCACCAGAGGGCACTCTACAACCTCCCTGTTGACAACACTCGTGTATAACGCGTCACACATCCTGCAACCTGCTTATCCAGGCAGAGAGAACAACGGTTAAGTGAGTTCATGGTAAGTTGGTCACGAGACAATTAAAGAAACAAGTTTCTTTTTAAAATGCATTATCATATTATTTTAGTTAAAACTCATAAATAACTACAAATAACTAATGTTAGGGAAATCAGTTAATGTTTTGTGCGTTTCTGGGAAAAAAAATCGGCCGATATATCGGAATATCGGATTTTAAAACCAACAAACATTTGTATTGGTATCGACCTTCAAAATCCTTTATCAGTCGGGCTCTAGTAGACAGCCCAGGCTTTGCAAACTGCAATAAAAAAAACACAGTGGCAAAACCTAGCACCACGAAACCAAAATATTCTAGCCAATAAACAACAAGAAGGATTTGGGGGTGGGGGTTGGGCGCGTTCATGAAAGCACGGAAGGGAGGGGGAGGATTTAGCTATGCTCCGTTTGTTTAAAAACAGTTGAAACATCAACAAAAAGTGACGTCACACAGATTCGCATAGAGCGCATTTAATGCTGATTCTTCCACTTTATGACAATGTATTTACACTTTGAATTAGGTAGTTTGTCATCAAGGACAGCTCATTGGGTGGAAATTGCCCTTCCTTTTCCGTAAATGTTTTCATTACTGCAAAAATTCTTAAAATATCATGATATAATTTTGAGGCTGTATTGCCCACCCCTAATTCACACAGCACTTTGGTCCCAGAAAATATCTGTAGAATTGGCAGACAGGCATTTGTGTGAACACAACCATGTCCAGTAAATGTTCTGGGATTGTTCCAGGAAAGAGGACCTCGTAACATTGCCGTAAGATACCCCGAAAGCCCTCTGTGTGAATGAGACGCAGAAACAATGGCATAGGAGTGTGTGGTAGCAAGGGAGTGAGGAAATCAAACGATCCCAGACAAAGTTTAAGTGTAATATGAGTGGGCCTTTCTATAATGTATCGTGTCTAACAGATACCAAGTAGAAAAGTTTGTCTCACCTGTGGGCCACAACATTTAGTTCTGTCGTAGTATACACCTTTAAGGAACTACACTAACCTTTTCCACTGGTGGCACTTGCGCTACTAACTTTTTCAGTTACTGGTGCAAAACATGATTTGGTCGCACAAATTAGTTATATTAAGCCGCTCTGGATAATAATGAACAATAATGAAACCCACCAACAAAAAATGGTCTACTATACTGCCCTACAAAGCGAAAGCGCAGTAACTACGCATTTGGTCAAAATTGAGTTAAGGGTTAAAATGGGCTTTGTGAGATCTGTTGTGTCTTGTGAAAAAGTCTCCTGGTTAAATTTTGTCCCATTTCAGAGAAATGTGTGTGCCAAAATTGCAGTAACATGTTTGACTGGCTGGTGTAAAAAACTTTAAAGCCATTTTTCTCAGTTTCAGTGTTTGCGTAGATACTGCACTTAGCCTTTGGAGGGCAGTATAGGCTACATGTGACAAAGAACTAATAATGTGTGACACAACACAATATTTTGATTTATTGAACGTTATTATTAATTTCACATTATAGTTCATTAATCCAACCACTAGGGATGCACCGAATATTCGACCACTGAAAATTTCTGGCCGAAAATGGCCCAAAAGAGCATTTTCGGTTTACGGCCGAAAGACTTTTATCACTGAAACAATATGGCCGAAATGTTTTGATGGCGCAAACAGAAACCGTGACCTGCACATGCTTGTCTAAAGCAACATCTGCAATGTGGACATATTTAACCGCAAAAAGGCATTAAAGTGAGCACCTTTCTGTAGGCACAGAGGCACATGTGGTTGAATTTGTCAGACATGATCGATCAGAAGTCTTGATGTGTAAACTTTAGAGAGTTGTGCTAATGTGTCTCATACTGTCAATTAACATACATTCGGCGAATAAAGCAATAAAAAACAACGGAACATTTTTATGTGGAGCGAATGTTTATGCTGTACTGTTTGGGTTCATTCACCCTTGGTCTCTGTGTGCGCGCACGTTTAAGGGCACTTGGTAGTACATACGAGAGACGCGTTTCAAAAAGCAAGTAAACATAAAGCCTTTCTGTTCTTGACCGGACACATACAAACAAAATGATCTCCATAGTACTCTTTTTCCAATAAAAACATTTGTTTATGTCTTAAAGGGACACTTCACCCATTTGCATTAAGCTTTGTATAGTTAGAAACCGAGTCATGTTTTTGAATGGTCGTGCATGATTCCCTCTGTTTCCCCTGAGACAGGAGAAATACAGATTTCAGTGTTACACTTCCTTCTTTAAATCATGTAAAAATCATCATTTTGCATCATTGAAAGAAGGAAGTCCTATATCTTTGTAGAGGGGGTGAGACTACAAACACTCCTTTTCTCGGTCAAATAGGCACCAAATTCTAAATTTATGTTACATGTCGACTACAAATATGATCCACTTTTAATAACGATGAATGTTTCCACGGGTGAAATGCTCCTTTAAGTAGAGGCCGACCAATATTGGATTTTGCCGATAACGATAGCCAAGCTGAGCACTAACTGCCGATAACCGATAAATTAACCGATAGTTTCTGACCATTTACTGAATTCAAACACAACACTCATAACTCATTCACTGAGCTCAAACATAACACAACAAAGTTGTGTTGAACTTTATTACCAAATTAGAATAAAGAATTGACAAAATAGTTTGTAGTTTTAAGTAAAAATAAATATGAATATTAACTTTCAACAAACCTTAGACTAAGCAAACTAAAACTATACCACAGAACAACAAAAACAGATTCAAACTATATAAACAGTATAGCATGAACTGTTGTAAAAAAAGTACAAATTAAATTAGGGATGCTCCGATCGATCGGCCGCCGATCGTAATCGGCCGATAACGGCATTAAATGACGCAATCGGCACTCACTAAATTTGCCGATCTCATGAGCCAATCTTTCTGATTACTTTTGTCATTTATAGCGTTCCTGGTGCAGCTGCAATTAGAGACCATTTTACACAGTGCAAGCATTTTGTAACCCGTTGCGCATGTGACGTACAGATTTGGATTTCTCTCTCTGCCTTTACAGAGATATGCATATTTTTTATGAGGACGCGCTCCGGTCCTCAGCGCGATGCGTCTTCACATCCCTATCAAACAGCATATACAACACACATCTATCGCGGACAATTGCATACTCATGCCGAAAGTTTATTACTTGCATTCGTTTTAAAGTTTTGAAGGTTTAAACTTACATTTTCCTCACAGCTGCTCTTGTTTGCGGACACCAGCTGCACGCATACACAGCAGCCGGTAATACTTGGTCATCAGTGCACGTGAAGAGAACGATCTCTCCCACGTCTTAAAGCTACAGTATCCTAATTCATCTCTCAATAAAATTACTCTCTGCTCATCAGTGAAGAACTGTTGTACTTCATACGAATGCGTGTATATTTAATTCATACAGTAAAGACTGTGAAGTGTTTTATTTTAATTACTGTGATTTCTCAAAATGCCTTAAGAGCACATTAATCTAATTAAAATAACAAATGATGTATTTCAATGATGATTAAAATCAGCTAAAACCAGACCATAACTGTTTGTAAGTTACTTTTCTCTCGGCTGCATAAAGGCTAAAGACATCTCGAATAGGACGCTTTAAAATTTTATTTAGCCTATTACAAACGTTAAAAACGTGATGGTATTAACTACAGCACAATGCAGCAAAAAGCAAGACATGTACACATTGTTTCGCATTTGTGTGGTGTTGTTTATTTCTACGCTTAAGGTAGCCTATTAATGTTAGCATCATCTAAGCATTGTTGGGAAATATATAAGTTACAACTAATGCAGCATCTATTTCTTACTTATACAGGTATGTAATTTGTAATAGTTAATATGACAACGTGAACTTTAGTGTACTGTACGCAGGGGCGGACTGGCCATCTGGCACACCGGGCAGTTTCCTGGTGGGCCGACCTACTTTTTGGGCCGATACATCTCATACTATCTTTGTCTGAGCACCCCAGTTAGCGTCTTTTTTTCTAGATAGACCGGCCCACTGATATTTAAGCAGCAGCCCATTGGTTATTTTTTTTTTATGACATTAAGCTTGCCCAATGACTGACCAGCCCAGTCATCGTCCTTTTTTTCCTAGATGGACAGGCCCACTCAGTAGCAGCCAATTGGTTATTTTTTTGAATGACATTAAGCTGGCCCAATCACCGCTTTGGTCTCTGTGCAAGCGAGCGTGCATCGTCGGTCAGTTCACGTATCAAAATTGAGAGAGAGAGAGATGGAGAAAAAACTCAAGGGAGTCACAGAAAAACTGCGTGACAAAAAGAAGCAGGCTCTTCAGGCAGACGCTGCAAAATGGGTTAAAATAACACAAATGTTTTCTGCAGCAGCAGGACCTTCAACTCGCGTCGCTGGTGATGATGGTGATGATGGTGGCGGTGGTGGCACTGGCAGTACCAGCACGCAAAGTGTCAGTGAGGAGAGGGAGAGAGACGAGGGAGAAGTGAGTGTAGTGCCTGCGGTAAGCAGAACTGCTTTCAAAACACAAGTTTAAATAGATACCCCTTGATAAAACACAAAGTCAAAAACACAAAATTATGTTGATAAAGCTGCAATAAAATAATTGCACTCTTTGGGCTGTCACTACGAGAGTGTATCTGATTCGTAGATTTTTTGACAGATAATGTTAAAAATCTCTTACTGTAATCACACAAGTTTAGTTCAGTGAATGTAGTAAATACTTTCCTGTAAGTACTGCAAGTAATAATCAGTTTTCAATATTACTGTAAGCAGCACTTGTATTTTGTAAAAAGTCAGCAATTCAATGGCAAATTTTTCCAATTGCATGAAGCTTGTTTTAGGATTCATAAGTGTGGATTACTAAACTAAACTAATAAATAACACTTTCTAGAAGTGTTTGTTGTGTCAACTCTCACTCTTTTCTACCTGCTATTAATTGGGTTTAGTGCTTTTATGGAATTGCTATTGCTATACATATTTAAAGGCGTGCAAAGATGGGTGGTATTTGTAATTATACACTGCAAAAAAAATGATTTTCAAGAAAAAAAATTCTTAGTATTTTTGTCTTGTTTTCAGTAAAAATATCTAAAAATTCTTAAATTAAGATGTTTTTTCTTGATGAACAAAATGACCCAAGAAAATAAGTCTACTTTTTACACCAAAAATGTTACATTTAAAGGGCGTGTTGCAGGTTAACCACCACTGTCGATTAATGGGTACATAAATCACTCAAGATATGTGTATAATTTTTAAAATGTCTCAAAAATGGTCTTAAAGACCACTTTTTTTAAGTTTTTGGTATTAACGTTTTTTTTACGCAATTCTGCGATGACGTCACTTTGGGGAGAAGTGGAGAAAGCCTCAGCCAGAGCCATAGAGATAGATGAGACATTTATTGCTGTTTAATACTTACGTATATCATTTGGAAATCATATATACATCGTAGGAAATATATAAGTGTTATACTGCAAAGTTACCATGCTAATTATTATTTATGATATATGTGGAGATAAATAAAACTTCGCAAATCTGCTGATTTGATCCATTCATGTCCTGACCACCAGGCTAGAGATTTTTAAACATCCTTAATCCACACTTACTAGTCTATCAAATAATATCTCAAATATATTGTTTTGTGAAATAAAAGGATGCTTTGTTATATTGTTTATGCGATTATAACGAATCACACGATCATTTTATACGCAGCAGCAGTCAGCAGCTGCAGCACACTCGGATCCGACCGCATACATACTGTAATAAACAGGCGTTCGGCGGCTTTTTACACCACGACAGACTATGCCATTTGAGGAGGAACCGCTCATTGATCACCGTATTTTTATAAATCCTGTACATGTTTGGACCTGCCGAACAGGTTGAGCACTTTTATATACTTTGTTGAGCAGAGAGGCTGCACAGTTTGACCAGCGGGCTGCGGGAACCGCCGCACATCACGCCGCCAGACGGTGTTAACTCGAAATGTATAACTATTATCAGATCGGCCCACCGGGAAAGACCCGACTCTCCCGATTGCCATTCCGCTACTGGCTGTAAGAAAGTGAGTGCGTTTGGGTCGCTGGTCCCCGCGAACAGATGTGACGTGCCTCACTCAGCTTCCAGGATTAGAGACATGCTGCCAAAACCGTTTGTGCTGAAGATCGCATAAAGTTACACCCATTTCAGGCAGAATCATGGACCCCCTTAAGCCAGCATGCACGAGTATGTTAATTGTTTGTTTACTTTCTACACGAAGATATGCTAACGTTATGCTATCTGACTGTCTGCCTATCTCTCTATACTAGCCTATCCATCTGTCTGTCTGTCTGTCTGTCTCTGTCTGTCTGTCTCTGTCTGTCTGTCCCTATCTGTCTGTCTGTCTGTCTGTCTGTCTATCTATGTATTTATCTATAATCTGCGCTATCAAAACTGTACTTTACTCATCTTTCTATAGTCATTCTCAATGCTCTCAAGGCGGCTTTGGTAAATTCTCTCCCCAGCGTGACGTCATACAGTGCGTTGTGGGGGAAAGGAGAATCATTGCAAACCGCTGTACTTTTTCATACTTTTTCGGGTTTTGTGATACCCAACAACATAAAATAAAATGGATAACAGTTTAAATGTTTATTATCAACAAGCAAATTGCACAAATTCGTTGAAAATTTTAACCTGCAAAACGCTTTTTATGGGATTTTGTGCATAAAACAAGCAAAACAATCTGCCAATGGGGTAAGCTAATTTTTCTTGAATTTTTCTTGCATTTAGTGTGTAAGAAAAATGTTCAAGATTTTTTGCTTACCCCATTGGCAGATTTGCTTGTTTTATGCACAAAATCACTTAAATGTAAAATTTTTGGTCTAAAAACTAGACTTATTTTCTTGGGTCATTTTGTTCATCAAGAAAAAGCATCTTAATTTAAGAATTTTTAGATATTTTTACTGAAAACAAGACAAAAATACTAAGATTTTTTTCTTAAATAATTTTTTGCAGTGTATGTAGTGTGACCGATTTGGGCCAAAATGCCAGGGCCACATTTTTGTCCCAGTCCAGCCCTGACTGTACCTTTTTACTTGGTTTTACATTCACGTGCGATCCCCTGTTGCTGCGTTGCGTATCACATCACGTGTCACAACAACCAGCACAAGGCATTAATGGTGTTAGTTTTCACCAGTAGAGGGCAATCTACTAGTTTTTAATGCAGATCAGTAGCAGAGCTTCCCTGTTGAGTAAGCAACAAACGCAACCGAAAAATATAGCTGCAAGCAGCAATTACCGGGGTCAAGCCAAAAAGGGCACAGAAGAAAGTTGAGTTCAGATGAGCAGTTTAAAAAAACTATAAAAAATCTCTTGAGTTCACACAAAATATTATAACAGTTATCATCAAAAAGCTGTGTTCTCATGCAGTGAAATCACTCCCTCTCTTCTCGAATAGCATTGACAATGAAATCACTGAAGGAAATGTGAGTGGTGCTTGGTGTGGCAATACTCAGCTCACAAAATGTTACAGTGGTGTTAATGAGTCAAAAGAGCCCACCCCCATGTCTCTACGATGTTCTGATGCAGAAATATAGCTCTTGCAAAAATGGTTGATAAGGTATTCTCATTGGTTGCTAGGGAGTGGATTTGGCATCCACCAATGTTTATACTCCAAGTCATTAAAGGCTTAATCCATGATGATTCAAGGTTTTAGTTGTACTGTAGAAGCAGTTTTAGGCAAAAAATACCATATTTCTGTCTCAAAACCACTAGATGGCGCAATGACAAAATTGTGCATGCAATCTTAGGGCATAACTGCGTTACATCTACCTAGTTTCATAACTATTCACCTTATTCCGCCACGCCGCTTTTTAATTCTTCGCTCTTCCGCATTTTGTCAACCGACTTCTGCTGCTAATATGGCACAGTGCATTCGGTGGTTAGTTTGGTGGTTAGAAGATTGTTTGTAGTTCACTATGGCTACATTTACACACAGCCGGGTATTTTGAGAAACGACTACTTTCCCGCCTCCGTTTTCAATAATAATATCGTGCACACAACATCGTTTTCAAAAAAACTTTCCATTTACATCAACCCGCATAAATACGCTGTCAAGCGGCATAATAACTATGCCAAACCTGTGGGAGGCAGTGTAGGAAGGGGAATACAGCCATGCAAGCCAATCAAAATCGTCAGAATTGACACCAACGAAGAACACGAGCGACTTCCTGTTCCTTTCATAACAGCAAACATGGGCTGAATCCCAAACCGCCTACTTCCATACTATATAGTATGCAAAGTAGCGCTTTTTACATACTATATAGTATGGAAGTAGGCGGTTTGGGATTCAGCCAACATAAACCTGATTGATCAGTAGCCAAACAAACTGTAAGGGCGCTCTCATGACGTTAAACATTTTCTGGCACAAAATGTGACGTTTAAGAACCTAAAACCCCGTTTCTCCCAGTTGACACGGCAACACATAACCGGGGTAATCAGAAATATCCAATATAGAGAGAGAGCGCGAGCGAGAGAGAGAGCGCGAGCGAGAGAGAGCGAGCGCGAGCGAGAGAGAGCGAGCGCGAGCGAGAGAGAGCGAGCGCGAGCGAGAGAGAGCGAGCGCGAGCGAGAGAGAGCGAGCGCGAGCGAGAGAGAGAGAGCGCGAGCGCGAGAGAGAGAGCGCGAGCGCGAGAGAGAGAGAGAGCGCGAGCGCGAGAGAGAGAGAGAGCGCGAGCGCGAGAGAGAGAGAGAGCGCGAGCGCGAGAGAGAGAGAGAGCGCGAGCGCGAGAGAGAGAGAGAGCGCGAGCGCGAGAGAGAGAGAGAGCGCGAGCGCGAGAGAGAGAGAGAGCGCGAGCGCGAGAGAGAGAGAGAGCGCGAGCGCGAGAGAGAGAGAGAGCGCGAGCGCGAGAGAGAGAGAGAGCGCGAGCGCGAGAGAGAGAGAGAGCGCGAGCGCGAGAGAGAGAGAGAGCGCGAGCGCGAGAGAGAGAGAGAGCGCGAGCGCGAGAGAGAGAGAGAGCGCGAGCGCGAGAGAGAGAGAGAGCGCGAGCGCGAGAGAGAGAGAGAGCGCGAGCGCGAGAGAGAGAGAGAGCGCGAGCGCGAGAGAGAGAGAGAGCGCGAGCGAGAGAGAGAGAGAGAGCGCGAGCGAGAGAGAGAGAGAGAGCGCGAGCGAGAGAGAGAGAGAGAGCGCGAGCGAGAGAGAGAGAGAGAGCGCGAGCGAGAGAGAGAGAGAGAGCCGCGAGCGAGAGAGAGAGAGAGAGCTGCGAGCGAGAGAGAGAGAGAGAGCTGCGAGCGAGAGAGAGAGAGAGAGGCGAGCGAGAGAGAGAGAGAGAGAGCGCGAGCGAGAGAGAGAGAGAGAGAGCGCGAGCGAGAGAGAGAGAGAGAGCGCGAGCGAGAGAGAGAGAGAGAGCGCGAGCGAGAGAGAGAGAGAGAGCGCGAGCGAGAGAGAGAGAGAGAGCGCGAGCGAGAGAGAGAGAGAGAGCGCGAGCGAGAGAGAGAGAGAGAGCGCGAGCGAGAGAGAGAGAGAGAGCGCGAGCGAGAGAGAGAGAGAGAGCGCGAGCGAGAGAGAGAGAGAGAGCTGCGAGCGAGAGAGAGAGAGAGAGCGCGCGAGCGAGAGAGAGAGAGAGAGCGCGAGCGAGAGAGAGAGAGAGAGCGCGAGCGAGAGAGAGAGAGAGAGCGCGAGCGAGAGAGAGAGAGAGAGCGCTGCGAGCGAGAGAGAGAGAGAGAGCAGCGAGCGAGAGAGAGAGAGAGAGCGCGAGCGAGAGAGAGAGAGAGAGCGCGAGCGAGAGAGAGAGAGAGAGCGCGAGCGCGAGAGAGAGAGAGAGCGCGAGCGCGAGAGAGAGAGAGAGCGCGAGCGCGAGAGAGAGAGAGAGCGCGAGCGCGAGAGAGAGAGAGAGCGCGAGCGCGAGAGAGAGAGAGAGCGCGAGCGCGAGAGAGAGAGAGAGCGCGAGCGCGAGAGAGAGAGAGAGCGCGAGCGCGAGAGAGAGAGAGAGCGCGAGCGCGAGAGAGAGAGAGAGCGCGAGCGCGAGAGAGAGAGAGAGCGCGAGCGCGAGAGAGAGAGAGAGCGCGAGCGCGAGAGAGAGAGAGAGCGCGAGCGCGAGAGAGAGAGAGAGAGCGCGAGCGCGAGAGAGAGAGAGAGCGCGAGCGCGAGAGAGAGAGAGAGCGCGAGCGCGAGAGAGAGAGAGAGCGCGAGCGCGAGAGAGAGAGAGAGCGCGAGCGCGAGAGAGAGAGAGAGCGCGAGCGCGAGAGAGAGAGAGAGCGCGAGCGCGAGAGAGAGAGAGAGCGCGAGAGAGAGCGCGAGCGCGAGAGAGCGCGAGAGAGAGAGAGCGCGCGAGAGAGAGAGAGCGCGAGAGAGAGAGAGCGCGAGAGAGAGAGAGCGCGAGAGAGAGAGAGCGCGAGAGAGAGAGCGCGAGAGAGAGAGAGCGCGAGCGCGAGAGAGAGAGCGCGAGCGCGAGAGAGAGAGCGCGAGCGAGAGAGAGAGAGAGAGCGCGAGCGAGAGAGAGAGAGAGAGCGCGAGCGAGAGAGAGAGAGAGAGCGCGAGCGAGAGAGAGAGAGAGCGCGAGAGAGAGAGAGAGCGCGAGCGAGAGAGAGAGAGAGCGCGAGCGAGAGAGAGCGCGAGCGAGAGAGAGAGAGAGCGCGAGCGAGAGAGAGAGAGCGCGAGAGATAGAAAGGTGGGGGCCGGGTGACCGTGAAGATGATGCACGTGTCATAAGCTCATCATCCAGCGCGCAAACTGGATCAACTGCAGCACATACTGAGGTAACTGAGCAGCCAGGGAACTACACTGCGACCAAAATGGTCGCATATGCTTATGTGCATATGTGTTTATAGCATCCAAGTTGGCTTCATTTTGCGTGCAAGCACGTTGTGTCTCTCCCGTTGAGTGTCCGTTCACGTGCTCTCTGTTTCTCAATGAATTGGGTGCGACGCGAAGCAACCTCAGTGTCACATTGTATCCTTTCATGTTTCTGAACTTGAGCAGAGTTTTACCATTAGAGGTCTTTCTTCACTGAGGACGCGGGACCCGTACAGTTCCGGGTTTATATTTTAAATGGTCAGTCGGGTCCGGGTCGGTCCTAGTTCATTACTTCGGGTCCCAAGTCTGATTAATATTGTGTGTAAAACCCGAGTCGATTGGAGAACGGCCGCTAGCGCAAAGCTCGAGTGCTGTTTCAGCGTGCATCCGGTTTCTTTGGCGATAACAGCTGGCTCTTGTCACGACCACGCGCCGCTTCATTTTTTTATAATCTTACAATTAATAGACCATATCTTTACTAAAATCTAAACAGTTTGCACAGAGATTGTAGCAAAAAGCAGTGCTAATACTGAATGAGCAAAGCTGACTCAGGATATAAAAAACGCAAAGCTGTAATGTAAAGTCTGTCATCGGGACAGCAAGTAGACTTTTAAATCTGAAATAATGAGTGGATTAAGCTTTTTTAATCGGCAAAAGAGAAATAGAAAGCAGAAGCAGTAAAAGTGCCTAATAGAAATTATTAACATTATAACATCAGTCACATTTATAATCTATAGACCTGCACTGTCTATTAATATACTGTACATAGTATTGTATATAATTGAGTTTGATAAAAGGGGTCATTAAATTGCTTCATATATCAGTGCAAAAACAAAGTGTTTTCGTGGTGCTTTAACAAACAGTGTCAGCTTTGGTTATGGCAAAGAAAGTTTGGGGTGGTTAGATTAATGAACTATAATGTGAAATTAATATTAATGTTTAATAAATCAAAGTATTGTGTTGTGTCACACATTATTAGTTCTTTGTCACATGTATAGTAGACCATTTTTTGTCGGTGGATATAATGATTGCCCTTTTCACGAGCTACCACCACAAGTAAATTTCAGATCTGTGGGAAACACTGAAAAGTATGTCTACCAATATTTACACAGTGATTTTGTCTTTTTTAAAGCAAATGTGCACCTTAGCCAGTCCAATAACTATTTCGTTTTTATGTGGTACCATGATAGAATTCATTTGCAAACTTGCCAACATATTCCTTCAAATCAGGAGACTTAAATCCTTTTAAGTGGAATCTACAAAGTTTACATATGGTTTAAGAAATTCCTTACAGATAATATCTGAACACACTGTAAAGGTTTATATAACTGCATGGCAGGTTACATCTGATCACATATTAAATGTTTAATATAACTGCATGACAGGTAACAGCTGATCACATAGTAAAGGTTTAATATAACTGCACAACATCTGATCACATTGTAAAGGTTTAATATAATTGCACAACATCTGATCCCACTGTAAATGTTTAATATCACTGCATGACATCTGATCACATATGAAGGTTTAATGTAACTTTACAACAGGTAAAGCAAGACCACCCTGCAATAAATTAAGACACAGCTTTATCGGAGTCATCAGGAGCTGATCCCAAGTGTTTATCTGGAAGCTGTTGGTGTATGTACTGGTAAAGTGCTTGGCGGCGACTGTGTAATGGATGCAATATCAACCCTCTGTAAAGCTGACACAAAGATGGTTGTTTCTCAGCAGAGATATGTACATTTGTGCCAGCTCAACACATTGAAGTAGTTTCTCGGACAGGGTTTACAGGACTAGGATTTAATAATATTAGGACATTTTAGTTTTTACAAACAACCCCTACAAAAAAAAACAAGACTGGTGCGCATCTTGTGACAAAACAATGGCACTCATATATGTTGAGGTATGTCAGTAGAAGGTGATTTTAAATTATTGTAGCTCAAATATGCATTTTAGCCTGGGACCAGCATAAGCCCTGTCAGGGAAACTGCACCATTGTTTTCCCATATCAGATGTAGGTTGCTTCAGGTTGAGCTGTGATTTTAAAGTGTAGTTGTGGTCAGAGACGGATGGATCCTCCCATTGTGTTTCTGCATCACAGTTTAGGAACATGTTGATTGTATCATCCTCACAGTTGTCCACTGCATCACTACACATCAATGCATCTGTGAAAACAATATAACCATAAACATTTTTATGTTAGTATTTAAAATAAACTTGCATCATGAGAATTAATATATAAATGGCACCCATACTTAAACAGAACAGTGGATTAGAGAGAGATGCATTAAAAAGAGACAGTAACATTATACACACAACCTTTAACTTCAGTGTTAAATAATACGTTGTTTAATAGGTCATTATCAATATCTGAATGAGAAATGAACTGACATTCTAGCATCTGAAATGTCAGTAACTTGTAGGAATCACGTGGGCTACTGTAAGAATGTACTATAATATCTCGTTGTACTATCATAAATATAAAAATATAGGTGAACAAATAAAACCATTCAAATAGATGCATTTTATAAACTAACGTTACTGATCTTAAGTGTATTTGTAGAACGGACTTCACAAATCTAACTTTAGGCGAACGAGCACAAAGTTAGCTAAGATAGCTTACCTGAAACTGGACACCTTTTCAACACCCGGCGTGGTTTAAAGTTACCGGAACATCGTAGTCGAACCATTTACTTGGGATAAGGGTGTTCCTCAGTTGGCTTAAAATTGGTAAGAAAGAAACATAAAGGCGCTCGAGTGAGCTTTTTAAGCTTAACGCGTCGCCTTCAGTCACTGCCTCAGCTGCTCATCGTCTATGCGGCCGGAAGAACGTTGACAAAATGAGCGCAATGGCGCCGTCCTTGTTGTCGTGAAAAATAAGGTGAATACACTTTAGTTTAGTGAAGAAACAGTTGCCTGATTTCACAGGTTTTGTTCAATTATAAGGCCAACTAGTGGTGAAAGCATACAATTTTTTTTGTGTAGCCTCAGACTCTGCTCATACATCATCGTATCAAATCTGGGGAAAAAAATTATTTTCGTTGCGAAGTTATAACCATTTATGTGTAAAAAACACAAAATTTAAAGGTAATTTTTAGTTTTTTGCAATTTTCGGCCATTTCTGATGGAAATTTTAATATTACGCAAATAGAGTTTTTTGTTCAGAAGGTAATGCTTTGTTCTTCTTATGGTGTTTTCGAGTCAATCCGAATAAAGCTCAAAGAGATATTTGCGCGTGTTTTTTAAGTGCTATTTTGCCGCACAGGGTTAACCGCAAGGCAAATCCTGGCATGTTTGGTATCATTGGACTCGGCAACTATTCAAAACTCCAAGAAAACAAATCCCATGAAAATACGTCAATCACAGCCAAAGTTATAGGCGCATAAAACATTCGTCTGGCCACTAGGTGGCGCTGCAACGAAACTGTGCATGCACCCTCAGTTCCTGACTGGCATCTCAAGTACCAAGTTTCATGTCAATATGCCTAAGTTTGACGAAGATACAGCCTAAAATCTGTTTTTTTGCACTTTACGTAAAATTCATTGACGCGCTATATGACAACGGATTGGTTTATCGAAATTCTTTTAATAACTTTTTGCCTTGAGTGTCTCTAAATGCTGTACACCGATTTTCGTGGCAATCTGGCAAAAATCTCTAGGACGAGTTCGCAAAAGTAGGTTTTACGAATAATTCAAAATGGCGAAAAAAATTTCATGGCGGAAAAATTTTCATGACGGGTCCAATCGAATCGTCTTGAGTCAAGGAATCAGAGGAAGCAAGAATTTCATTTTTATGACTTACAGATCAGAAGTTATAAGCAGAAACGTAAGTGTAACTTTGGACTGTCGGTGGCGCTTGCGGGTTTGAGATAGGCACTCCAAAATTGCTGTGGATAGTATTTGGACTGTCCTCTCAGTGTTTCCTCTATAATTTTTTCCAGCTGTGGCGGCAGGGGGCGCCCATGATGATTTTTAATGTAGAATATAGGCTACAGTAAACTAACATGTATTTTTTTATCACTTTCATGCTGTCATTTACTTTTCCTTATATTTATAGCATATTGCTTTTCTATGTTTAATCTAAACTGTATTTTCTTAAAAAATACGTAAGTTTTATAGCTTCATATGGATCTTTCATTGTAGTTTTAATGTAGTGTGCAAGTTTGTGCTCATGTTTAGCGTTACAGAGCTGTTGCAAAGTCCCGCACAGTCCTGTTTGATTATCCGCACCGCTGTGATATGACAGAACACCTGACCAGTTATCCGACATCAGCAGCAATTTATTCCAGCATTCCACACTCGGCCTGTTTGACATAAAGAGCCTGACCCGGTCACACCCCAAATCGCGCAGCTAAATATAAACCTTTAAAGTTCTTCAGACAGAGCTTAAACACAAATAAGCCATTTAAAAACTGCTACCTATCGGAATCGAGTCGAATTTTGGTCTTGGATGTTAGACCTGCAGTTTAGCCTACTCTTGCTTATTGAGTCCCTACCTGCATCTACAACGCAAATGACACGTTAATATTATTACACCCGTTACATCAAATATTATGCGGTTCACCCGCGGTTACCCCGATCCTGCTGTCTGAAAACATATATGAAACCGTCTCACTGTCTGCCTCAAGTTTTTATTTCCAACGTCCGTCTCTTCCACGGGAATAATGTAGGTTTCCTTCCAAACAGATTTGACTATTAATGTCTTGCAGTCCCATATAAGTCGTATTCAGTGTTTAGCCTTTTGTTTTTGGACAAACATCTTATCATTTAATGTGAAACTTTGTGAGGGTCGATCTAAAGCACAGAAGATTGACTGACAGCTGAGCGGTCAGCAGTGCGCTGCGCTTATAGTCTATATTCTAAATAACTAATGGCCTGATAAGTTGATAATATGAGTACAGTGATTCCAAATGAATGTCCAAAAAACTTCTTTCTCGCAGCCCAGCGCTGCGTCCGTGTATATGCGCATGTGAAAAGCATACGCGTGATGACCTTGCAACTTATATTACCCTTAATTTATTGCCATACAGATACAAGTAAAATAACATTCGAAACTGAATTTTTTTTTATTTGTGTAAACTCACAATAAGGAGAAAACCTTGTGCTTATTTAAAATCATTAAAAATATGACGTGCTTTCTGCTGCTTTGGTTTAACAGCGCCTCACAAAAAAAGAACAGCAACTCAAATACTTTTTTATTCGTTTTGTCAATCTGATAATTATAACATATTTCGTGTAGGCTTATTTATTTTATTATTATTTCTCAAAACAGAGACGTAGCCTAATCATCATCTGTTGATTTAAATCCATTTGTGCATGAAACTAAACCCATGGGGGAAATGATGATATTTTAGGAGATTTATTTATTATAAATGAGTGAACAACGCGAATCCAGAAAGAAATTTATTTCTTTAAAACAGCCAGTCTGGCAGGGCTGACATTTCGGTAGCTTTATTTATTTTGCGAGCTGCCCTCGTGGGTTTTGTCTAGAAGGGATACAGAAAATGCCGAAAAGTTTAGGATTAGATTTGGAGGTAGGATTTTTAGGATGAAAACAGCGGCTCTGGCTAAATGAGAGACAAATACATCCTACAATCCTGTGAAATTTTGTGTTTAGAGTTGGGTTTGGGTGAAGGATTAGGATAAAACAGTGCTCATCCGGCGAGATTTCGTTTGCTGTATCCTTTCTATCCACAACCGCAGGCGTGGCGGGGATGTTTTAGGCGTGGCGGCCCGCCACGGTTGAATGTATATAGCGGAAACACTGCCTCTGTCAGTGTGCCAAATTTCATAACTTTCCTACGTACGGTTCTATGGGCTGCCATAGACCGCAATGGAACAGGAAGAAGAATAATAGTTAAGAAAAAGAAAAAGAAAACTAATGGATACAATAGGGGTCTTCGCCCATTCTGGGCTTGACCCCTAAAAAACTATCAGTCGGAATTTTTGCAGATGAACGATAGTTATTGTTATCGTTATCTGCGAGGATTAATCGGCAAATCCGATGAATCGGTCGACCTCTAGTCTTAAGTGTATGAATATATTACAGTCAGAAAACAGTCTGTGCTTATTTGGTCTTAAAGAGACAGTAACCTCAATTAACCTACTTAAAGGGCCATTTCACCGATAGGAACATTAATCTTTATGGAAAGTGAGTCATATTTGTAGTCAAAATGTAACATAAATGTAGAATTGTGTGCCTATTTGACCGAGAAAAGACCAAATGTGACTTTAGAGCACATTTGTATGAAAAACTACAACTCCCATTATGCACCACAATGCACAGCACTGCAAGCCACTCCCATTAATCGGAACACGGCTCAGATATGATATTGTGTACATAAATGCCACGTTAGTAAAACAAAGAAAATAGCCACCACCACTGTGTCTGACAGACACCAATCATGACTTACTTTTAAACGTGGTGTTACATTGTGGTACACACAATAACACTCTGGCCTGGTGTGTAGCAAAGTCTTATTCAAACAGTAACGTGCGGTTTCAGATCCGCAGTACAAATGTCTTTTCAAGTAGTTAAAAAAGGGTATGCATTTTAAATGTTTATTTAGTTTTACCAATTTTCTTTTTGTCTCTTGTTTACTGTAATTACATCTGTGTAATATCAGCCTCACTGCTCTCACAATATAGACATATAAAACACCGCTCAGATATGCTATTGTGTATATAAATGCCACCTTAGTATAACAAAGAAAATTGAAACACTCACTTTAGTTAGACGTCCGTTTACCCCTGCATCCTGCACACAAACGCGTCCCCTGCATAATATCTCCACATACGTGCTGCCTCAGCTCTTGGAGCTTGTGCTCGTAAACCGAAACACGTCTTTGAAATAAGCACGCGCCCAGAAACATTAACAAAACAAACGTTCATATCCTTATCTGATCCAGAAATCTTAAACCGAAAGCACACAGCGCGAGTCTGTCCAAGCTCATATACTCCGTATGTGAAATAAACATGTCCAAACGCGCGCAAAGTTGCCTCGAAACCTTCACCAAACGAACGTCCATGTCCTTATCTGATGCAGAAATGTTATAAAGAAGCCACACAGCGAGAGAACAGGCAAGCTTCTCTACGCAGCAGAGGCCGATGGTTGCGGTGTCTTCCCCCGGCTCCTCTACCCAGCCGACGCCCAGGCTCCGGCTTCTCCTCGGGCTTCTGTTCCTCCATCTGCCTCAGCTCTTTGCAGTATTGTGGCTCATAAAGGTGCAATGAACAGCGGATTAGAGCATCACGCTTGCGAAATCACCCTCTTCTATATTATATTGATTAACTTCCACTGTTATTGTAACATGAAGTCTGACTCGCTCCACAACTTCTGTTTAGCTTAGCTTAGCATAAAGATGGCGGCTGATCGTTTTTTCCCGTCTGTGTTCGTATATTTTTGTAAGTCCCACCCACTGATCTGTAATTGGTCTGAAGCGTGAGTGGGTCCCACCCATAGCCCCCACCTTGGAAAAATGAGGAATGAGTGTCTGTGACGATGACGATTTTTACATCATTGAAAGAAGGAAGTGCCTCACTGAAATCAGTATTTCTCCCCTCTCAGGGGAAACTGAGGGAATGATGCACGACCATTCAAAAACATGACTGGGGTTCTAACGGTACAAAGCTTAATGCAAATGGGTGAAGTTTCCCTTTAAGTCTGTGTCATTAATGTTAATCAAACAACCAAAGACAAAGAGAAAATCACTTCAGTTTTGATTTCTGTTTTGATTTCTGTACCTAATGCTAATTTTAGATCTTATTTAATGTGCAACTTTGTTCTTTTTTATAAAAGTTTGCAATTTCTTTATTTGTTATTAGATTTTCCCCTTTATCCCCTTTTTTGCAAATCTTAATCGTCGGCAAATGGTGCAGAATGCAGCTGCTAGGCTCCTTACTGGTGTGCGCAAACGAGAGCATATAACCCCTGTGCTTAAGTCTCTGCACTGGCTCCCAATACGTTTTAGAATCGATTTTAAAGTTTTTATGCTGGTTTTTAAATCTTTGAATGGGCTGGCTCCTGAATACATTTCTGACTTAATCTCCATCCATAATCCTGGAAGATCACTTAGGTCATCCAATCAGAGAATGTTAAGTGTTCCGCGGGTTAAATTAAAAACTAGAGGAGATCGAGCGTTTTCTGTGGTTGCACCAAAACTATGGAACAGTCTACCTGCTGTTATTAGAACTGCCACCACACTACATGAGTTTAAGGTTAAACTCAAAACCTACTTGTTTTCCTTGGCGTACAAGTGTAGTTGATATTGCGGTGTCTGGAGTGTTTTTATGTATTTGTCCTGTCTTTCTGGTGTAATTGATGCTTTTAGTTTTATTTTATTGTTAATACTATGGATCAATGTACAGCACCTTGGTCAACAATCGTTGTTTTTAGTGGTGCTATATAAATAAAGTTGAGTTGAGTTGAGTTGAGTTTATGCTGATCTGAAAAATAATCCAATCCGTGCCTCAAAAACTGTAATGTGATCCGAACCATGAGTTTTGTGATCCGTCAAACCCCTAGTAAAGTTAGTACACAGTGATAGCCATAAATGCAATGGTACTAATAATTGGCAGCATAATTTCTTTTCGGTGTTTCGATTTTCGGCCTTGGTTTCCTCATCCCTAGGTGCGTCTGAGAAAACAATGCACAGTGGGCAAGTGCATCAGTGGGTAAATATCAGTGAGCTATTTAATGTTGTTATGGACCCATTTGGGGACAGTAGGTAAAAGAAACCCCACATTTTAGACAAACAGGGCGCTAGTGAGTGACTTAAGAGGCACACCTATGTCTGACCTTTTTGTCCACACTTAACAGCCGACAACTCCGATGTGTGTGCCAAATTTTAGGTTAATCTAAGCATGCCAATGGCCCTAAATATGTCTGAAATAAAAGTATCCACTATTTAGCAAGTGCAATGTCTCAGCATCATGTTCACCACGTTTAGTGTCAATCGCATGAATCCCCTAGGAGGAGTATTTAAAAGTTCACTGCATGCATTTTTTAAACTATCCAAAATGTCTGACTTCCTGTTGGGCGGAGCTAATAGGTTTGAGGGCGAAAGTCAATGAGATCTATTTACGTACCATCTCTTGTACATGTGTGTACATGTTTGCCCGATCTGTGCACCAATGTTTTTTTGCATTACAGGGGGCGCTATAGAGCTCCCTTGCCATGCCCGTGGTCCAGCCTTTACCCGGACCTGATGGCCTTCGACTCTGACGTCTGTGCCAAATTTCAAGAGTTTTTGAGCATTTTAACCTCTCGACGCGCACTAGCTCGGGGGCGGAAAGACATCAGTTTTTTTTTAACGCTGCTAACGATATCTATATAGCTTACTGCCTCAAACAATAATAATATTAACGTTACTATACATTGTTTAAAAGGTCTACGGGTTTAGCATCTGTGTATGGTCTCTGTTTTGATATACAGATGCTCTAGCATCATAAATATAGTATTTTGTTACAGAAGTCCAGATGACAACATGCAGAATATGAACGTGATCTCTTACTTTTGTGTTGATATAACGATCGCGAATCGAATCCAGTCTGTTTCAGATGTGTGAATAACCCATAAAAACGCTCCAACAAAATACATCCAATGACCATTTTTGTCCACAAATGCGTATAATCCGTGAAATATAGATATATTGTCCATTGTTTACATCGATTTCACATGCACGTAATAAAATATAATATACAATCTGAGGACTATTTACATCGTTACACTTGTATATGAGATTACACTCGCATTCAAAACCGCAGCCAAACTTTATTTCTAAAAGTAGGCGGGAGTATAATACATAATATCCAAACAGCGCTGTCAAATATCGTGACGTCATCTGACTCGCTTGTTCCTCCAATGACTTCGTGGAAAATATTGATAGACAGAACGTGTAGCCAATAAGATAATGAATCCAACGATCTTTGTGTGACGTTTTATTTCCTGGTGTGGAAACGCTTACATTAGGATAAATAGGATAATATTATACGCTTACATTAGGATAAATAAGAATAAGAACGAACGTGTATGCATGTAAACAAAAGACTTTTATTTTGGGGCTGACTGGCACTTAGAAAAAGCACTAGTCTTACAAAAACTCTTGCAAGAACCTAATTTTTGGGTCTATTGACTTCAAACGTGAAACATAACTTCTTTAGACTTGTGGCTTTGGCATCATTGCATTTCTAGGTTTCACACATATATTTTTCATTAAGATTTTTAGTATTAAAAAAGATGTTATGCAAAAAAATTTTATTACAATTTCAGCCTCTCTGACTTTTTTAAATTGATCTTAAAATAATTTTGAAACCTGAAAAATGAAGCTCAAGGTGTCTTCTATCTAATGATACCACAGGGAAAGTAGGTCTTTTCATGGTTTGGGCCAGAGTGGAGGTGCTTTTCAAGAGGTTAAGGCACCCAAGTGCCCAAAAGTGTTTGAAAAAATAATAATAATCCTAAGGAAAATAATAGGGCTTCGCACCTTTCGGTGCAGGCCATTTGGCCTCCTTGGTGCTCGGGCCCCAATAACTTTGAGGAAAAACAAAAGGGTTTCGCACCTTTCGATGCAGGCCATACATATATATACATATACATATACATATATATATATACACACACACACATGAGATTAAGTAGTTTAATCGGGGCAGCCGGTGGTCATTGGTCAGACATCGGCTGTGCATAATGTTGTTAAAGAATCGAGGACGAGACTGGTAAAGAGACACAAAATCCTATTAGTGTATGGCCTGTTCGCATGTCACAGTATTGTGGTTTAATATCTGCTGTAGGGCTGTAACGATAAAACGCGTGTCCCATTAAAAAGACCTGCCTAAAATCGATTCTGCATTGCAAGGCTGCGATTCTGTGTTTAATGTGCAGCTTGTGCGTGTACTATGGCGTTTTGGTCAGTAAGAAATCCTTATCAATCTAAAATCATTATGAGTTGGAGTCGTTTATAACGTGCATTTAAAAAAGTAACACTCGTTAAATAAAATCATTCAAATATTCTTTATTATCATGAAAATACATGAAACAATCTGAAGAACGCCGATATAAATATCATTCTAGACATTTCCTGGAATAGCATCTGTAATGCTACTTCTTCCGTGGCACAATTGGAGTTTCTGCACATGAGCGCCCTCTGGCTTTTGGATGTGGCGGCATTTCACCGTAATTCATTCAAATTCATTAATTGAGAAAAGGCGCATTTGCACGATAAATCGTTACAGCCCTAATCTGCTCGGTTTCAGACAGGCTAACTATTGCGGCATAAGTATATTACCTAGGCGAGTTATGTGAATGCTTTTTCCGGACAAGCTAACTGTAGCAGGATAAGTAGATTCTCGAACATTTTTTTGGTAAATCATTCCAAAGCTTAGAGGCTAAGTAGGAAAAGAATCGACCACCTTTAGACACTTTTGATATTCTATGGATAATTAAGTGACCAGAGTTTTGCGACCACAGTGTACGTAGTGTATTGTATTCTGATAGTAGTTTTCTAAGATACGAAGGTGCTAGGCCATTTAAGGCTTTATAGGTGATTAGCAATATTTTAAAATCTATGCAATGTTTAACTGGTAAGTAACCAGTGTAAAGATGCCAAAATTGGGCTTATGTGGTCATACTTCTTAGAGTAACTGTGCTTTCACACCGCCACCGGCGAGAGCGTCAATAAAAGCTCTGGCTGCCCTACTAACGACGCTATAGAAAAGGTGTAGTGGATGCTCTGATGCTCGAATGCATTCTCTGAACTCCTCTCAAGCAGAGGTTTCCGCCTTCCGATTGGTTGCAGCCAAACCGCGTCAGAGCTGATTTCCACTGTCCTCGATACTCACACCATACATGACGTGCTGCTCGACGGGGCTCGCCACCGGCTCTCATTGAAAATGAATTACTTCCGGCTACTTTGACGCTCTCGCCTGTGGTGGTGTGAAGTAGAGGGCTGCATTGGGATTGGACTCCCGCGGGACCCAACGCAAATCTCGCGGGGGCGGGCGGGTTCACCTTTGCTGTGGGCGGGAGTGGGTGGTCAGAATTTTTTTGCGGGAGACCCGCAGGTCCCGGTGGGATTTTGCATGTAATAGAAATGGGGTCAACACATGAAGTTGAAAAGAAAATTAAGCTAAACATTATGTGGGACATACCATGGCAACTTCGGGGAGCACATGCTCAATGCTGTTATACACTATATGCCTCGCGTCTGGAAGAACTGGTGAGCACTAGTGACAAATCCGGTTGTTAACAGTTAAACTGTTTGTTTGTTTGTTTAATTAATCATTTGATGCATGTGTATTATGCAGTATACATTTGAAAACTGAGGTTTTGTTTTAACGGTTAATGTTACAAAACACTGCTTAAAAAATTATGTCATTTTAACTGCGTAAAACCCAACGCAGAGCGAAGGCTGAGTCAAATCATTGGTTTCAATGTGGTCATTAGTACGAATTCAGTACTGTTTGATCTTATAGAAATTATAGTATATAGCAAGTATTATACTCTAACACCAAACGCAAGCAAAGTTTAAAGTTTGAGGACATGATAAAGTACACTATCAACCAGACTCGAAACACCAAGTAAGAGCCCGGAGCAAACGAAAAAACATAGGCTATAACAGACTGCACGGTCGGCATATGAATATCTTTTTCTTTATTTGGTTTGACATGTTTTTATGAAGAAAGACAACCATATTTAGCCTACTTGCTCCGGTGAAAGCCTGTTCTTAATGCCAGCGGAGAAAACTCTGCTTAAACAGGCATTTGCAGTTCTGTTTCATTTTCCACATAGAGCACCGCATATAGCTAATAAATGTTCTCCATTTCGTTTTCCATGTCTGTCCCGTTTAGCTGTAATAACAAAATAAAATAAGCCATAACAAGACGCTAACAAATCTCTCATGATGCGCGCTGATGCGGCGGAGAAGCACGTCTAAATTAAACCTGAGCCGGTGGACAAAACAAACAACCCGGTGTTAAAACTCTAAATACTTAAATTAGTCTGCGATCTGAATTGCCAAAACAATCAGATATACACACAAATACATTTTCATGTATATATAATTTATATTTGATGTATATTTACAAGACTGTAAAAGACAATACATGAAGTGGAAACATTAAATGAATAGTAGCATTCACCCTGCGGTGGCGCATTAAAAACAAACAAACTAACATTCCAATAGCATCTTTTCCATTATAATTATTATTTTAGATCAAATATTCGACCATTCGTGCACATCCCTAATTTTAAACACAATAGTGTTGAAAGTCTGTTATTCTGGATGTTAATCTGAACCGATGAAGAACATGCATTTGTGTAGTTTACACAAGCTCCGAGAAAATCCGCGGGAGCGGGCGGGAGTGGACACAAATATTGCAGGCGCGGGCGGGAGTGGAACACGCAGGTTGCGGGAGCGGGCGGGACTGGTCATAAATTCAGCGGGTGCGGGCGGGCGCGGGTTTAAAAAAACAGTCCCGCGCAGGGCTCTAGTGTGAAGGCACAGTAAGCCCTCTTGCAGCAGCGTTTTGAACCAGCTGAAGCTTGTTTACCTGATTTGCGTGACACTTCATGACATGCCTGCATCGCCTGTATTAACGCCCTTGCTAATAATCTCATTATTATGGTTAAATTCTTAACCTTATCTATTTTTACTTCTGTTATTCTTTAATTTTCTGTGGTAGTATCTAATTAATATGGTTTAACTCTTAATCCTAACAATTTTGTTACATCTCTTTGATTTTTCTGTGGTAGTATCGTAACCTAAAAACTTCTTCAGTAAATACGCTAATGCTAGTATATTGTTTGGAATTGGATTATTATATGCATCACTGATCTACTACTAACCAAAACAAAGACCTGCATGAACTCCATCCTAGACTATGTTCATATTATTTAATAAGAAACAACTCCATGTAACTTCAAATACTCCATCCTGAACTTTATTTAAAACTGCCATGCTCTGTTGTTTTTTCCTTTTGTAGGTTCTTTTTTATTCTATTACATGCAAAGCTGTTTTGGTATAATAAACAATTGTTAAAAGCATTATATAAATACATATATATATATAAAATATAAATTGAATTAAAATTAAACTAAAATATATAAAAAAAAAATTCTACACACTTTACCATACATTTTGAATGTTTAATTAAGGTTTGGGTTCTTCTTTAAAACACCATCATGTCATAATACAGCTCTTATTGGTTTTTTATAGCCAAATTTTTATAGCCTTTTTTGTGCTTTGCGGCAGGGGGTGGGATACAGCGAAACGTATCCAGGGTGGTGTATTGCCATTTTTCAGTTCGTTTGGAGTATGGTTACACCCCTAATGATTATAATGGATAATTAATACAATAGATACTAGTAATTATTATTCAAAGGTAATACTACTTCTACTAATAACAATATATAAATAAGGATTAATGAGATGCTGGGTTGATAAATATTAATCACTTTACCAGCATTCGCTCGAACTGTACATTGATCAACGCTCAAACAACTGTTCGAAGCATAATTGATGCTGTCTGTTATATGACTACTGTAAAACTAAGTTCCATTTAAGTTTGTCAACAATTTCCTTAACTTAGCAGGATAATGCATGTTGGGTTTACGCTCCTGTTTTTAAATTTTTTTTTGAGATGTTGCGCTAAAAAATGGGTGCGTGCTCAAGTGCACTTTGACTTACAAGCAAATCTTCAGACAGACTGATCGTTGTTGGGTATATTTGTGTGATAGGCTATATGACTTGTCCATATGTAGTAAAATGTCCAGAGCTTATCATTATTAACAGAAATTTTGTTACAATTTAATCTCATAGATATCATTTTATTGTCCATCCTTATTCTGGAATCAAAAACTGCAAGTAATTTTATTGGATCTTTAAACTGACAGCCTTTAAAAAATTATCTGATATCATTTTTTAAATTTGTCTGTATAGTTCCAAACATCCCAGCCCACTTTTTTTGCAGGTCAAAGAGCTTACAGTACCTGGTGGTCATAGGCAGGACCTTAAGGATGCCCTGCCCTTTTCAGCATTCCTTACTGACTCCTTCGGACGAAGACATAATTACCTTCGTATTTCCCTGACTGAGAAGTGTAATTTTCGCTGTAAGTCTCTCATAACAACATATTCTTTATAGAAACAAGTTAATTCCCAGTTCTTGTAAATTGACACTGTGTGTGTACCATATGTGGCTATTAATAAAACTGTAAATTGAAAAAAAAAACACCTGCTCTCCATATTGTGTAATTCATGTTGTTGTTAAATAAAGGAATAAGCCATTAGAGGCCATACACTTTAAAAGTATTTTATCACTACTAAGGATGTGTTCACAGATTACAAATGTTCAGTAAATAAATTTTAAAATAAAAATATAGCTGCAAGCAGCGATGGCGGGCCCTCGCACGTTTTTTTTATTGCTACACTGTGCCTCAGAGAAAACAATGCACGTTGGGCAAGTGTTTCAAGTGGGTAAATATTGGTGGGCTATTTAATGTAGTTACTGACCCATTTAGGGACTGTAGGTAAAATAAAACCCACATTTTAGACAAACGGGGGAGCTAGTGCGCGACTAGGAGGCACACCTATGTTTGACCTGTTTGTCCACACGCCGACAACATCATGTTGACCACATTTGGTGTCAATCGCATGAATATCCTAGGAGGGGTATTTAAAAGTTCACCGCATGCAGCTGTCAAAAAATACACCTTTATGACTGACACTTCCTTGCTCAAGTCAGAACAAGAATGCTACAGATAACTGGTGATAGCATGATAACCATCGATAACTACCATGTTAACGTTTACTATCTACCAGATTGATAATTCGCTCATCTACTAGCATAACTTGATTCATGAAGATAAATGAAGGACCAGATAGCTTCCATAACATAGTCAGGCAGACACCAAATTTCTTCAATACTTACTAGTCCAACAGCATGACGGCCAAGTCAGCATCGGTCGGGCAGCCCTTCTCCTCCTTTAGCTCACGCCAGCAGCAAACGCTGTACCAATGTTTATCCTCGTCCAGCCTTTAATTTTGTCACTCTCCCTTTTTCTCTTCCTAGACTCCTCCGACAAAACCTTTGCCGCCTTGGTTTTCGTTGCTGCTTTGGCCATGATAACAACATATAGTACACCCGCATGACAGCACAAAGAAATGCTAGTTAGGCTCTCACGTCCGAACTTGAGGAAATGGGGGTGGGGGGCGGAAGTGAGGTATGCCGTAAAGCAGTCAAATTTTGTTGTTATTTTTGTGCTTGGGTTACTACCCGCACCCGTAAGTTCCGTAGTGCCAGTAAAAGCGATACAGACCCCATCAGGCTATGGCATACGTGTAATTCAACCTATTGAAGGTCAATGTACCATCACAGGGGTCTTGGAAATATATTATGAAGGTTAAAAAACTATATAGTGTTGCTTTAAAAGTATGACACACATTAATATAGAATTTTGATGTTTAGATGTGTTGGTGTTTATATCCGCTATGCCAGAGTGGCCTCAGACTCATTAGTATTGTGAGTTCAATAAAGCTTGAGGTTAATCATATTTCATGCAATGTTTTTTTAGCTACGGCTATTTACTAGCTTTTTGTTAAAGATACAAATTAATATTGAATGATGTTCTTCCATCCCCTAGGTCAGTACTGTATGCCTGAGGAGGGAGTTACACTCACACCTCGCTCTGAGCTTTTAACAGCAGAGGAGGTGCTGACATTAGCCAGACTTTTTGTGCTAGAGGGGGTGAACAAGATACGCTTGACTGGAGGAGAACCCCTCATTCGGAAAGATATTTTGGATATCATAGGTAATCTTTAAAAAAGTTAATGTGCCATGGTGAATCTTTGTTAAACACTGGACATGTGCATGCACTGAAGGTTTATGGGGCATATATATCCCATATATCACACATTCACAGGCAGATGTACCTGTATATGTACCTATACCAATGTATAAAATATTAATTTAATAGTAAAGCAGTGATGCTTTAATGTGATAATATAAAAGACCATGTACCCGTAAATTATGATAAGAAAACGTGTCTTTCTATTACTACGTAGTCTAAACAAACGACTCTTGTAAATTGCTTCATTGTAGTTAATCAAACATATTTAATGCAACCAGCCTAATCGCTAATCACAAACACATGACTAAGTCTAACGCTTTGGTTGGTATAATTAATGTTTTTTTTTTTTGTATTCATTAAATGGAGAAAAACTATTCAGTGTAGTGTATGTTTAGAAAGAAAATACCTTATACTTGTCGCATTTTCCAGGATACTTGATCAAAAGAGAGGCTGACATCAAGAGTTTTTAAACAAAAATAATCTGTACAAAAGATGTTGTGGAGAAATAAAGTTCTTGGTGGAAGAAATAAATATAGAAATGAATGACAGAGCTAGAAAGAAGTGAAAAGACTAAAGGAATTCAGCATGAAGTGAGTAAAGAGGTGGAAGAGAGAGGGTTAAGAGAGAAATGGAGCTCAGACATTAAAAGCGAGAAGATAGCTTAAAACAACAGCACCCTGTGTGTCAGATGCCGATGGTTTGTTGTGTTCATAGTCCCTTTCAAATATTTTTTACATCAATATAAAATATTTTATTTAACCTATAATCACATAAAGGACCATACCTTAATATATATTTTTACCTAGCTTATCCTGGTTCCCCTCAGTGCTTTTGTACATACTGGTGAAATATATGTTATATACAGAGTTATATACTTTCAGAGTTATATACTTTCAAATAAAGACTTTAGAAAAAAAATCAAAAGCACCTATTTAGTTTTGTGTTTATTAACGGACTGACAACACATACAGCCATGTTTACCACTTTCAACCATGTTTTATGTAATTCCAAAGGGTTTCCTGTAAAATGATACCAAACTTTTGTATGTAAACCTGTCCATGTGGGTATAGGAAATTGGGTAGGCCAAATCCAGGCGCAAATCCCCAAAATGGGTGTAACCAATTGAGCAGATTTGAAGTAGGCAGGTGTATGATGCCTGAGAATTTTGTTTTTGTAAAGACTGCTCAACTTCATCACTTTTGTGATGCGAGTTAGGATATGGTACAGTAAGTTACATCAGACTTACAAATAGAGATGTTAACCGATGACCGTTTGACCGATAGTTGACTGTATCAACGTAACCGGTCAAAGTTGTCAGTTTTCGATAAAAAAAAATGATCTCTAATTTAGGCTATTATAGATAGTGGACTAAACGCTACTACAGTTAGTCATCTCTTGCCAAGATCTTTTTTTGTGAAGTGAACAAATGCCTCACACTCAGTTTTTCATAAAAAAACATTTGGCACGAGGTCACTGCGTTTGGTTTCACAGGCTCATAAGGTTTGTGAAAAGTAAATGCTACCGGCTATTTTTTGGTAAATTCCTTTTTTTGAATAGTAAATAAAATACAGCAATTTGAGATTGTGTTCCAAATAATTAACATTTACGTCTTTTTAGGCTAACAGTAAAGTGCAGATTAAGTTTTGTAAATCCTCAGACATGATTTTTACCACTTAATTCAGTTTTGCTTTGTAGAAAGCATTTCTTTAAAGTGAATTTCGTTTGTATAAATTGTATCTAAATTTTAATAAATGTTCTATCAACCAATTGCATGTATTTAATAAATAAAAAGCAAATATAGCAGAGAATATAATAACCGGTCCGTGCATGAAGGCGACGGCACTGCGCGTTCACTTGCATTGCATTGTTAACTAGAACACACCTCATCATAATTGAATACAACTCAGTGTAGGCCTATATGCCTCATACATTAGCATTAAATATATTTGCTGCATTTGTTCTAGAACAGACAAGGGCTTTCTCGCACAGAGTGAGTTAGACCTGCCTTGGCCGGTGCGTCCTTTAGGCATTCTGAAGGTGCCCGTTTTATCCATTGGTTTTATCGTGTTGCAGTCTATTAGGCAACATTCCGCATAAGATGGGCTTAGATTTGAAAATACATCACATCTACATTTCAGTTGTAACAGATAGCCTAAGGTGATGATGATCATCATCTTTCTTTATTATTGTTACTACCTCAAACTAAAGCGCGTCTCTTCTGAGCTGTCATTTTCTTAAATGAGCCACGGCAATTTTCAAATGAGCTTCACAAACGTCTTTATTTTCAACGTGATCACCTTGTACCTTAACCATTTCGAAACTAAGCAGCCATTTGTCCTCCGATTCGGCTCTGCGTTTGCATGTTCCGCGCTGTAGGGGATTTAAAAAAGTGTTGTGAGTGGAAGGGTAACGCCGGGCTGTGTGTGTGTGTGTGTGTGTGTGTGTGTGTGTGTGTGTGTGTGTGTACCTGGTAATTATCACGTTGTGGGGACCAATTGTCCCCATAAAGATATACCAGTGTTTTTGTGACCTTGTGGGGACATTTTGATGTCTCCATGAGGAAACATGCTTATAAATCAAACAGAATTATGTTTATTGAAAATGTGAAGTAGCAGAAAGTTTTGTGTGATGGTTGGGGTTAGGGAATGGTGTAGGTAAGGGAAATAGAATATACAGTTTGTGTGGTATAAAATGCATTACGTCTATGGAATGTCCCCACAAAACATGGAAACCAGAGTGTGTGTGTGTGTGTGTGTGTGTGTGTGTGTGTGTGTGTGTGTGTGTGTGTGTGTGTGTGTGTGTGTGAGAGCTGGAGGCAGAGAGATGCGACAGAGTTGCGAAATTGCAGGCGCAGCTCGAAATGGCTGTTATTTCAAATAGCGTAGCATATTTTAAACTAATAGCCCTATCGGTTAACCGGTTTCAACCGGCTAATGAGGCCCGGTGGCTGGTCAAGAAATATTTTTGTTTTCGCCATCCCTCTTACAAATGGTATCAAAAACATTCACATCACCTTTGCACTGTGAAAAGCGAGAGTAGTCCCACTGAAACTGATGACCATTCTAGAGCCCGACCGATTTATCGTTTTGCCGATTTTATCGGCCGATATGAGCATGTCGCAGATATATCTGTATCGGCGTATAAGCCGCAGATATGCGCCGATATGAACGTTTGTTACAGAACACATTAAATGCATTTGAAAGATGCAAGTACTTGTTTGTCCAGCAGAGTGCGCCATACTGGTTGCTAATGGCGACCCAGATCACTCACTGTAGTGACACCAGCCAATCCCCCACCCCCTTCACAGTCAGTCAGTCTCTCAGTTCAGGTGGCTGCAGTCACGCAGTGTCTTCTTCACAACATTTTTACACCTGGTATTAAGACGCGCTTTGGTCGATTGGATTATAAATGGACAAGAGAGACGCATTCCCGCTTACATTTGGTGTTTTTAATCCGTCTCTTTGTCGACTTGCGAGTTAAAACGCAAGCGGGAGAAATGACGCGAGACGGAGAAATGACACGTTTAAACTACGCGCAGCCGTGCACTTATATAACACTATATGAGATTACAGCTGCTTGTGTTGTTAGTTAACACGCTCATTTCAGAGCAATTGATTCAATAAGCTCGCGCAACTCTACACCCTTGCTAAATAAAAGAGGCGGAGCGAAGACGCTTTAGTTTTATAAAAGTCTAAAGTTTGCATGGAACCCTCAACCCTGGGTTTGTGTTATAAAAACGTTGTGCACAAGCACAACATTAAACATAGCGTACGTACATTAGTATGTGCTCCGTCAAGCATTGTCTTCGTAACTGTGAGTGGCTAACTAATTTGTGAAGAACACAACTTACTGTAAAGCTAATAATCAATGACTTCATAAGTTTCTCTTTATAACGTTATTCTCGTCAAAACTGCAAATGATGCAAGTTTTATGTATTTTGTTCTCTTTGTGTTTTAAAGTTATTTATAATAAGTCAAGTTTACTGTTTAGTGCACTGATATCAAACTAATTTTGGATAATAAAGTTTATTGTTAACTTCTTGCCTATACTTTGTCACATCAATATGGTGTTGGATCACCACATTTGTGAGTGATCACCACATTTGTGAGTGATCATTGCATTGCATTGTATTTATTCATAGTATATTATGTTAAAGTATATAGTGTATTCTATGTACAGTACTTTAGTATAATATACTGTAGTATATACTGAACTATAATGTACACATAAAGAATATCGGCCGATATATCGTTATCGGTCTTTTTTTACTCCCTAATATCTGTATCGGCATCGGCCTGAAAAAACGCATATCGGTCGGGCTCTAGACCATTCCAAGACTTGAGCTTGCAGCTCCAAAACTTGCTGTAAAAGTAGATTAGGGCTGGGACGGTTGTAATTACCATCGCAGTGGTGGAGTCAACCGGCGGTCAAGAAGTGTGCCCCGCGGTGGTGTGCACGTCGCAAATTATGAAAAATATAAAGTACAATCTCGCCGAGTGAGATGTCTTCAGGTTCGTGTTAACGCAAACAGCCAGCAGACGCGGAGTTAATGTGCTAATTTGCAAGGGAAGGAAACTGATATCAGTGATGACTCGCTGGCTTGGGGGCGGAACAATGAAGAAAGATATTGGCCGTTTCTCAAGCCGAAGACTGTAGCCTCCGGAGGTCGAATTTGCAAGCTGCATATGTCATCAAGACTTATAACATTAACAATTATAAAGTTGACTATTATTCTTTGTTAATCATACATTGTTGTAATATGCTTATGACTTGCAAATGTCTGAAAATAATAAACCAGGCTTGATGACATATACAGCCGGGACCTCCGGAGGCTGCAGCCTTCAGATTGAGAAACGTCTGTTCTCTCTTGGTCACGAAAAGTATCAATCTGCGCTACCAGTACACCATCAGAACGCGTTTTCATCGTGGCTGGAAACATTATAACCCCAAAAAGGTTTCTCACTTGTTGTTTCATGAGTGGAAGTGCTACAATGAATAAACACGCAGAAATGCGCCAATCTCCTGTGTGCTCCGGGGCTCAGCTCGAGCAGTCACCAAAATTGCCAAGCACATACGCACAGTTGCTTCACGTGACCGCGCCACTTCCCCCCTTTTCAAAGCTTGTGGGCGCTTTAGAGCATCTTTTGTTGCTAAGTAACCTAAGCATTGCTTGACGCTGTGACGGTATGTTGCCAACAGGATTGCATTGATTCATAACCTCTCCCAAGTTCATCAGTGGAGATATGTATGTTCTGGAGACAACCCAGCAGATGAAGCCTCACGTGGATTACAAATAGAATCCCTCTTGAATTCTAGATGGTTGAACGGTAGCTTCTTGACAAAAGAGGAATCTGAATGGCCTGAGGTTCCAGAAGATCTGAGTTACATCTCACCAAGTGATACAGAGGTAAAAAAGGAAATCACCATGAACTGCATGAACCTGCAAAACAATGCAACTTCCAGAATTATTGAGTACTATTCTTCATGGAAGAAACTTTTGAGAGCTACTGCATGGTGGGTGAAGCTCAAAAGACTACTGATGCTTAGAAATCAAAAAGCTAATTCCAACATTGAGCAAAAAGCATTGACACCAGAAAACTTGGACAAAGCCAAGAAATCTATAATTCACTATGAACAACAGCACTACTTTGACCAGGAACTTACACTTTTGAGAGAAGGCAAATCCATCAAATCCGGTAGCTCCATATGCAAACTAGATCCAATCATTGATAAGGGCATTTTAAGAATTGGAGGAAGACTAAGTAAAGCAGCCATGCCGGTGAGTCTAAAAAACCAAAAACCAACACATATCCAAATTGATCCTGCGTGATATCCATCAAAGGGTTGGACACTCAGGAAGAAATCACATGCTCTCACAGTTAGGTCAGAGGTTCTAGTTACCTACTGCCAACTCTTCCGCTAGAAAGATAATAAAATCTTGTGTCTTCTGCAGACGAATGCAAGCTAAAGTTGGAGAACAGAAAATGGCTGACTTACCAGAGAAGCATTTTGCTTCTGACCTATCACCTTTCTCACATGTAGGTATTGACTATTTTGGACCTATAGAAGTCAAGAGAGGTTGCTCTTAGTGAAAAGATGGGGAGTGATATTCACCTGCCTGGCTAGTCAAGCCATTCATCTCGAAGTGGCTAATACACTTGACACAAACTCTTGTATCAATGCTATTCGACGATTCTTATGTTGAAGAGGACCAGCACTGATCATCAGAACAGATTGTGGAACCAATTTTGTGGGTGCACAGAAAGAATTGGAGATCGTATTCAACCAGATTGACTATCACAAAATTCAAGAAGCATTGCTGAATAATCATGTCAAATAGATATTTAATCCACCACATGCAGCCCACTTTGGAGGAGCCTGGGAGAGGCTAATCAGACTAGTGAAAAAGTTATTGCTTTCAGTAATAAAACAACAGACACTGGACGATGATATGATACAAACAGCTTTGTGTGAATTTAAATGCATTCTCAAAGACCGGCCCATCACAACTGTATCAGGTGACCCAAATGACCTCGAACCCCTAACACCAAATCATCTTCTTCATCTGAAATCCAAGCCTCTATTACCACCTGTACTATTCAGTAAGGCTGACTTGTATACTAAAAAACGATGGAAACAAGTACAATGCCTTGCAGACCTCTTCTGGCAAAGATGGACTACTGAAAATCTTTCATTGAGGAAGCAATGGCAAAGTGGGCCAAAACCAAGAGAAACTTCAAGGTAAATGACATAGTAATCATAGTATAGTATACATAGTCAAAATAAGATTATCATTATTATTTAGAAACTTACTTTGAGTTAGCTTATAAATCCTGACGAAATTAATCGTGAGGCGTTACCTGGACTTTTGAATGCAGTTGTGCGGGGATGAACGCAAAGACGCGCGGACATGGATTTGTACGTGTATGCATCAATGCGACTGCTGCGTTGCTTTTAAAAGCGTAAATTGGGTAACTATATTGCATATAGATCTGTTTTGCCGCTATTATCTTTGTAAAGGAACACACTAGTTAACTGCTAAAATTTAAACTTGAGATTTACATCGGGGCACAAAAGATTTACACTGGGGCACGTAAAAGGGGTCTAGCGACGCCCCTGATTAGCTGTAACAATCATAGTAAATTAAGTAAGGGATGTAGTGTATTGAGTTGTTATTGAACTAATTTAAACATAATTTTAAAGTAGACATTCCAAGCATTATGTAGTAGGGGTGGCAAGGTTCACAGTTTTCGGTTCTGTACGGTTGTTGTTGTTGTTGTTGTTTTTAATCGTTAACAATCCAGAAATTTACTTCAGCAAATCTTTAAAGATCTTCATGCAGAACATGGACAGAAATAAGCACAGGGCCATGATTGGACAAATATATTAGGCTATCATTTAATGTGAAATTTTGCGAGGGTCGGCAGATTGACAGCTGAGCAGTCAGCAGTGTTTGAATAAACGCTTATATTTATAATTACCTGATAAATTGATGATATAATTGCAGTTATTCCAAAGGGATGTCCAAAAAAACTCTAGTAGAGTGTTAAATGTTTTAAGTTTAATGTATCTTTCTCGCCGTCCTGCGTAAACCCAAGCCGGTGATGGCATACTGCCGCGTGATGAGCTTGCATCTTGCATTACCTTAAATTACCCTAAATTATGCTCATACAGATAAAAGTAAAACAACATTCAAAACTGTAAATGGCGTAAAAACTGTAAAATGCTTTATTAAATAATTTAAAAAAAGGGTTTTGTGCTGCATCGGTTTTGGAGCGCGTCACACAAAAAATAAACTCATATAGGCTAGGCTACTTTTGAATTCGTTTTGTTCATTTGCAAATTATGTAAGTGAAACACATTTCGTCTACGCTTATTTATTTTAGAATTTTCTCACCAAAGATAGACGTAATCATCATGTTCTATTGATTTTAATGCTATTTGCGCATGAAACTAAACCCTTGGGGGAAATTATTTATAAATGAGTCAACAACGCCAATCAGGGTATGAACTTATTTCTCTACTTAAGTCTGGCAAACGTAATAGTGATACAGCAAACACCGAAAATTTTATAGGATTAGATTTGGAAGTTAGATTATGATGAAAACAGAGGTCCTGGCTTTTTTTCTGGCTTTATTTTTTTGATGCGTTTCTGAAAGGACTTCACTGATGGAGAGAGAACAGAATGCGCATCATGTTTAACGTTTTAAATGAGGTATAAATCATATCTGTATGTCCAAAATCAGCAGAGTAATCTAAGTCTCTTTGCATAGTGATTGAAAAATCAAGAGTTTGTGGCACCTGCGATGCAATCGTGACAGAACAATGAACACATACTATCAACTGAAAAAAGCACAAATGTCAGTGCAGGTCAAAACTTCCACAGGTCTCCAACACCTCAAAGGCCTCAGAGCCGTGGTCTCAAACTCCTGGCCAGCAAGCCATTTGGGTCCCTCACTCCCCCTCTCTGCGGCCCCAATGTTCTGTCAAAAATGTAATATAATCAGAGATTAGGATTTTTATTTACTTAGTTTCATATTCGTTTGATTATTGATGTAAACATTTAAGAGGCTCCACAGTCGCATCTAAAAATGTGTGGCAAGGCTTTCTTCTTTCCAAAGCGATTGCGAGGTTGTGCTTTGTGCGTTGCTAAGCAACCATGTCCCGCACTCTGTATGCAGCTCACTTATCTATCTTAAGTATATGTGAAAGTTTATCATTATGTTGCTTGCTATACAGTTAAACATAAAGCAGTGGTCTTATATAAATTTTTACAGAGATGAAAGTTCTTGCGAGAGTCTATTCTCAACGGATCTTGCGCATTGTACGGTACCCATAATGCACATTGGCCTCTTATGGGGCTAGTTATTTTCGTTTAGAAAGTTTTAAATATTCTATTACAAAATCACATAATTTACCCTTAGATGGCCTTTATTTATCCCCTGTAGCGGTTTGGATTAATTTTGTTAAACATGTATGCACATTCTTTAGACTTGAAGTAAGTGGACCCCATTTTCCAAATTTATAAAACTTTGAAGAGCAAGGGCATTTTCTTAAATAACTGAAAATGTGTTATTCTGAAAGATGGTGGGCATATGTATCTCGGATGACTAGATGGTAAATAAATCATGGGGAAATTTTCATTTTTGCATGAACTATTGCTTTAAGAGTTTGCCAGTATATAAGAATGAATTATATGTATGAATAGTAATAAAAATATTAATTGTTTAAAAGATTGACATAAATTAGTTCATTTTAAGTATTATTTTCTCTTGTATAGTGAGGATTGTTCTTTATTAAAGAATGTTTATTTTTATGCGATTACTTGATTTATCAATAGAAAAATCAGTAGAATACTAGATTACTAAAATAATTGATCATGCAATTATCATGCTAAGTGTTCGTATCTACGTAGATTGAGACAGGCAGAAGATTCAAACTATATGCTGACTCATTTCAGTGATTCAGATTCGACTCCCTACTTTAGAAAGCCAATAACTTCATGCACTTTTTGGTTTAACTACATCATTTACATTTATGGACAGCTACATCATACACTGCAATACAGGTCATTTTCGATTTTGGATCTGTTTGGCACTTTAAGATTGCATGCTGTGACAAAATCTAAAGGGGCTTTAAAGAAGTATTAGTTTATGGGTGTGCACACTGGTTATGCAACCTGGTTATTTGTAAAATTTTTACTTGCCATTTTTTCACCCCAGAATTATTGTTATTTCTATTCAGTTAAATGTTAAGTTTGGAATTTCGCAATCAAGTGGAATCCTGTTGGAACCTGTTCCACTTTTGTTTCATTTTTTTCCTGCTGTGATTTACAATCACAGCAGGCAGCTTCAATGTTCAGATGTTTAGACATTCATGGCATGACCCAGAATTTCCATTTCCAAGTCTAATTTATAGTGCATATTTTAACTCTACATTCTATATTTAGTATTTATGCTTGTATCCAAAGCTATGCAGAGTAGGACCAAATGGAGATCGAATCAATTAAATCGGTTAAGTTAAAGCATTCAAATTAATGTTACAGTGAGAGAATTCTGATACTCATGCTTTTGGCCACTGGTCATGTGCTACATGTCATTTGCTACATGTCTCGTGCTTTTTCTCATCTGAACACAATCCTTCAAACAAGCCCAACATAAGATTATATAAGAGTTAGGTTTAAAAACCAGATAACTCTGGGGTTTTTTTTAAATATTGTTTTTTAATTGTGTATTCCCGATAATATCAAATCAAACTGCAGTTGGATTGTTTTGATTTAAGCCTTCATTACTAAAAAATAAATACAGCTAAGTAGCACAATAAAACACAATAAAAACATGACAACATAATAATAAACATGTTTCGAAATTTGAGTTAATCTGGTTTTGGAACCAAACTTTTTATATTTATCTTCACAAACGGTGTTCAAACATGTTTAATACATAATTGTATGCATTTAACAATGCATAATTAATTTGTTTTTGTTTTTTCTTAAGTGGAATTGAGAAGGTTGGAGGGTCTGAAGACCATTGCTGTCACCACTAATGGCATGAATTTGACCAGACTGCTGCCTGGTCTTATGAAGGCTGGAGTAGATCTCCTTAACATCAGCTTAGACACTCTAGTCCCTGCCAAATTTGAGTTCATCACTAGACGTAAAGGTAAAAGACTCTGTTGATTACCAAAATACATATTACAAAACTTAGGCAAGCTAGCTTTAGGTTTTTACATGAGATTGTATACTTTGTAGAATTCAGAAAGATACAAATAAGAAAGAAAAAAGTGTCCTGCATAAAGAAGTGTAGACAGTTGGAGGCAACTGATTTGTTGTACAAAGGTAGCAGCGGAGTGAAAATCATTGAGGGCATTGAGCAGTTTAGCTCTGTTTTAAGCTTGTGTGAGAAATGTTAAGACCTGTTGCACAATGCCATTTTCAATGGCTACCCAGGTAGGTTTTAGTTTAAAAAAAAACATTTATATATTTTTATATATATTATACATTTATATATAATTATAAAGGATTATTAGGAACAACATACTAATACTGTGTTTAACCCCCTTTCGCCTTCAGAACTGGCTTAATTCTACGTGCCATTGATTAAACAAGGTGCTGAAAGCATTCTTTAGAAATGTTGGCCCATATTGATAGGATAGCATTTTGCAGTTGGAGATTTGTGGAATGCACATCCAGGGCACAAAGCTCCCGTTTCACCACCTCTTAAAGATGCTCTATTGGGTTGAGATCTGGTGACTCTGGGGGCCATTTAAGTACAGTGAACTCATTGTCATGTTCAAGAAACCAATTTGAAATGATTCAAGCTTTGTGACATGGTGCATTATCCTGCTGGAAGTAGCCATCAGAGGTTGGGGACATTGTGGTCATAAAGGGATTAGGGATGTGCATTTATGTCATTTTTCATTTCGATTAATCCATAGGTCTGAAGAACGAGTACTCGATTAACTGGGGCCGGGGCGTACACGTCATGGTGAAAATGAAAATATTTTTATTAAAAACACTCAAATAAAACTTATTTTTGACGAAACTATGACAGAACAACACATACTAGATGATTAATAAATTAAATGTTTTTTACAGGAATAGTTGCGTGATGAAGAGAAACTAAAGGGTTAATAAACACAAACCGAAGCGCTTTCTATATGACGCACTCTGCGTAATATTAAGCCTTTATACAACATAAATGTACAACGTGCATATATCTGAATAAAATGCAAGACTTCTATGTTTTCAAACACATCGAGTCAAAGCACAAGCTTCATAACATTAAACAGCTTTCAGTCTTTTGCTATCCTTTTAGCAATTAGCTGTGTCGTGTCATCCCCTTACCTGTTCTCAGTCAAGATGTAAATCTTAATGCTCGTGTGGCTCTCTGGTATCTCTTGGCATTTGATGTTTAAATATGAGATGATAACCCATTGAACTTTTGACGGGCTTGTACATTTTGCACCTGACTGACTGTATTTCCGAAAATCACGGCATCCTTTTAAACCATAGTGCCGGCTTCACGCGATCGGCGGGCTGCCGCACAATGCGCGGATCGGCGGGTTGCTGTGGCACGGGTGCATGGAATTATCTGTTTGTTTATGAATCATGCATGGCAATGTTACTGATGTCATACGCCGGTCTGCGTAGCTCAACACGATGTCAAACACACATCTCCAGACCCAGTCTTTACTACCACATGCGCTTGTAACACTAACCAGACATCCAAATGCCGCCATATCCACAATAAATAAATAAATAAACCCACATGATCATCGTTTTCGTGATCGATCATCAATGCCACGTACCAGTACTCGAGCAATCGAGTACTCGTGCCCATCCCTAAAAGGGATGGACATGATCAGAAACAATGCTCAGGTAGGCCGTGGCATTTAAACAATGCCCAATTGGCACTAAGAGGCCTAAAGTGTGCCAAGAAAACATCCCCCTCACCATTATACCACCACCAGCCTGCACGGTGGTAACAAGGCATGAATGATCCATGTTCTCATTCTGTTTACGCCAAATTCTGACTCTGCCATCTGAATGTCTCAACAGAAATCGAGACTCATCCGACCAGGCAACATTTTTTCAGTCTTCAACTGTACAATTTTGGTGAGCTTGTGCAAATTGTAGCCTCTTTTTCCTATTTGTAGTGGAGATGAGTGGTACCCGGTGGGGTCTTCTGCTGTTGTAGCCCATCCGCCTCAAGGTTGTGCGTGTTGTGGCTTTACAAATGCTTTGCTGCATACCTTGAACGTCAAAGTTGCTCTTCTATTAGCTTGAATCAGCCCATTACCCTCTGACCTCTAGCATCAACAAGGCTACATACTGGATGTTTTTCCCTTTTCACACCATTTTTTTGTAAACCCTAAAAATGGTTGTGCGTGAAAATCCCAGTGACTGAGCAGACTGTGAAAACTCAGACCGGCCCTTCTGGCACCAACAACCATGCCACGCTCAGAAATGCTTAAATCACCTTTCTTTCCCATTCTGGAGATTGTCTTTACCAGGACCACACCCCTAAAAGCATAAAGCAACTGCCACGTGATTGCTTGATTAGATAATTGCATTAATGAGAAATTGAACAGATGTTCCTAATAATCCTTTAGGTCAGTGCAGTAAGATTTTAATCGATTGACTCAAAATCAATACTCAAAAATGTTTGTAGAAGAGAAGCATTGCACTAGATAGAAAATAGAAGAAATTGACATAAAAATGAAATATACAGTGTATATGAATATATGACGACAGTCTCCAATAACATTTGCAGGATTTTATAATGTAATAAAAGGCATTGAGAAGGCTATTGAAATGGGCTACAATCCAGTCAAGGTAAGCTGCTTTAGTGTTATATTTAATAAGAACATTGTAACATTTTTGATGGGGACATGTTTTTCTTTTTCAAGGTTTAATTTATTTTTTCATAAAGGCATGAGGATGTAGTTACTAATGAGTTGAAAAAGTTAACTTCCTTTTTCTGTGGTGGCGTGTAGATTGTGTTTGTTTGTTTTTTTGTTTGTTTGTTTGTTGTTTGTTATAACTTTGTTGTTATAACTTGTTTAGTTATATTTCACAATCTTATCTTATTTTTTTGATTAATTTATCTAACTTCATTTGCCATCATGCATCACTTTTTATTGCTGAGTTTTATGTCTGTGTTTGTTACTTTTTCCACTTTTCCTGGTGCTGTACATCTACTTTTTGTCTAAAATCAGTGCAGTATGTAATGATGGCATATGCACTTTATGTCACAAGTATAATTTAGCTTCTTCTGTCAGAGAAGTGACTTGTGATAAGTCTAAGGACGTTGTGCGGGTGAAGGAGATGGAAACTTTCATTGGAACGCTAGTTAGGGGCTAGTAAGAGTGAAAATGTTTAGGGTGTTTCTGTCACGGTTGGTATAACCGGATAATGGAAAATAATAATAGATGAACCCAAACGCAAGATGTATGAAAATATAACTATTTATTAACAGAAACTAAAACACCCACGAGGGGGTAAAAACAGAAGGAAACAGAAACACTGTGTTGGAACACAAAATAAACAGAACACGAGAAGAACTCGGATTTGAAAAACTGGTGACACATAAACACAGCTTCTACAAACAACGCACGCACACCACACAGAGAACACAAGGGCATTATATAGACAGCACATCAATGGGGAACAGGTGAACATAATAAATCACTTAAGACATGATTACATAAGGGAGTAGGGTAAAAGTGACAAGACACTGGGAACACGTGTTACACATACATGATGTGAAACAACACGTATTCCCACATAAAACAATGCTGCCCTGGTCCTGCCCTCTGGATAATAACCAAGGTCAGGCAAGACCATGACAGCCACAAAACACTGGGAACACGTGTCACACAGATATGATGTGAACACACGTGTTCCCACGTACACACACTGCTGCCCTGACCTTGCCCACAGAACATAGACCTGATCTACACTAAGGTCTGGCAAGATCACGACAGCAACAAGACACCGGGGACATGTGGCAGCCACACACAGAATGTGATCCCACATGTCCCCACACAGAACATGATACTGCCACGGTCCTGTCAGATGCACTCAGACCTACATCTAGCACGGATGTCTGACAGGACCATGACAGTTTCTAGTGTACACTGTAAAACCCGATAAGTTAACTCAACTTAAACCATTTGAGGAAACCGATTGCCTTAAACCATTTAAGTTCTAAAACATATCAGTATTGTAAACTCGTGAATTAAAGTGCATATGACACAATATATTTGTGTTGGTTTAGCCAATTATTTAGAGTAAATGTAACTTAAAGATTTTAAGTTTGCTTAAGTTCAAACCACTTAGTTGGTTTTAGTTAACTTAATAAATCTTATTAAGTTCACATAACTATACAGCTACTCAAATGGTTTGAGGAAACCAATTGCCTTAAACTCAAATCAATTAAGTTACATGAGTGCAGAAAATCATTAGTATAAAAAATGATGACAAAAATGGTACAATTTTTACAGTTAATTGAACAACTATTTATTTTACAAAAGGTTTTAGACATAAAACAAAAGTGTGCTGTTCAGTCCACAGTTTGTCCGTGCGGTTGTAAAATGTAGTAAAAAGAATCTACCAAAATTCAGGCCCTTGAAAGGTAGTAAAAGGTAACAAACGCAATTTCACTTGGTAGTATATATTTTTCGCTTAATATTTGTGTCTCCGTGTTTAAACTTCATCTAGCATAGTTTAAAAATATATACGGTGCTAACAGGACCTGAGTGAGTCCGAGTTGAAGTTTAAGCAGTCTGTGCAGATTGAGTGCACACACCTAGTATTTTCTCATTCAAGGTTACGCGCCCACGTCAAGTTGCTGTGTGTGTGGTCACAAAACCTTAACATTTGTACTAGAGCTGCACGATTAATCGTTAAAAGATCGTGATCTCGATTCGACCCCCCCCCCCCAAACGATCTTAATCCAGCATTTTGACGATTCAGGTAATTATATTTTCAAGGAGGAAAGACGCAGTCTCGTCAGTTCTGAGTTCTCTCAACAAGACACAATCACAATGGCTGCGATGACGTGTTGACGTCCCATTTATTATTGCGCAGGCCAGATGTGCTCGTGCTCGCTCCACTGGTACAGCGGATGCTTTCGCCGAGAAGTTAGACAGAAGAAACAGAAACTAAAGAGAATGAGTGAGGCATAGCAATGCGCAGGTACGTCTGACAAGAACCTTAATGTTGTTTTAGTACCAAAAAGAGGATATTATTCCGGATCTTATCCCATTCGAAAGGGTTTTTAGCACAGGGGGAAACATTGGCCTTGTTCAAATAACCACACTTGCTGTCTTTGCACTTCACCACTTGACTACTTACCTTTACGTTGTCTTGTATTTTTCCCAAGTGTAGTGGGCATGATGATTAAGCGTGCATGTATATTTATTCACCCGATGGACGTTCACGCCGCCAGCGAATGCATTCTCTGGAATCCTCTCAAGCGGAGGTTTCCGCCTTCTGATTGGTTGCTGCAGAGCATTTCCGCCTTGCGATTATTTGCCGCTGAACCGCGTCATAGCTCATTACCATAAAGTAATGTTAGTCCATGTCTTCTTAAAATATATATATATTTTTTTTTCTTTAAATAAAATATATACATCAATCTACAATTAACATTAACCGAATTTAAAGATTATGTACACTTATCTGAAACTTTCAGAAGCATGATTCTTTGCACCTGTAAAAACTAATGTTAAACTTAATGTTGTACATCTTTAAAATTAACAAAGTTCTTGAGAATCGTGAAAGACCCGTGATCTTAATTTTAAGCAAAAGAATCGTGATTCTCATTTTATACAGAATCGTGCAGCTCTAATTTGTACACGCCGTTGAAACATAAACAACAGTGCTATAAGAAACTTTAAAAAGAGGGCCTTTGCTCTGACCTTGTTTGAGGGTGAGAGGTGCACAAACACGCAGGAGAGAGTGAGCGAGTGGAGTCCGGTTCTTCAACGCAACTGTAAACTTCCCGCACCACAACGTAAGGCGCGCCTCTCCCCTCATTCGATTGGACAATGGAAAGACACAAATGACGCAAAAACCACAAGGCGTTCAGCGCGCATAAACAGTGTGCAAACGCTCCCTGCCCATAGAATATCATTAAAAAAAGGGGCGCCTGCATCTGCCATAAACACTTTTGGTGTGATCAGTCCTTTAAAGTTACCTAAATTGGCTCCTGTATCTGTCACTCGTGTTAATCAAACAGCATTGAGAGAAAACTATTAACTAAATCACTATTAACAAATATATATATATATATATATATATATATATATATATATATATATATATATATATATATATATATACATAGTGTAGAAACCTTCATTTATGTCTGCATGATGGGGCGCATACGTCACAGACGTGTGTCCGATACCATGCCTATCATGAGTTGGAGGGCTTGTCTCTATTGCAACCCCTGGTTTTAATCCTATAATTACAGCCAACCTTTAAAAAAACTTTTGTGATGTCTTTGGGGGTACTTTTAGAAATACCTTGTTTTTAACGTGGTCAAATCCAAAACTCACTGTCGATGGTAGATTTGCATTGATCTCCCTGATCAAGAAAACAATGTCATCATAATATCCGGATTTTATCCTGTAAAGTACGTTTGATGTCTTTTGATCCCTGTTGATGAAGATGTTTATCTCTTTGCCTTCAGCAGTGTAATCAGTGATATACTTTATACCATTGTCGAGAACAAAGATAGCCTCTTTCTCATTAAATGTATACCATGACGTTGGATATTCAAATTCAATCAACCCCACCTCCCATTCTCCTTTCAGGTTCATAGTTCTTCTAAGCTGGTTGTATAATTAGATATTTTATTTCCCGCAAGAGCTGCTAAACAAGCATTGCAGGGCAATGTAACATAAAAGCCACCCTCAGCCATGGTAGATTTTTGCAAAAATTTGTCATCCCGCACAGCTGAAAAATAACAGTATACATTTTATCACACTGTGGCTCAAAATAAATGAAGAGCTCTTTTCCAAAACGCTATAAATCCATTTCAATAGTTTTCAGAAAAAGTAAATTTTTTACTTTTGTGAATATTCAATCTATTCTGTTAAAATAGTTTTTTGCTCAGTCTAAACATGTTGAATAATGATTATTTAATCAAACAATATTGTTGATTATAAATTCAATTTTTTTTTTCAAAAAAAACAAAAAAAACCAACGCTATAAATCCATCAATTTTTTTCCATAAATTGATGTTTTTTCTTTAAAAAACACAAATAAGAAAACATGCAACATATAGGGACTCTACTGTAAATAAATAAGTAAATTATTCACATTGTGATATACATTGGAGCCAGTATGAAATAAACAGAATTACACATAACTAACTTGCTATTACTCACTCCACCATTTCAGTTTTCTCCTTCGCAGGGCGTTAGGAACCTCTTTTGCATCTCTCTCTCTCTCTCTCTCTCTCTCTCTCTCTCTGTGCACATGTGCTAGCGTGAGCGTGAGGTATGGGATGATATTAGACTCAAAATTATTAACAAATACATGCACAACTTGAAGCATGTTACAAATGTATTTTACTATCCACGAACAAATGTCTTGAGATTTGAATATGTGAAATTCAGAATTTGAATAAGCGTGTATCGATTTGTACAAATGTACAAATACAAATATGTTATTTTGATTTCAAATATCATAATTTGCGCATGCAAAAAGGGAGATGTGCATTTGTGGATCAGGTGACACGCGTGCATTAATTCCGGTCTGTTCATTTGTATATTGAGACTTTCATTTCGCCGTTTAAAGCATTTTTTGAGCTAAATACAAACAACAATCAATGAATGAACTAAACAGATGTCTTCATTTTGTGTCCGCGAATTTTTATATTTACGTGAATGTGCATCGATTTGTACAAACAGAGTCATATTTGTGAATTCAGTTGGCATATTTTGTATCATTATTTCACAATTTGTACACGCAAAAAAGAGGATGTGCATTTGTGGATCAGGCGACACGCGAGCATTCATCCTGTTCTGTTCACACGAGTTTTGAGACTTAAGTTGCGTCGTTTGCATTGAAAGATCCACGAGCACAGCTGTGCTAAGAAAACAGTCACCACTAGGCGGCAGTATAACAGAGTTTCACACATGGCGGTGAATTATGTTCCCTCCCTGCATGTGTTTCCCTTTAGTCTGGTGTTTTTAAAGCATTAAGTAGAGTTGTGACGTTCGCGAACGAACCGATTCTTTTGAACGGCTCACAAACATGAACGATGGGAGCCGAGTCGCGGCTGGAGGGGAGCCGTTCTTTCTGTCGTTCTTTTTTCCTCTGCGTGTTTCACACAGATGCACACAAATTAGCTCATCCGTGAGACAGAACAGTTATAGGGGGAGGGGCGCACCCAGCGCAGGGGTTGTTCATTTAAGACTTGAAGAGGCTGATGTCCTATTTGCAAAGTTTACATTAGTAATAGTAGTAATATTGGACTGTATGTAGACATTTCCATTTTATTTATTCTAAATTGTGGAAGTGTTTGTAGTAAAAGCTATTTTGCACAGAAATTCATTGCAGCCGGCTTTGTTTTTGTTTTTTTGTGAGTAGGTATTGTATGAATAACATAAGTCAACGTAGCTTTACACATACACACACTTTGTACTAAAGGTAAATCCAAAATAGTGATGTCACTGTCTAATGTTGTGCAACCCTATGGAATATAGTCTACACATGACAAACGAGGTAATGATCAATATTTCAGAATAATTCAAACTCAGATATTGGTGTGTGACTACAAATCTAACCTCATCATTCCTCCCAGTGATTATTTACAGTTTTACAGGACAAACTGAGATGCCCCAAGCTGGCTTCTTAAAACTGACTAAATATTTAAAAAGAGCCAAATGAGCCGTTCTTTTGAACGGCTCTTTGAAAGGAACGGATCGCCAAGATCCGGATCCCCTAAAAGAGCCATAAATCCCATCACTAGCATTAAGTTTATTATCTATATATATATTAAAAGTTTTATTTGGCTTGGCTACTGAGGTGTGTATGTGTGCATGTATGTAATGTATCTTTATTGTTCTTTAATGGTAAGTCAATAATTTTTTCAGTATAATTCACTTCATATTAAAAGTAATACTTTCATGTATTATACAATACCATTTATTAAATATTTTATATTTTTTCATAATATTTCCTGTTTTCTATTATTTCTTTTTACCTTTTATATATAGCCTACGTGTTAGTTCTAAAATTATTTGTTACATACATACAAATTAATATGCACCAGCCTGTTAATAACACTTCACATGATGGGTGTGTGCTATATTTATGTATTTATTAAGTATGTACACATAATAATTTTTAAAACAACCAGTAGAGAGGTTATAAAAAATAGCATAATAGAAAACTGTGGAAAGTATGAAATATTTAATAAAACTGTATTATAGAATACATTAAATTATTGTGTTTTTTTAGTATAAACCATTCAAATCTTAAATATATAAAGACCGTGAAAACGCTGCACTAAAGGGAAGGGAACAGACTTTGACAGAACACCTGAAATCAGTTGCTTTGCTTAGGCCTTATCAGTAATGCTGGTAAGAAACCCCAAGGTGGCTGGGCTGTCGCGGTAACCGCAATCCTGTTTTACCGCACTACTGACAAGCCAACCGCATGAATGCAACCGCAACAACGGCCCTTTTTACGTTAAATTCATGAAACTAGCTATGACCTTCTTGTTTTTCATATCATACATGAAGGCCAACTAAATTGGTAAGAGGGCAATTTCGTTAAATCACAAAGGCTACAGCAAGGGCTGGATTGTCGGGATTGGGTGAGTGCCCTGGGGCACTAGGCAATAGGGGGTCACCAAGGTCTCCAGACTGCGACCAAAATGTTTTTACAAGTACTCGAGCATGTGCGGGCAGCCGTAACAAAACTACGGAATGCGCGATCGGGTTTTAATCGCTCAATTGCATGACGCGTAATCGCGTATATCACCATGTGCTCAGTCGATTCAAATCTTTCAGTCAACACATCTCACTCAGAACCGTGAGGAGACGCGCCGGCACGGATTTAAATTAAACATTACAGCGATGAGAGATAAACTTTTAGCTTTTAGCGGGACAACTTTTAGCCTACATTAACATCAACATTATAGATGAGAATAAAGGTTTACATCAGGTTGCGATAAAAGATAAGAAACGTGTAAAGGATACAAGTATATTGCTGCCCTGCTGCCACTCATCTCATGTATGCTATCTAGAAATAACTTATTGTAGCCTATGTATGCCTAGAATTAGTTAAGGGGGTTGTATGAATCTTGGTATATGACTTCCTACTCTGAAAGTTTCTTCAATTGTGCATATGACATGTTCTGCAACAGCATATTCTGTTTAGTATTTTTCAGTAATGTAGTTATTTTGTGAAAATGTGAAAAATTGCATTGCAGGCTGATTTAAGGTGTGCCCTAAATTTTCTGCTAGCGCTCCTAAAAGTTTCAGTCAGGGGCTACAGTGCTCCTAAAAACAAAAAAGTTAGTCTGGATCCCTGAATGACTAGTTTAAATATATATGAGTTGAACGTTTTCGTTTTGTACTGTTTTACTTGCATATATTTCAACATATATTCAAGAAACACACAGGATATAATGTAAGTTGTTATAGATAGACTTTAAGCTTGTTCTGAAATGATGACAAAATCTAAATGACTAAAAATTATCTCTCCATCTTAATTTAGCCAAAATACTAATTAATTCGTTTTCATACTTTATAGATACACATTAATTTATCTAATCAACCCATTATCATCAAATGCGTATGAATAGCAAGCAGTGTGATTATCGTGCAATACATAGCCTACGCCAAATTCCAATTTTGCGTGCGTTGTTCACTTAAATGGCGCCTCTTTTGGTGATGTTTTATTCATTAGTTTCTTGTCTGTTTTTTAAACCTTTGCCACTTGGGTTTGGGTTAGAATTGGGGTTTGGGTTTGGACATCATTTTATTTTACAAAAACTTACTCTAACCCCAAACCCAAGACAAATGAGAAACCAATAAATAAAACAACACGAATAGATGAGCCATAAGGGAACAGGAAGGCATTGCGTATCTTATTCACTCAAAATTTTAATTATATGTAGCCTATGTATTGCACGATAATCACACTGCGTGTTATTTGTACGCATTTCATGAGAATACTAATATATTATTGAAAATGGCCTAATTTAATATGCAGTGCCCTGTGTATTGCATTCGTTTTGTACAGTTACAGCGCAGTGTTCTGTATTAACCGATGCTCTGAAAATGTGCACTTAACAAGCCTAAACCATGTTCTTTAATTCATTTATGTATTATTTTTTAATGTAGCTGTAGTATAGCTTGTGTCGATGATGTTTGTTCTCATAAGGGTTAAGACATAGCACCCTGCTTCTACCTTAGTGCACCTCGTTGTTCTGAATTTAAATTATATTTTTAGTAAATAAAGGCCGTAAAATCGCATACAGCGCCACGCAAGGGAAAGTCCTTCACGGCGACAAACCTAGTTCAGTAACATTATTTGTAATTTAATCAGTAATTTGATTTAGGAGCTTAATTAAAAAAAAAAAAAACCTTACCGTGTGTGTAATGTACTGTCACTCAGATCAGGATCCTTATGAAAGGCAGTAATACATGATGTTGTATTACTGCCATTAATAAGGATCCTGATCTGAGTGACAGTAGGCTACATTACATTTTATTGGATTGCCGCCTGCGACCTTGTGCTTTGTTTACTGGATTTCGTTCTTGTATTGCCGCCCGCCCCGATCTTTTGCATGTATATGTATATATATGCCAACTGAATTCACAAATATGACTCTGTTTGTACAAATCGATGCACATTCACGTAAATATAAAAATTCGCGGACACAAAATGAAAGACATCTGTTTAGTTCATTGATTGATAGTTGTTTGTATTTAGCTAAAAAAAATGCTTTAAACGGCGAAATGAAAGTCTCAATATACAAATGAACAGACCGGGATTAATGCACGCGTGTCACCTGATCCACAAATGCACATCTCCCTTTTTGCATGCGCAAATTATGATATTTGAATACAAAATAACATATTTATATTTGTACATTTGTACAAATCGATACACGCTTATTCAAATTCTGAATTTCACATATTCAAATCTCAAGACATTTGTTCGTGGATAGTAAAATACATTTGTAACATGCTTCAAGTTTACAAATACATGTGCATGTATTTGTTAATAATTTTGAGTCTAATATCATCCCATAGTGAGGAGGTTGTGAGCGTCTGAGCGAACTGTGGATAGTTTGAGTGAGTTTTCTTTATTTCCTTTTCCCTGGTTTGTTTAAACATATTTGTCTAGTGTAGACCTAGTTGTTGACAATTTCGTCACTTAAGGGTGGTGAAAATGGGGACAAATTCAGATGGTTGTGCCTCATTAACAGCTAAACATGGGTGCAAATGCATACCTGACGAGACAATAACAGTTGAGGATTGTTTAATTGCGATTAGTAGTGAAGTTGGCGTTCGCAATATTGTGTCCGCATCACGGATTAATAAAGCGGTTGTTGTCTTTTTGAGAGAAGTGTCTTTTGTGCAGCATTTAGTTGAGTTTGGCATATCTGTAAGAGATACTTTTTTTTACCAGTTTTGCCGTTGTCGAATCCTTCCAAAAGAGTTATCCTGTCAAATGTGCCTCCATTTATCAGTAATGATTCACTCGAGCGTATGTTAGGACGCTATGGTAAATTAGTGGGGCCGATTAAAATGATCCCTTTTGGAACAAAAAATCCGGATTTTAAACATGTGATGTCGTTTAGACGTCAGACTTTTATGATCCTGAATGCAGAATTTCAGTCTTTGAATACGTCAGCAAAAACTACTTTGTTGGGTAAAGATTATATAATTTATATCAGTACCGAATCAATGAAGTGTTTTAGTTGTGGAATGTATGGCCATACAAAACAGTCATGTCCAAAGAATGATGAGGCTAGCAATAATAATGAGACTGTGAATAATCCTACGGCAGAGCAATTAACGTTGCTTTTTATCCAGATAAATAATGAAGATGGAAATAATAACGGTGGCACTAATCAGGAAAACGAACCATCTTCTCTTTCTAAAGATGGAGGTAATGTTGTTGAAATGAATGAGTCTACACATATTGCTGCAAAAGCAGATGTAAATGTTAATGTCAATGTCGGTGTAGTTCAGGACGAGGGAGAGATCGCTGAGACAGATTCTCCTGGTGAAAACAGCGCACCGGAGCAGCCTGTAGAGGGGGCTAAAATAGCGGACCCTGCTGGCGAGCTAATAGATTCACAGGAATCAGGACTCGGTGTATCACAGGGTGATGTGGCTTTGATGATTGAAGGAAGTGAAGTTCAGTCTATGGATTCTGATAGTGAGGGCTCTTATATAGCAGAATCTCAAGGAGAATCTGCAGAGAGTTGTCAGATTTCCAAAATAAAGCGTCCTCTTTATACAGTTCAACAAATAAATGATTTTCTTGATGATACTTTCAATCAGAGAAAACCAAAACTTGAAAAGTTTTTCCCTGATTTACAGCTTTTTGTTGACAGCAACACTGGAGGAGCTTGATCAGCCTAAACGTTACAGGCTCAAAAAACACATGAGTATTGTTAAAAAGAAAATTAAAAGCTTGTTTAAAGGGACATAAATAAGGTTATGAGTATTAGTTTGGTTCTCTGGATCCTTGGATATCTTAGCCTTATTTTTCTAATGGCATCTATACATATTGGATCTTTTAATATCAATGGATGTCGTGATACAACAAAGAGATTTGCTCTATTTAATTATTTACAGTTAAAAAAGTAGATAGAAAGTAGAAAGAAGTTATTTTGCTTCAAGAGACTCATACAGATGTTCAAAATCAGACGCAGTGGAATTGTGATTGGAAGGGAAATATTATAATGAGCCATGGTACTAATCTTAGTGCTGGAGTTGCTAAACTTTTTTCTCCATACGTCTGTGATCAACCAGTTATGGTTGAGATAATACCTGGTAGACTTCTGAGAGTAGATATTACTTTGGGACAAAATAGATTCTCTTTTTTAAATATATATGCTCCAAATGTTGGACAAGAGCGTTTAGTATTTTTTGAAAAATTATCTGAAGCTTTGTCACAGTGTCCAATGGATAACATTGTTGTAGTAGGAGGGGATTTTAATTGTACATTAAATCCAGATCTTGATAGGAATCATGATGAACCTCTGCAGATATTTTAAAAAATGTTATCAGATATCATGATTTGGTTGATTTGTGGAGAGAGAGTTTTCCTGGTGTTAAGCAATATACTTGGTTAAAAAATTATTCAAATTTTTTGTCTGGAGCGAGACTTGACTGCTTCTATGTTGCTAAGAGTAATAGAGGTAGATTTTATAATAGCTCAATAGCACCATCTTTTCTGTCTGATCATCATTTTATTTCTGTAACTGTTTCTGCTATATCTTTAAAAGCACATAAATCACACTGGCACTTCAATAATAGATTATTACAGGATCACTCTTTTATTCACTCTTTTGACCTTTTCTGGAAATCTTGGAGAGAGGAGAGAGTTAATTTTTCTTGTTTAAGTCAATGGTGGGATATGGGCAAAGTACACATTAAAATGTTTTGTCAACAATACACTGCCTATACCACTAGAGCCCTGAAAGAAAAAATGAAGGCACTTGAAGAAGATATCCTTAAACAGACTAATTATGGTGACTCTGTTGATGCTATAGAGAGGAAGAAATTCCTATTGAAGTCCCTATTGGAGGAGCAGGGGAAAACAGCCCTTTTAAGGACCAGATATTCTCAGTTAAATCATATGGATGCCCCTTCTGCATTTTTCTTCAGTCTTGAAAAAAAACCAAGAGAACAGAAATGCTTCCATAAATTAAAATTACCAGAAGGCGGAGTGACAGTTGACCAGCAGACAATTCGTACTCATGCCCTTAACTTTTATGAGAACCTTTACTGTACTCAACTGTGTGATGGAACAGTAACAGAACAACTTTTGTATGATCTACCAAAATTAGCAGATGAAGATCGAAAAATCCTTGAGAAATCTATTTCCTTAGCTGAACTTTCTGAAGCTGTCCAAGAGCTGAGCCCTGGGAAGTCACCTAGCCTTGATGGTCTTTCGGCTGAATTTTATCGTGTATTTTGGAAATTGATTGGAGAGGATTTGTATGCAGTTCTTCATGAAAGTTTTAATCAAGGGATACTTCCACTGAGTTGTCGGAGGGCCGTTTTAACGTTGATCCCGAAGAAAGGAGATCTTTGTTTCCTCAAAAACTGGCGACCCGTCTCTTTAATCTGTGTTGATTTCAAAATACTATCTAAAACAATAACTAATAGGCTTAAAAAATATATGGCAAATGTAATTCATGAAGATCAGACTTTTTGTGTCCCTAAACAAACAATTTTTGATAACCTTTTTCTAGTGAGAGACATTATTGCAGTCACAAAAAAACACAAATTGGACATTGGGTTTCTTTCCCTGGATCAGGAAAAAGCCTTTGACAGGGTGGATCATCAATATTTGTTTAAGACCCTGGAGGCCTTTGGATTTGGTCCACATTTTGTCTCTCTTATCAAGTTGTTGTATAGGGACATTTATAGTATGCTGAGGATTAATGGGACTCTTACTAGGCCATTCCCTGTGACTAGGGGGATAAGGCAAGGATGCCCTCTTTCTGGGCTTCTTTATTCGATTGCCATTGAGCCGTTGTTGGTTATGTTGAGAAAGCAGCTTTCTGGTATTGGTGTCCCAGGTTCCCCAGAAGTTGTCCCAGTAAAATTAACAGCTTATGCAGATGACGTAACAGTCATAATTAAGAGTACTAATGATGTTACCAAACTTATTTCTTGTTTAAATATGTTTCAAAAAGCAACATCTGCATGTATAAACTGGGATAAATGTGCAATGAAGGACCACCTCAATTGCCACAACAGTATAAATGGGCTCGGGATGGCTTTAAAATATTGGGTGTTTATTTTGGGACAGCTCAATATACTGAAAAGAACTGGGAGAGTCTAGCAGATCGAGTGATTGGCAGATTGCAGAAATGGCAATGGCTTGTTCCACAACTCTCTTTCAGAGGTAGATGCCTGATTATTAATAATCTAGCAGCCTCAATGCTATGGCACAGAGTTACTGTTTTTAATCCTCCTAGGGAATTACTTGGGACAATTCAAAAGGCTTTTGTTAAATTTTTTTGGAATGGTCTTCATTGGCTTACTCCTGGGATAATTTACCTTCCTGTGGCAGAGGGAGGTCAAGGGCTAATACATATAGGCCCCTATCTTGCACCCAGCGCAATTGACTTTGTCAGTGACGCATGTATCATTTCGTATTTTGCACTGGCGCACAGCGGGTTTTTCCCTCCACAGATGCACGTCGGCAAACTAGGGAATGAACTTGCGCTCCCTGGGTGGTTCAGCGCAAAAAAGGAGGCGTGCTCCGGCGCAAACCATCCCTGATGCTATTTTGCAGTTTCAAAAAACAATTGCGCTACTAACCAAAAAAAACTAGTCTAAAGTCAGTGGCGCGTTGCGCGTGGTTCATTATGCTATTTTAAGGGCGCATGCTTGACCATAATGTATAATGACCACAACGCGCATTGCTTATCTAATCTACACAGATGCAACAGTTATTTTTGCAAATCATAAATTGTTACAATAAAAAATATTAACAGATGAGATACGGGTGAGCATCGTGGTGATAGTTTTTATTTATTTTGTGTGGCAGCGTTAAATAATTATCATGCAAATAACGATTAAAGTTTGTTGTGTGGCTGTATTACGTTTATTTTATCTAAATAATAATTAAAATGTTTTCATAACCTTCATGTATGTGAACTTGATTTGTACTTTGGGGTTGAACCTTGCTTGCGTTTCTTGTGTCCGATTTCAAAGCCCCCAAACCCTTTCAGCGGTGAGGGTGGACGCAGCGATGTCCTCCTGTGTGTCCGGCGTGCCCGATTTATGCTGGCAAGCTTGGGATCCCCCGTCTCCTGACTTCATTGTAGTGCTTGGCGCAGCTGATGAGACAATTGCGGCTATTTCCTCTCACGCCTGTTTAACCGACGCTGATTTGGGCTGGTTTCTCCCATCCCCATACAAACCAACTTCTCTGTCTTTGACTGCTCTTACAAGAACGTTGGTCTCCTCGGCTGTGAACCGCTCCTGGTGTGCGCCTGTCAAATCCGTCATAATAATAGCAACCCGCCATGGAACTTGCGCCCTTGCGTTTAAAGGGAATGTTGGATAGCGTTCTGATTGGTTTATTTGACGTTACGCCCAAACCACACCTATGAATAATGAACCTACTTCAGACCAACCCCTTATTGATTTGCGCCCGGCGCAAGACTTAATTCTCCCGCCGGGAAAATAGCAACAGCGCCCAAGATCCGCCCACAAAGTCACTTGCGCTTTGCGCTTCGGACTTGCGTTTCAGTTCGTTAAAATAGGGCCCATAGAGTCAAAAATATTAGCAATGAGACTACAAACATTGCAGAAGATTCTGTATTGTTCTGATCATTTACGCTGGGCTACATTTGGTTTATGTTTGTTAACAGATCTAGGTGGAGTAGGCCTAGATAAACAGTTGTTTTTAATAGACAAACCCTTTGAGGACAAGAAACAGTGTTTTTGGTCTAGTTTCTATTTATCAGTAATTAAAGCATGGAAGTATTTAAATATTTACAGAACTAAAGAAGTGCATTATGGGATTTTAGAACCTTTGTTTTTTAATCCCCTTATACAACTGCCATCTAATGTATCCCCTTTAATTCCCAATTTTCTGAATGGTGGGGTCAGTAAAGTAAGGGACTTAATTGATTTAACTCAAGGTCAGTGGAGAACTGTGCAATCAATTGCTACACAGGTTGAACTCAAATCCCTGAGGATTGTGGAGAAGATAATGGAGTGCATTAAAGATGCTTTCCCTCCTACATTAGTTTCTTTCATAAACTTAGTTTTGGTAAATGGGTTTATACATCAGAACTTTCCTGAACTAAGAGTGATACCTACAGATGAAAGAATTGGTTCTGATATTAATCAGACGACATTGCTGAAGGGATATGGGGATATGTTCTTTCATCATATGGATAAGAAAGTTCTTTATTATATTTGTGCCAAATCTGTACATGTTGGGCAATTGCAAGAAAGGACCGATACTAAATGGAGGGCAAAGCTCTCTTTTGGTGAAGATATGCATCCATCTTGGAGAGTATTATATAAGCCTCCTATTTCTAAGAGATGTGGAGATATTCAGTGGAGGGTACTCCATTGTGTTATAGCTTCAAATAGCTTAGTTTCGTTAAATTTAATGAAGTGGTTTATTGTGTCCTTTCTGTGATGCTCATGATACTGTGTTTCATATGTTCTCTGAATGTTCAAGACTTCGCCCTCTTTTTGTAATTTTAGAAAACCTCATTACAAAATTGGTTTTTTTATACAATATTACTTTATTTATATTGGGATGTAAATACAGAAGGTCATGGCAACAACAATGTTTTCTTGCCAATTTTTTGATTGGTCAAGCTAAGCTAGCCATTTTAAAATCCCATCAGTGCAAAAAAGCAGGACAGGATGTTGATATGGTAGCTATGTTTAAGTCCTTGGTAAAAACACGAGTGATTATTGAGTATTCATATTATCGATATACTGACAATATTGCCTTTTTTGAATGGAGATGGGGTGTTAGAGAGGCACTGGTGATTGTGAATGAAAATGGAAACTTAGTGTTCAATTGGTGAGATTATAAGACTGGTTGTACTAAATGCATGAAAATGTATATTGTTGAAATTGTAATCTGCTGTTTGAATTTATTTATAACCCTATTTTAATTAAAAGGACTCTTAAAAGTCTCTCTCTCTCTCTCTCTCTCTCTCTCTCTCTCTCTCTCTCTCCCGGTGTGACTGTTGAGCGCGAGTGGAGTTGCAGGAGCGTGGTTTGGAGTGTGTGAGTGAGTTTTTTTCGCCTTTTCTTACTTCTCTTCTTGCTGGGTGTTTATCTTTTGTTGTTAGCTAATTTACTGTTTGGCTGGGACGCGTGCTACCGTATTTGATACGGTCAGCATGGCGGCCCCGCGGTCACAAGTTTTGAGTAAACTCACGCGTCGCCATGGTGTTAAAGTGGCGGCTGCAGTGAGCGTAGAGGATTGTTGTATAGCTATAGGAGAGGTTGTTGGACATGAAAACATTATGTCCGCTTCGAAAATGAACAATGCCAATGTGTTTTTTCTTAGCTCTGTTGACAAAGCAAATGAGGTTGTTGAAACTGGTATAGTCATTGGGGGGCTTTTTATTCCAGTACTTTATCCAGTCCTTTATCCATGCCATCTAAAAAAGTGCTACTGTCAAATGTACCAACATTCATTAGTGATGAAACACTAGTGAGAATCTTGTCACGGTATGGCAAAATTGTTTCGCCTATTAAGATGATCCCGATTGGTTGTAATTCTCCGCTTTTGAAACATGTTGTTTCTTTCAGACGCTTTGTTTACATGATCCTTAAAGAAAACGAGAAACTTGATTTATCGTTACATCTGAAAGTAGACGAGTTTGATTACGTTATTTATGCCACAACGGAAATGTTTAAGTGTTTCAATTGCGGAGAAGTGGGTCATTTAATTCGTACCTGTCCAAGGAAAAACTCTTCGGTGGCTGGTGATAGTGATGCGGTTCAAGCTGGACCGTCAAATGCAAATCCACCCACCGCAAAAGCGAACACAGTGGAGATGAGATTACCCGATGAAACGTTTGTTCGGGAAACAACAGATAGTTTAATAACTGGAAATGCTGAAAACACACCACTGAACGCTGAAATTGCAAAAACCCCAAAAACTCGGTCTGACGCAGGGGCAGACATAACGGAAGGCAGTTACACTTTTTTGGGTTTGCAGCCTAGATTAGTTGACGATGAAAGTGTACTAGAAATGGAACAGAGTGCTTTTAAAGTTCCAATAAAAAGAAAAAAACCTGGTGATTCTCAAATGATTAAAGCAAAAAGAGTTGATGTGGAAGATGATATTGATGAGGAAGAAATGGGGAGTGGAAGTATAAGTCCTCTGATTCAAGTGTTAGTTTTTCACAAAATGACTTTTCTGGTTCCAACACAGCAAAATCACTGGTGTTAAAATAACACCCACAGTGTCAAATTTAACACCGGCAAAGTGTGTATATGTGTCCACACTACACTGTGTTATTTTAGTCAAAAGTGTAGTGTTAACGCTTTGTTCAACACTATTCATTGTTGTTTCCACACTACACTGGTGTTGGCACAGAAATACAGTGTTAAAAATTAACACTCCTAATTTAAGGTCAACACCAGTGTAATGTGAATTCAACAATGTTAAGTGTTAAAATACTGATTAATAGCCACTTTTGTTGCTACTGGGTTGTTTCTATAAAAGACGAATGACAAGAAATATTGCAAAACCTTCAGTGTTTCCTCTAGGATTTTTTTCAGCTGTGGCGGCAGGGGGCGCCCATGATGATTATAAATGTACATTTTTTTTTTTAAGTAGAATATAGGCTACAGTAAACTAACATGTATTTTTTTATAATTTTCATGCTGTCATTTACTTTTCCTTATATTTATAGCATATTGCTTTTCTATGTTTTGATCTAAACTGTATTTTCTTAAAAAAACGTTACATAGCTACGTACGTATAGTTCGGATATTTCATTGTAGTTTTAATGTAGTGTGCATTGCAAGTTCGTCCTCGTGTTTAGCGTTACAGAGCTGTTGCAGTCATGCAGTCCTGTTTGATAATCCGCACCGCTGTGATTGACAGATTAACCGACCAGTTATCCGACATCAGCAGCAATTTTATTTCACACCCGTACCATTTGACATAAAGACTGTGACCCCGAGCAGGTCACAACGCAAATCGCGCAGTTAAATATAAACCTTTAACGGTCTTCAGACAGATCTTAAACACAAATAAACACGGGGCCATTTAAAAACGAGTCGAATTTTGGTCTTGGATGTTGGGGATGTTAGACCCGCATTTTACTTTTGTCTATTGAGTCCCGACCTGCATCTACAACACAAATGACTCGCGAAAAGTCTATTATTACACCCGTTAGATCAAATATTATGCGGTTCACCCGTGGGTACTCCGACCCTGCTGTTTCGTCTGAAAACAGATAAAACAGTCTCACCTTCTGCCTCAAGTTTCTATTACCAACGTTCTTCTCTTCCACGGGAATAATGTAAGTTTCCTTGCAAACAGATTCGACTATTAATGTCTTGCAGTCGCATATAAGTAGTATTCAGTATTTAGCCTTTTGTTTTTTGAATATCTTATCATTTAATGTGAAACTTTGTGAGTGTCGATCTAAAGCACAGAAGATTGACTGACAGCTGAGCGGACAGCTGAGCGGTCAGCAGCGCGCTGCGCTTATAGCCTATATTCTGCATAACTAATGACCAGATAAGTTGATAATAGAAGTACAGTGATTCCAAATGAATTTTCCAAAAAAACTCGTAATATGTTAAATCAAACGTTTAATAATGTCTTTTCTCGCAGCCCTGCGCTGTGTTGGTGTAGATATGCGCCGGTGAACATCATATGCGTGATGACCTTGCAGCTTAAATTACCCTAAATTTATAGTCATAAAGATAAAAGTAAAACAACATTCGAAACTTCAAATGATGTATTTTTATTTGTGTAAACTCACAATAAGGAGAAAACATTGTGCTTATTTATAATCATTAAAAACATGACGTGCTTTCTGCTGCTTTGGTTTTAGAGCGCGTCACAAAAAAAGAACAGAAACTTTTTTATTCGTTTTGTCAATTTAATAATTTAATAATTATTTAAGTGCAACATATTTCGTATAGGCTTATTTATTTTATTATTATTTCTCAAAACAGAGACGTAGCTTAATCATCCTCTGTTGATTTAAATCTATATGTGCATGAAACTAAACCCATGGAGGAAATTATGATATTTTAGGAGATTTATTTATAAATGAGTGAACAACGCGAATCCAGAAAGGAATTTATTTCTAGACAGCCAGTCTGGCAGAGCGGACATTTCGGTAGCTTTTTTGCGAGCTGCCGCCGTGGGTTTTGTCTAGAAGGTATACAGCAAATGCCAAAAAGTTAAGGATTAGATTTGGAGGTAGGATTATTAGGATGAAAACAGCGGTTCTGGCTAAATTAGATACAAATACATCCTACAATCGTGTGAAATTTTGTGTTTAAAGTTGGGTTTGCTTGAAGGATTAGGATAAAACAGTGCTCATCCAACGAGATTTCGTTTGCTGTATCCCTTCTATCCACAACCGCAGGCGTGGCGGGGATGTTTTAGGAGTGGCGGGCCGCCACGGTTGAATGTATATAGCGGAAACACTGACCTTTGCAAAACCTTTTTATTAAAGTGCATCACATTTAATATTTACATTGATACACACAACACTTTGCATTTCACACTTCTTATTTAAATACCTCAGCTACAATTAGAAACAGAATACAGTATGGAATAATGAAAGTTATCTTATACCACAGCGCAGGGACATGAAAACCACTTTTATAAGGTCTTTAATAAATCAAATGAGTTAAAAAAATTAACCACCCTACTCAAAACCTGAACATCAAAATACACTGCAATTACCTTACTGGCAGGCAGAAATGCTTATCCTTCACAATACTAAAGATTTTTCCATAACAAAACAGACATTTCAATTCAAAAGACGTTTCATTTTTCTTAAATACGTTCCAACCTGGTATTAGTTCTGTAGTTGTTTTACTCATGATGTAGTGGAAGGCTGCATCAGTGGATGCAACTTCTGTTCCCAACGAAGAGCAGGCAGGGCTGTGCTGATTCATCCCCCTCAAAGCATGGATTGATGCTCATCACCTAAGTGTTTTAAAAGAGTATATTTGATGAATGTATTTGATGTGTATTTATGAACTTGTATGCTTTTACATGGGGTGAACAATGCAACCAAACTAACTGCTGAATAAATAACTAGAACAAAATACCAAAAAAACTTACACAGCACAATCAGTAGCTTCAGATGCACATTGACCCTCTCCAGTCTTTCTTCCTTTCACAAATGAAGGCAAGAGGTGAATGAGCCAGGGAAGAGCTGCCACATAACTGTCCCGTCCTAGCAAAACAGAATTTAAACACCATGAGTATACAGTTAAACTTTAAAACCGTAAAAGTAACAAACCCATTTACACTTACCATATTTAAACTCCTGTTGACCAGACAGAGGGTCATCCATATCTTCATCAGGATGTAGTCTGCAATTATCCTTTAATTGTTGTATGTTGGCTATTTTGCAATATATCACCTCAGCATATTTCTGCAGATTTTCAAAGACAAAAAGAGTCAAGAAAATACCAAAAAGGGTGCAGTTTTAACCGTTTTTTGAATCAAAACCATCTCAGTATAATACTGTTAGAGACTGTGTGTACTCACATAACTAGTTGGTAAGCTCTTATCCTCCAAACTGGGTTAAGGAATAACAGTTCCAGAATTCATGGGTATGCCGTATTCAGATATAGTCAGGTAGGGTCCTATCACAAAAAAATGACAATAAAGACTCTGAAAACTCAACATTCTTTTTACATTAAAAACAGCACTCAAGACAATATGAATATTCATTTATACATTTTCAAAATAGTAATCAATTTGATTGCTATTTAATATGATACCAATAGCAAAACGATGTATGAGAAGATAATATATTTTTATTAAAGTTGGCAGCAGGTCATGAGACTTTCTTGCCAGATTAATAACCATAATATGTACAAAACTACATATACTAAAAAGATTGGTTAACTGTTCAATTATGTCAAATAAAATTATTTATATATATAAATATATAAACTTACCTTCTGTAATGAATTTATAAGTATTAGCAGCCGTTTAATTCATCCATGTCAGGTCTTCTTTAATAAACAGCATCTCTTCTGAATGATTTGAAGCACTCAGTGTGTACTTTCACCAAACTAGCATCTATAATGACAGAAAAACAAATGTTCGCCATACACGTTTTACACTTTCGTATGTATTTGCCATTTGCATCTGTCTGACATCTAGCGCCACGAAAAGCTTACAACACACAATGCATCCAATCCAGCAATCTGTGCATACAAATGATGATATATTCTGAGGTATAATCAATTGTTAGTGGCGATATTTCCCCTGTTTGCATACATCTTAGAAACCCACACGATGCGGTTGCGGTTTTCTCCGTGTTTTTCAGTAATTTGAATAATTAACCGATATCCGTGCACTCAAGTGCATGTAAACGACCTCGTTAACTCACGGTATCTAGTCTATATGATTACCTCATAACGAGCATCATATGGTGAATAAACGAGCTTTCATTTAACTTAATTTCACACCTTCAATTTGTAGTGCATGTCACGTTTTATCATGGTTCAATTCTTTCGTTCATATCTCCTGTTAATATTATCCTTCTTGCTTAAAACTTTTAGCTAGCAGTTTAACTATATACTAAACTAACAAGGGAACAACGTAACACAAGGTAGCTCTGATTAAACTGAACCAAATAATGAACAAAGTGGAAATAAAATGGGAAAAATCTCTTATTTAGTTTTTTTGGCATATGGCTGCGTAGAGTCAGACAGAGAAATAACAGTTTAATTTAGCTAAACCATGTGAATACTATGAGACTTACCTGCTCTCTTCAGTCCTCCTTTGAAAGAAAATGGCGGTAAAATCCCTGACAGGATATGTGGAGGCGTGGCTTGATTTACACCGCTCAGAGTGAAATCTGATAACACCCTTGTTTTACACTGACACTGTCGTGAATATAACACTGGCCTAGCAATGGCAGTGTTATTTTATTACCAGATAGTGTTAAAACAGCATCAACACTGTGTATTTAACTCCATCCCTGAAAATTTAACACTGGTGATTTTGCTGTGAACTATGATGTAGATGACATTAAACTCTTTCTTAGAGCCGCCAAAAATAAGAGAGGGGTACATGTAAATCAGTTCTTTTCTGACAATGAGCAGTTTGTAAATAAAACTACACTGTTTATGTCAGAGGGTTTATTTACAAAGAGGTGTACAGATTGAAGAAAATAGAAATGAGGAAGCTCACTGCTGACAATACTAATGATGGAGAAGACAAAGTTTAGTTTTTTAGCCTTCGATGTGATATATTCACGTAGAATGGTGTTCTTTTTATTTCTTTTTCTTTTTCTGAATATGTGTGAAGTTAATATTGCAACGATGAATGTTAACGGAGCCAGAGAAATGAAAAAAGAGCAGAAATGTTTGAGTTGATTAAACAAAGAAAAATTGATGTCTGTTTGATGCAAGAGACGCATAGTGATTTAAGTAATGCTGTTGATTGGGCAAGAGAGTGGAATGGGGTCTCTGTCCTGAGTCATAATACTTCATTCAGCGGAGGAGTTGTCATTCTTTTCGCTATAAAATTTTACTCCATCCTCTTATCAGGTGGATGAAATAGTAAAGGGAAGACTTTTAAGAGTAAGAGCCACTTTTGATAATTTTTCCTTTGTTTTTATTTGTGTATATATTCCAACGTCAGGAGTGGAAAGAGTTTTATTTTTAAACTCATTATGTTCCACATTACAGAATGTTTGTGGTGATGATTACTTTTTTCTGGGTGGAGATTTTAATTGTACAATGTCAAATCTGGACAGGAACCACGTTGAGCCTCATATGCCTTCTCGAAATCGTTTAATCCAACTCATTAAGACGCATGAGTTATGTGATATTTGGAGGCAATTTAATGGGACACAGAGACAGTATACGTGGACTCATGTGCGTGATAACATGATTTCTCTTGCTAGACTGGATCATTTTTATTGTTTTAAGCACCAATGTAATATTGTAAGGAGATGTATGATCACTCCATTGGGTTTCTCTGATCATAGCATGGTACAGTGTTTTGTGTTTGTTAATTCTATAAAGCCAAGGAGTGCATATTGGCAGTTTTAATATTTTAAGGACACATTTAAATTGTTTTGGTCAGATTTTAGGAACACAAAAGCCTCATTTAAGTCGTTGGCAGTGGTGGGATTATGGCAAAGCCCAAATAAAACAATTTTGTGTACAGTATACGCAAAACGTCACTAGAGAGACTAATTTTAATATGAACATCTTGGAGACTGAAATTTTAAATTTGCAAAAATTGGTTGAACAAACTGGTGATCGCAATTTTGTAGACGTATTGGCAAACAAAAAGACCCAGTTAGCTGATTTGCTGGGAACTAAGACGCAAGGGGCTCTGGTCAGGTCACGGTTCCAGAGGGTAAACCAGATGGATGCTCCATCAAAATTCTTTTTTAATTTAGAAAAGAAAAATGGGCAGAGTGGGGCAATTCATGCCTTAAGCTCTGAATTTGGCACTTTTTTAACAGACCCTGCAGACATTCGAAGGAGAGCGGCTTTTTTTAATGAAAATTTATATCAAGATGAGATTGGGGATAATTTTAAAGATGATAGTACTTTTTTTGATGATTTGCCTCAGCTGTCGCAAGAAGGCAACACCGAAATCTCAGGTGATTTGAGAATGGAGGAAGTGTATAAAGCCTTACAAGGCATGGAGTCTGGGAAGGCTCCAGGACTCGACGGATTACCAGTTGACTTTTACAAGTCTTTCTGGTCAGTACTGTGCAAAGATTTGCTGGATGTACTGAGTGAGAGTTTGGCGGAAGGCCAACTACCTTTGAGATGCCGTAGAGCAGTGCTAACCCTCCTCCCGAAGAAAGGCGACCTAATAGATATTAGGTGTTGGCGACCTGTTTCGTTACTTTGTACCGACTATAAACTGCTCTCCAAAGCATTGGCCAATAGGTTGGCAGGGGTAATGGAGTGTGTAGTCCATACTGATCAGACTTATTGCATTCCCGGTAGATCGATTTTTGATTGTTTATTTGATTAGAGATCTGTTTGATATCTCCAAGATGCTTAAAACCTGTTAACCCTCTTTCCATTTTCTGAACCCCCCCACAAAAACTGTCATAGCCAAACTAAAATAGATACAGTTTATGAAGTCTTTGCACTAAAAACATAAGTTTAGTCTCATTTGAAAGCAGACACTTGGAAGTTTATTAAGAGGTGAAAATTAGTTACTGTCATAATGAAAAAGGTTGTTATAGAGAGCTTAAATTATACTTTTTTATTAACTCCATCAAACATGTATGAAATATTGTTATGAAAATCTAAATGAAACTGGCCTTGGAGCAATCTAGAAATGCTCTGCAGATAAAGCCACAGGTCTGACCATGTTCTGTTTTAAATCTGAAGATGATACCTCTAAAACTCTGTATTTTATGAAATGTTTTTTAGACCCATGTCACAGGGGCGTAGCCAGTAATGGGCCAGGGCGGCACTGGCCCGCCCACATAACTCCCTGGCCCGCCCAGGCAAGTTTAATCAAAATACATTTTTTGTTTATTTTTATTATTCAAATGTATTTAAGAAAATATATTAATATAATCCGGATTTATTGTTGACCGGTGTGTGTATAAAATAAAATGGAGTTGTTAAAGCAAGTTGTAGGAAGCCTCCGGAACGTAATTGGTTGCTAGGGTTTCTGGCAGGTAGACTCTGTGGGGAGCGACGGGCTCTGGCAGCCAGCCAGCTAACTTTGCTAACTGCTTTTTTAGCTAATATTAAGATTGCCACAATGGCTAAAGTTTCTTTAATGTGTTATTTAAAAAAGCAAGAGTTGAGGAAGACGATACGCCACTGCCTCCATCTGCCGAGTCCTACCAGCCCAGTTCTTCAGACTCATCAACCCACAAGGCGGCTAGTCAGGCGCGCTGGTGGCGCCGGTTGCCGCTTGCTCCCTGGCGGCAGTTCCAGTGCGCTCTCCCGGTCAGACTGGCGTCTCAATAAATGGAAGTATTTATTGCCAGCAATGTCATTCAGGGGGCGCATCTTAATCATTAACAACTTGGTTGCGTCCTCATTATGGCATAAATTGATGTGTGTTGACCCTCCTATTCAGTTGATAACAAAGATTCAAGCTTTATTGGTTGATTTTTTTTGGGATAAGATGCACTGGGTCCCACAGAGCATTTTATTTTTACCCAAAGAGAATGGTGGACATGGCTTAATACATCTACAAAGCAGATTAGCAACTTTCCGGTTGCAGTTTGTTCAAAGGTTGCTAATGGGTTCAAGTAGCTTAAAATGGTGTGCTGCTGCTTATGTGGTTTTACGTAAGACAGAAAGCTTGGGATTGGATAGAACTATTTTTCTAATGGACCCTTTGAAGTTGAACTTTTCTACCTTGCCAGTATTTTACAGGAACACTCTTAAAGTTTGGAGTCTTTTTGACTTTAAACAAACAGACAATTTGAAATCTCTCCATTGGCTCCTACAAGAACCGTTAATTCATGGATCACGTTTGAATTTATTTGAAAATGCTTATTTTCCGGGACTCAATGAGGTACTCATTGAAAATAAAATCATCACCTTGGGCCACTTATTGGATATATCCAGACCTGATTTTAAGAATGAAGAGGCGGTAGCCCAATGTTTGAAGATTAGATCAACCCGCTTAGTTGCACAGCTTCTGTCAAAGTGGCAGTCAGCACTCATGTCATCAGAAAGGACTTTGCTGAAAGAACTTTGTGCTGGATTTGTGAAAGACAACCTTATGGACTCCTTTCCTGATTTGTTTATCTCATTGGACTTGGTAGGTTTTTCTGGTGTTTTTTTGGATTCTGTTGAATTTGAGAATGTGGATTTTTTTTCTTGTGCTGGAAAAACACTTTATAAGCATTGTGTGATTGTTTTTAACAAAAAGGCTTTAAATATGAAAGTTGATACTCCTTGGCGCGCTTTTTTAATTTGGATGCAGATATGAAACCTGAGTGGAGGGCATTGTACAAACCACCGTTGGCCAAAAAGATAGGTGATTTACAGTGGAGGGTGATACACGGTGCTATTGCTGTGAATACTTTTATTTCAATTCTGAATCTTGATGTTAATGTTGCTTGTCCCTTTTGTGCCGAGAGAGAGAGAGACCCTCTTTCATGTGTTTTTGCTTTGTTCCAGATTACAACCTTTGTTTAATCTGGTGGGGAATATTTTTGGCAGGTGCAAGGAAGTGCTCTCTCAGGAAGTTTTTATTCTAGGTTTTAAGTATGTGGCGAAAAGAAAATATCTATGCCAGATGCTAAACTTTGTCTTGGGCCAAGCTAAAATGGCAGTCTACATGAGTAGGAAAAAGAAAATTGAGCAAAATTTGAGTCAAGATATTAGTGTTATATTTTCGAACATGGTGCAATCAAGGATTTTGATTGATTTTAATTATTATAAGCTGGTGGACGATTTTGTCACTTTTGAAAACATTTGGGGGCGGTTTCCTGGACCAGGATTAGCTTAATCCAGGACTAGGCCTTAGTTTAATTAGGAAATATAACTAGTTTTAAACAACATGCCTTACTAAAAACATTACCTGTGTGCATCTTGAAGTAAAACAAAGGGCCCTGATGTATTTTAAGATCTGTAAGTGAAAGTTGTTTTCAGTTTGGAGAGCTCTTAATTAATAATTAATTAGTTACATTTATATAGCGCTTTTCTCAGTACTCAAAGCGCTTTACATATGAATGGGGGAATCTCCTCAACCACCACCAATGTGCAGCATCCACCTGGATGATGCGACGGCAGCCATATTGCGCCAGAACGCCCACCACACACCAGCTTATTAGTGGAGAGGAGACAGAGTGATATAGCCAATGATTAGTATCTATGGGGGATGATTAGTAGGCCAATGGGCAAGTTTGGCCAGGATGCCGGGGCACACCCCTACTCTTTTCGAATAACATCCTGGGATTTTTAACGACCACAGAGAGTCAGGACCTCGGTTTAACGTCTCATCCGAAAGACGGTGCTTTTTGACAGTATAGTGTCCCTGTCACTATACTGGGGTGTTAGGACCCACACAGACCACAGGATGAGCACCCCCTGCTGGTCTCACTAACACCTCTACCAGCAGCAACCTGGATTTCCCAGGTGGTCTCCCATCCAAGTACTGACCAGGCTCAACCCTGCTTAGCTTCAGTGGGCAAGCTGTCTTGGGCTACAGGGTGATATGGCTGCTGGCCTGCTCTTAAAGCAAAAAAGTGTTTAAGTCTAGGACTAGTCTAATCCCTGTCCGGGAAACCGCCCCTTGGTGTTGTGATGAGGCGTTATGTTGCCTAATTGAGGGTGATTTGGTTTTTACTTTTTCAGTGTGAATTTTTTATAAGTCACATTGGTGCTTATTGTATTTTAGGTTTGTGATATGGTTTTGTATGTAATAAAGCGATGTTAAAATTCAAATTCTCTCTCTCTCTCTCTCTCTCTCTCTCTCTCTCTCTCTCTCTCTCTCTCTCTCTCTCTATCTATCTCTTTAAGAATTATAGAAGGTTTTGTTAGGGTATTTAAAGCATCCCTTCCTCTATCGATTGACAATTTTGTAAATCATGTTTTAAAAAATGGTGTTGTCTTGCAGACTTTTCCGCAGTTAAAAGTGTTTCCCAAAATGTATGGAATTGATGAAAATATTGATTGTGTGTCCTTACTAAAGGGTTATGGTGAATTGGTGTTTGAATGTATTGAGAAAAAGAAATTGTATCATATATGTGTTAAAACCTTATTTTTGAATCAACTGAAAGGAAAAATTGATACTAAATGGAGATCTCATTTTATCTGATGAACTTTCTCCATCTTGGAGACTTTTGTATAAATCTCCCATCCCCAAGAGATGTGGATACCTCCAGTGGAGGTTGATTCATTGTATTATTGCTTCTAATCGGTTCATTGCGAAGGTGAATGAGAATGTTACATCAAACTATCCCTTTTGTGGTGCTTCAGACACTGTTTTTCATATGTTTTGTGATTGCTCCAGACTTGTACCTCTTTTTGTATTATTAAGAGAAATAATTACAAGGTTGGGGGTTCTGTATACTAATAGCTTATTTATATTGGGATGCCACTACAGTAGATCTACACAAGAGCAGTCTGTTCTCGCTAATTTTGTAATTGGTCAAGCAAAATTAGCAATTCTGAAAACTCATCAGGAGAATAATGCAGGAAAAGATATAGGTTTGGTATCCCTATTTAAGTCCTTAGTGGAATCACGGATTGTTATTGAGTATACTTATTACAAGCATATTGACAATGTGCTTTTCTTTAATTGGAGGTGGGGTGTTAAAGAAGCACTGGTTGTAGTAGGTGATTTTGGAGAATTGATTTTTAATTGGTATTTTTTTTATAATTATTATTAATTATTATTTTTTTTCTGTGGTTAAATGAATGTGTGTTTTTTTTTGTTTATATTTGTACGTGTGTGTACACGGCTAATAGCTATATGAAACATTTTACCTTGATCTAGTGTTGTGGATTAAAAGGTTTTTAAAAGTCAAAGTCTCTCTCTCTCTCTCTCTCTCTCTCTCTCTCTCGTCTACACACTGTTTGTGTTAACCTCACACGCGCACACAGCGTTTATTGCGTTTTGGAAAAGAGCTCCTCAAATATAAAATGAATCTGGCCACTTTAATATTATTGTTCTTTTAACTTAATACAATTATACATACCAAAAGAATCAAGAGCCAAGTTCAAGTGTCCCTCAAATGTCTCAGAGTGAGAAAGTGCTTCCATTAGCAGCCTTAAAAATTCATGTCGGGGGCCACCAAGATCAACAGCCTCTGCAGTTGTTCCCTTGTCATCAGAGAATTAAATTGACATTGTGTGGTTTGGGTTGTATGCATGCCTGATAGCGCTCCGGCGCCACGCCGGATTTCCGGCGTAAAGACGTGTCTGCAAAAAAAAAGTTCGAGTTTGCGTGATCTGAGAGGTGCTTTCACTTTAAACCACACCAGTAGGCCTACTTCAGCCAATCGGTAATAGGGTAGGGGCTGGTCTTGGGTTTTGGCCAATCAGATTGATTCAGCAGTCACTCCAGTCCACGTGCAAATTTGTTTTGTTTTCCCATACACTACGAATGTGTTTCCCACACTGGCAACGCGAAACGTAACCAAAGTCATGGAGTGCAACTTTATGAAGCTAGGAGAAGACACCAAACTTGTCGATAAGGGTATAAAGAATAAATGGCGCTGGTCTTGGATAGAGGAGGTGGGTAGAGACGAAAAGCCCTTTGGAAGCTGGTGTCAAAAACTCCGGCAACCAGGAGCATGTTTCTGCACTTTGTGCGCAAGGAAAATATTATATGGCACTAGCGGGAAAAAAGTGCTGCCACGGCACGAGTTAGACCCTAGTCATCAAGCAGCTGTCAGAGCAATTAAACACACGTCACAGCAGATATCCGACCCTCAATGACCGATCGCGTGGCTGATTTAAAAATTCGCTTGTGCTCCTTCATTGCCGAGTTTGATCTGTCGTTTACAATCGCTCATCCACTCGTCACTTTGTGTAAGAAATTAGCGGAGGATAAACTCGCTCTGACGCATCTGTCTGTCTCGAGGCAGCATGCGGGTTATCTCATTACACACGGCATCGCGCCAGAATTTAAAAGAAATTTGTCCGACAAGCTGAAGAATACCATGTTTTCACTTAACATTGATGAGGCAACGGACAAAAGCATGGATAAGATTTTAAATGTACTGGTCCGATTTTATGATGAGGATGCAGGCAGTGTGAAAACACAGCACCTTGCCAGCAAAAAGGTTAATTTTGCAAATGCCTCAGCACTAATGTTTTCTGTAGTAAACTGTATTTGCTTATTTTTATTTATTTCTCACTGTTTTTCAGTTCTTGAAGCACTTTAAATTATTGCTAATTTTTGTTCTCTTATAGCAAATTGTTTTGAATAAACAAATTGAGTGTTGTATTACATACAGTTTGTTGCACTGTAACTGCACTGTAAAAAATTTAAAATTAAAGGTGCATATTTTGCAGAAAAATTAATATCTACTTGTTCGTGCCCTTAAGTGAATGGTTAAGCTACTAATCAAATCCTAGTTTACTTTGGAGTATTATAATTCCCACCCACTGACCTTTCTTGGTATGCTATACAAGCAATAAGTATGCAGGTAAGTGACTAGTTAAAAGCAGGGATGGATTAAAGGGATAGTTCACCCAAAAATGAAAATTCTGTCATCATTTACTTAATCTCATTTTGTTACAAACCCACATAAATTGCTTTGTTCTGATGAACACGAAGATATTTTGAGAAATATTTGTAACCAAACCGTTCATTGACCCCAATCACTTCCTTAGTATTCTTTTTTCCTACCATGGTGGAAGTCAATGGGGTACATGAACAGTTTGGTTACAAACATTACTCAAAATATCTTCGTTTGTGTTCATCAGAATAAAGCAATTTATGGTGGTTTGTAACAACATGAGATTGAGTTGATGATAACAGAATTTTCATTTTTGGGTGAACTATCCCTTTATGAACAGGCCTACCAGGCCCAGGAGCTCTGCTCTACAAAAAGGTGCTATTGGCTTGCATTGGGTTTGTTCGTCTCAGACATGTTTATATATTTATATTCACAAAAGTCACCAGAATCTATCATTTAAGGCTTAAATTATAGATTCTGGTGACTTTTGTGAATATAAATATATAAACATGTCTGACTATTTATCAAAATATTCTCCCAGGGGAGCACACCCCTGGATCCCGCTTGACAATTGTGTTGATCAGGGCATATGTCTTGGCTTAGGGGCCCGCTTACCTCCCAGGGAAAAAAGTTCAGGCTCAGGATTTTTTTCTACTATCACCCCTGTGTATGACATTCGCCGAAACCCTCGAATAGCTCCATCAAGCACTGCAGCACGATTGATGTTGAATTTGGACGTGCCTGTTTGTGTGATCTTTTCGCTAAGTTCTTTTAAAAAAATGACAAATGCAGAAAAAAGCTTCAGAAAATATTGTTTGGACTCCAATCATTTTTCTAATCAGTTAGCTATATCATATAAGACTACTGTAAACAAATGTTCCTAAAACACAGGCTATACTAAGGGTAAAAATACCAAAGTCCAAATGTCCAAAGTTATCTGTTGGACCATTTTTAGTTGCATGACATATAACAAGCACTTATTTTATTCATGAGCTATTTTATTCACGAGTAATACTAAAATAATGAAATCAATGCAATTGTTATGAGCATATCATACTTTTTTTATATAAAGTCAAATTAATCCCATTTTGCAGAATATGCAGGCATTATAAAGCATATACTTACAAACCACCTACCGGTACTTAAACTAGCAGACCTTCATTAGGACTTTGAAAATACTTTCACTTTTCCAGATGACAATGATGTTAAAAGTTCAGTAAAAAAAACTACACTTACGTCTGGTCCTCAATACTGGCCATAATAGCTGTATACAAGTCTTCATCAGATGTGTCATTTCAGGGAACTACACTAACCTTTTCCACTGGTGGCACTTGCGCTACCAACTTTTTCAGTTACTGGCACAAAATATGATTTGGTCGCACATATTTTTTTCAAGTTATATTAAGGCGCTCTGGATAATAATGAACAATAATGAAACTGTGTTGCATACAGATATGCTTTTTATTTTACTTGCCATCTTTTAAACCACATGCCGCCTTGTTTTCTTAAACGTTGCAGTGTTTCCCACAGATCTGAAATTTACTTGTGGTGGTAGCCGGTGAAAAGGGCAATCATTACCTACTGACAAATAATGGTCTACTATACATGTGACGAAGAACTAATAATGTGTGACACAATACTTTGATTTATTGAAAATTAATATTAATTTCACATTATATTTCATTAATCTAACCACCCCAAACTTTCTTTGCCATTAACAAAGCTGACACTGTTTGTCAAAGCAACACGAAAACACTTACTGATATATGAAGCAATTAGACCCCTTTTATCAAACTCAATATATTACAATACTATGTATAGTATATTAATAGACAGTGCAGGTCTATAGATTATAAATGTGACTGATGTTATGACTGATGTTATAATGGTAATAATTTCTATTAGCACTTTGACTGCTTCTGCTCTATCTTTCTATTTCTCTCTTGCCGATTTAAAAAGCTTAATCCACTCATTATTTCAGATTTAAAAGTCTACTTGCTGTCCCGGTGACAGACTTTACATTGCTGTACTCGTTCAGTGCATTGGCTTGACATTAGCACTGCTTTTTTGCTACAATCTCTGTGCAAACTTAATATGTATATGGTTTTAGAAAATATATGGTTTATTAATAATAAGATTATTAAAAAAATGTGAGAAAAAAAAATGCAGCGCGTGGTCGTAACAAGAACCATCGCCATAGAAACCGCACTCGAGCTTTAGCGCAGTAGCGCTCATGGCCGTTTTCCGATCGACTCGGGTTATAAACACAATATTAATCAGACTTGGGACCCAAAGTAATTAAACTAGGACCTAGCCGGACCCAACAGACCATTTAAATTATAAACCCGGAACCATACGGGTCCCGTGTCCTCAGTGAAGAAAGACCTCTGCGCAAGTTCAGAAACATGGAAGACACTGCGCTTGCTTCGCGTCCCACCCAATTCATTGAGAAACAGAGAGCACGCGAACGCACACTCATAGGGAGAGACACGACGTGCTTTCACGCAAAATGAAGCCAATGTGTTGAAGGCTCAGAGCACATTATAAAACGTATTCTTAAAATCCACATTTCTGTTTTAATAAATGCTCATAGTAAATCATAGCATATTGTCTAAAACATTAGGTAGCACATTTGCGACCCATTAAAAATTAGGGTCACAACGGCAGTTCAAAAGGTCGCATATGCGACCATTTTGGTCGCAGTGTAGTTCCCTGTGTCATTTATGAGATTAATGTAAGTACCATAATCATTTTGCCAGCGTCCTGAGATGAGGCTATTTCATTGTGATGAGGATCGGGTGCTTTTTGGGGCATCTTTTTGGTTGTTGGACAAGGTTTGGACTCTTGATGGATGAAAGCTGGAATTTGAGTGGAGTTGAGCTGGAGTTGGAGCCTGGCCGTCTGTCTCTGGCTGTGATAAAATTGATCTTGCCATGGTACAGGACTCTGTTGCCGGTAGCTCTGCTGTTGAGGTTTGACCATTTGCTGAAACACAGGTGTCGTTTTCTGATGTTTTTTTGCAAGACCTTGAGAACTGTTGTGGCCACTCATCTTCCTCATCGTCCACACTGTAAGCTTCTGAATCTGAGGTTTCTTTACTGAAAGACTACAAAAAACAAGTTGCCAGTAGTTTGGAGAAATGTGATACAAACACCACAGTACAAGCATGATATCATTACTCTTTTATTGTCACCTATTTTGACATTAATTGCTGTATGTTAAGTCATTTTAGAGGACAGTAAATCTATACTGCTATACAAGCAGCACACTGACTACTCTAAAATATAACCAAATTTAATTTCTAGTATTTTCCTTTGAGAAGATATACCAAAATATCTTGCAACATTTTAATATCACAAGATCTCATCACACCCCTACTGCTAACAAGCTAATTTGAACAAACTTACCTCACGCCACATGGAATTTTCCCTTTAAATGCCTCATGAATTTTATTCATGACTGTTCTGTAGTCCCAGGTTTTGTCAAATTCAAAAGTACCTAGTATGGGTCCTTTTGCATATAGCTTCTGGGTTGTCCTCTGCTTGACCACGTTGTTCTCTTTGGGGTGTGTCAATAAAACCAGGTCTTTGTTAAAATTTTGATGATATAGTGGTTTTGGCCAAAAAAATGTAAAGAAAGTATAAAATCTCATAAATGCAATATTAATTGTAAAGGTTTACCCATTACATTACTCTCTCTCTCTCTCTCTCTCTCTCTCTCTCTCTCTCTCTCTCTCTCTCTCTCTCTCTGTTGCGCATGTGCGGGGTGAGTGGGGAGCGTGAGTGTTCACGAGCAGAGACTAAATGAAAGTGGTTTTTCTACTGTTTATTCCGTTTAATTTCTTCTTATTTTGAGGATCATCATTTATAAGTAAGAATATAGGAAGTGAAGTGCTTAATTATTTGTTTGGCGCGGCGTCGGGAGGATTGCTGGCGGAGTTGGGATGGCATCGCGGCCTGGCGAGGACGCGCCGGTGCCACCGTCACTATCGCTTCAGCATGGCGTCAGGTGTGAGGTTGAATCGAGTGTGGCAGTGGAGGAAGTTTTAGTATCAATTGGAGAACAAGTTGGATATGAGAACATTTCTTCAGCGTCAAGAATGAACAAAGCTGTGGTAGTGTTCTTAAAGGATGAGAATTTGGTTAATCGTCTAGTAAGCAGCGGGATTTCGGTAAGTGGACTTTTTGTTGCTATTTCACCGTTAGTTAACCCAACCCGAAGGGTAATAATTTCAAATGTTCCCCCGTTCATCCCTGATGATGAAATTGAGCGTGCATTGTTATGGTACGGAAAGTTTGCTAGTACGCTAAAAACGATCCCATTAGGGTGTAAACATACGGCTTTAAAACACGTAATGTCGTTTAGGAGACAGGTGATAATGTTTCTGAAACAACCTGATTTGGATGTGTCTTTCAGAGTTCCTTATGAAGGGAAGACATACATGGTTTATGCTAGCACAGGCAGTTTAAAGTGCTTTGAATGTGGAGATGTTGGACATAAAAAGTCTAAATGTCCACATAAGGCGGGTGGTAGCGGTGTTAATACATCGAATCCTGCTGTTGATTCAGAGAACAGAGAATCTCATGTAGAGCAAATGACTCCTAGTGCGATTCGTACTGTGATTCCTAATGTTGATTCAGAGGCCAGAAACGAATCCAACGGAGAGCAAACGACTCTTAATGTAACAAAGGAAAGTGATGGAAGTGATGTTGCATCATGTAGTAGCGTAGGAAATGGAAAACAGACTTTTGACAAGATTACAGAAATAAGAGAAAGTCTTGAATCAGATTGTAAGGAAAGTGAGGATGTTCCGACGAATGAAGTGGTTACTATGGAGATTAACAGTATGCTGGTTTGTCCTGAGATGGCTAGAGAGGAAGATCTAAGGGAGGATGATACTCTTTCGGATATCTCTGAGATTGGGTCTCAAAACATGGAGGAGATGTATTCGTTGGATGAGATTAATGATTTTTTGGATACAACCTTTGGTAAAGTGGTAGAGGTGAAAGATTTTTTCCCAGATGTAGAAAAATTTGTTTATTCAATTAAAGTACTGCAGCGTACAGTGAGTTATGATGCATTGAGCAAACAAAAGAGATTCAGATTAAAGAAATTTCTTACGAAGGTGAGGAAAAATAAAGGGCCGTCTCTAATGAATAAGTAATGGCTAAAAAGCACTGGGTGACTTTTATGTGTTGTCTTTCTGTCCTTCTGTCTCTGTCCACTTTATATCTCAACTTTTTTATGGAGAATTTAAAAGTGGGCTCTTTAAATATAAATGGAGGAAGAGATAGGGGCAAATTGGCAGTAATATCTGAGTTTTTAAATATAAATCGGGTCAATGTTGTATTTTTGCAAGAGACTCATAGCAATGATGATAATGAAATTGAGTGGAATAGATGGTGGGATGGAAATTTGGTATTAAGTCATGGGACAAATAATAGTGCGGGAGTAGCTATATTATTTAAAAAAGGGTTGAATGTCAATATTTTATATACTGAGGAAATTGAAAAAGGAAGGGTACTTTTATTAAAAATACAGTATGGGGGACATGTTTTTGTTCTGGTTAATGTGTATGCCCCAAATAATGGGATGGAAAGAGTAAGAGTTTTTAATCAATTAGATAAAGCGCTTCAAAATTTTGATGATGATACTTGGTTAGTGTTAGGAGGGGACTGGAACTGTACTATTAATTTTCTAATTGATAGGAATGGTGAAGAGTCACATAGTTACTCTAGTAAATTACTGTCTAACATAATGGGGAAATATGATTTGGTAGATGTGTGGAGAAGAAGGAATATTGGAGTAAGACGATATACATGGATGAAAGTAGTAGAAAATCTGGTTAGTGGGGCTAGACTGGATAGGTTTTATTTAAGTAAGTTGGTGGAAAATAGGGTAATGAGTGCATCAATATTGCCGAATGGTTTTTCTGATCATCATTTGATCATTTTTGATTTTAATATTAAGCAAATTTCAAAACCTAGATATTATTGGCATTTTAATGAAAAATTGCTAAAAGATATACTTTTTTGTGACAGTTTTAAGCTGTTTTGGGAGAAATGGAAAGAAAAAAAAGTGATTTTGAAAGCCTTAGTCAATGGTGGGATGTGGGCAAAGTGCAAATTAGAGAGTTTTGTCAAAATGTTTCTGCTTGTAATTCTGTAAATGTGAAAAAAACTATTCAAAGTTTGCAAAAAGACATTGAGTGTTTGGAAGAGGATTTGATAAATAACAAAAGAGTACAGGACAATAGTAAAATTTTAAATAAGAAAAGGAAAGAACTGGGGACTTTGTTACAAGAACAAGTGAAAGGGGCACTTGTGAGATCAAGGATCTGTTCAATTAAAGACATGGACGCTCCAACTTCATATTTTTTTAACTTGGAAAAAAAGACTGTTCAGTATAAACAGATGCATCATCTTCGTTGCCCAAATGGAAATATAACAACAAATCCGACGGAAATGAGGAGGTTGGCGGTGGATTTTTATTCTATGTTGTATAGTGCTGAGGATTGTGATCATGATAGTGCAAAAGACTTGCTTAAAGATTTACCACAGTTGGAAAAAAAAATAAAAAAGATTTGGATGGTATAATTACATATGGAGAATTAACAAAAGCGGTGCAGCAGTTGTCTAGGGGGCGCTCTCCAGGAATTGATGGTTTAACAGCTGAGTTTTATAAACATTTTTGGGGAATATTAGGGGAGGATTTTTATGAAGTTGTATTAGAATGTTTTAAAAATAAACTTCTTCCTGTTAGTTGTAGAAGGGCTGTAATTTCACTGTTACCAAAAAAAGGAGATTTAGGATATTTAAAGAATTGGAGGCCAGTGTCTTTATTATGTTTAGATTATAAAATACTCTCAAAATCTATTGCAAATAAGCTTAAAAATGTTTTAAACATGTTGATTCATAAAGATCAAACATATTGTATACCGAAGCGATCAATAATGGACAATTTTTTTTTTAAGAGATGTGATTGATTGTGGCTGTGTAAATGATTTAAATGTTGGTGTCCTGTCAATAGATCAGGAAAAAGCCTTTGATAGGGTGGACCATGATTATCTTTTCAATGTGTTAAAAAGTTTTGGAATTGGGGATCAATTTATTTCATATGTTAAATTGTTATATTCTGATGTATCAGTGCTAATTAAGGTTGGTGGAGGAATAAGTGCCCCAGTAACAGTAACAAGAGGTATTAGACAGGGTTGTCCTCTTTCTGGACAATTATACAGTCTTGTAATTGAACCATTGTTGTGTAAGTTAAGGAGAAATTTGGGTGGTGTTTTAATTACGGGTATGAAGGAAACTTTTAAAGTGTATATGTCCGCTTATGCGGATGATGTAACTGTTTTAATTTCAGGACAAAATGATATTATAGCCTTGGAAACAAGCATTAGGCAATATGAGATGGCTTCTTCAGCTAGAGTTAATTGGGAGAAAAGTGAGGGGTTTTTAATGGGCAGGTGGAGAGATACCGGACCTCCGAAACTTCCAGGAGGATTGATTTGGGGGAGGGAGGGTGTAAAAGTGTTAGGGGTGTTTTTAGGAAAAGAAAGTTTTAAAATGAAGAATTGGGAGGGAGTGCTGGAGAAGGTTGTAGCTCGATTGTCTAAATGGAAATGGCTATTACCACAATTGTCCTATAGAGGGAGAGTTCTAGTGGTAAACAATCTGGCAGCTTCCACATTGTGGTATAAAGTTATTGTTCTGGAACCACCAAATGACTTGATCTGTAATATACAGAGGACAATTGTGGACTTTTTCTGGAGTGGAGAACACTGGACTCGGGCAGCAGTGCTGTACTTACCAGTATACGAAGGAGGTCAAGGACTGGTGGACGTAAAGAGTCGAATTGTTGTTTTCCGATTACAAGCAGTGCAGAAGTTACTCTATCAAGAGGATTTATCATGGACACAGACAGCATGTGCATTCCTGCAGAAGGTTGAAGGTCTTGGATTAGACAAACACCTGTTTTTATTGAAAATTGATGGGTTGAGACTGGACAATCTCTCGTCTTTTTACAAATCATTGTTAAAAGCTTGGATTAAAGTTTTGAAAGTGGAGAGAAATTTGGATGAACTTGGAGACTGGATTAATGAGGAACCTTTGTTTCATAATCCGTTGATTCAGACCAGGTTTTTATCATCATTAAGCATTCGGAGAACTCTCGTTAAGAATGGAGTCACTAAACTGGGACATTTATTGGATAACGGTGGTTGGAGTTCAGTGGACACTTTTAAAGCACTATCTGGTTTGTGCTCAATAAGAATTGCTTCGAAACTGAGAGATGAGATATTTGCTGTTTTGCCAAGTAGGTACAGAAGCCTTGTTGCTGGGGGAAACATACAACAGCGAAAGGAGGTTTTCCAGAGCTACAGATTTCTCCCAATGTTAGTAGAGAACAAGAAGAAGAATGTGATGGATCTATATTGTCTTTTAAAACTCCGCAGCTGGAAGAGCTTGACATTGTGTCGAAAAAAGCTTTGTATTATGTCACAGTGAAAGTTTTTCATATGACTTCACTTAGCAGGCACAGTTTTACAAAATGGACAGAGACAATGGAGCCAGACTTCCTAGTGAGGGACAGGTGGAGAGTCCTGTATAAGCCTCCTATTGAGAAGCGGACAGCTGATCTGCAGTGGAGGCTTATTCACAGGGCGATAGCTACAAACAGACATGTGGCTCACCTGAATCCAGCCATTGGGGGGGATTGTAGATTTTGTAGTGGTGAAGAAACTATAGAACATTTGTTCTTAGAATGTCGGAGACTTGGAGGCCTTTTTATGCTGCTTGATGCTTGGTTTCAGGGTTTTGGGGAGGAGTTTTCCCATAAAGTTTTTATTGGGGGACTCAAATACAAAGTGCTTGATAGAGGTAAAGTGTGTTTATTAAAGTATTTAATTGGTACAGCAAAGCTTGCAATGTGGAAAACTAGGAAAAATACGGAACTAGAACTTGGTTCAACGGATGTAGAAATGATGTTGAAGTGTATGGTAAAAGGCAGGATAAAAATTGAATTTTCATATTACAAATTGATTAATAATGTTGAGAATTTTTTAGAAATTTGGGGTATAAATGAGGTTTTATGTGTTATTATGGATGGAGTTTTATGTTTCACTTTTTAATATATTCATTTTGTTTTATTGTTGAAGGAAAATGATATGATAATAGTGTTGTAAATCCTGTATTTAATGTAATAATAAAGATCTGTTAAGCCTCTCTCTCTCTCTCTCTCTCTCTCTCTCTCTCCTGCGCATGTGCGAAGCGTTTGAGAAGAGTTTGTGAGCGGCTGAGCGGCGTGCTTGAGTGAGTTTTCAAAACTTTTCCTTTGTTCCCTTTCTAGAATATAGAGTATACTGGCTGAGCTCTTTTTTGGTTTAAGAGAGAGCGATGGGCTCGAATTCTGATGGCTTCGCGGCATTGACCGCACGACACGGGTGTAAATGTTTGTCTGATGAGACAGTGACGGTGGAGGATTGTTTAGTTGCTATTAGCAATGCAGTTGGTTCATAAAACATTTTGTCTGCATCACGAATGAACAAGGCAGTCGTGGTTTTTCTAAAAGAAACATATATGGTAGATGATTTAGTTGAACATGGCATATCAGTGAGAGATTTATTCATTCCGGTTCTACCATTGTCTAACCCCTCGAAAAAAATCATTCTGTCTAATGTGCCGCCTTTCATCTCTAATGATGCACTTGAGCGTATTCTGGTGCGTTATGGCAAACTAATGGGACCGATTAAAATGATCCCGTTAGGTTTAAAAACGCCAGAATTAAAACATATCATGTAATTCAGACGCTGTACATACATGACTTTGAATGCTGAATTCCAAGATTTGGAAGTTTCAGTGAAGCTAAAGATAAATGGATTATACGATCTTTATCTCTGTAGATTCAATGAAATGTTTCACTTGTGGGAAACAGGGTCATATGAGACAATCGTGCCCTTTGAATATGCAGGCGCAGAAAGAGAAAGACGGCAATATTGTGACAGAACAGGGGGCTGTCGTAGATATTATTGCTGAAAGTAATGATGATATTGTACAAAATGAAGTTGTACCTCCTATTGAAGTTGTGCCTCCTATTGATTATTCTACTGTAGCGGAACAAGATCGCGTTAATGTAAATATGGACAGCACTATTGTTACCATTGTGCAAGTTAATGAAAGTGCGTGAGTTGATGAGGAGCTTGTTGAGGTGGATAGTGATTTAAACCCGATAGAGCAGGGTGAGCTTGAAGCCTCGCAGTCACAAAGCAGTTGTCTGTCACAGGGCGATGCAGAGTTGTTGTCACAGAGGGCGGATGAACCTGTCTGAAATTGATTCTGATGGTGAATGTCCAGATATTGGAGAGGAAAATGATGCAGATTCTCAAGGTAATTCAGTTGAGAATACTGCACATTTAAGAGCTCCTATTTATACAGTTCAGCAGTTAAGTAATTTTCTTGATGTCACAAAGAATCAGAGAAAGCCTAAATTGGAGAAATATTTTCCAGATTTGGAGCTTTTTGTTGAGTCTGCTACCATTGCTTTGCGCAAAACGACTTTGGAAGAACTTGACCAACCAAAACGCTATAGACTTAAGAAGTTTGTTAGCAATGTGAGAAAAATTTTAAATTCACGGTTGAAAAAACATTGAGGTCATGAAAAGTGTTATAAATAAAATGCGGTGGGTCGTTTTATACCCCTTTATAATAATTTTTATGACGCTCCTTAATATTGGGTCTTTAAATATTAATGGTTGTCGGAGTACAACAAAAAGGAATGACCTTTTTAATTTTTTAACTTTTAAAAAGGGGATGTGATCTTACTTCAGGAAACTCATACAGATCTGGGAAACCAGTCACAGTGGATTAATGATTGGAAGGGTAATGTGTTTTTGAGCCATGGTACAAATATTAGTGCAGGGGTTGCATTTTTGTTTTCACCGCAAGTCAGTGGTATTTTTAAGAGTTTTGATATATTACCAGGAAGATTATTAAGGGTGGATGTTACTGTGAGTGAAACAAGTTTTTCTATGTTTAATGTGTATGCTCCAAATGAAGGTAGGGAACGCATAGATTTTTTTGGAAAATTGTCAGATGCGTTGGAACAGTGTCCCCAGAACAATATTATCATGTTGGGGGGGGGATTTCAATTGTACTTTAAATCAGGAGTTGGATAGGAATCACAATGAACCTCATCCTTGTTCAGCTAAAACCCTTAAAGGTGTAGTTGATACATATAACTTTGTTGATCTGTGGAGAGAAGCATTCCCTAGGCTTAGACAGTATACTTGGCTAAAAGTAAACTCAAATAATATGTCTGGAGCTAGGCTTGATCGTTTCTATACTGAAGCATGTCATAGGGGAAGATTTTTTAGGAATTCTATTTCACCTACTTTTCTCTCAGATCATCATTATATTTCTATGACTGTTTCTGTTGAGTCCACCAAATCTTATAAGTCACTCTGGCACTTTGATATTAGGCTACTTCAGGATCACTGCTTTATCCACTCTTTTCACCTTTTTTGGAGTGCTTGGAGAGAGAAGAGAGTTAATTTCCCATCAATAAGTCAATGGTGGGATGTGGGCAAGGTGCAGATTAAAAAATTTTGTCAGCAGTATACTGCACACAGCAGGAGCACTCTAATAGGAAGAATGAAAGCTATTGAGCAAGAAATTCTTGGACAAAGCAGTAATCATACTACGGGTTCTTTTTCAAGTGATTTTTTTGAGAGGAATAAATTTCTCCTACGTAGCTTGGCTGAAGAGCAAGGCAAAACAGCGCTTCTAAGGGCTAAGTTTACCCGCTTAAATGATATGGATTCTCCTACTGCTTTTTTCTTTGGACTTGAAAAAAAGCCAAGAGAGCATAAATATCTTCATCAATTGAAACTCCCAGATGGAAGATTATTAACAGAACAAACTGAAGTTAATGCTTCGGCTATTGCTTTTTATGAAGATTTATATCGTTCAGAGCCATGCAATGAAGTAGAAGTTGATGTACTTTTAAATGATTTACCACAATTGTCAGAGAAGGATAAGACGGATCTTGAGAGATCTTTATCAATGGCTGAACTTTCGAAAGCTGTTAAGGAGCTAAATTCTGCAAAGTCACCTGGGTTGGACAGCCTTCCAGCAGAGTTCTATAAAGCTTTTTGGAACTTAATTGTTCAGGATCTGCACAATGTTTTTGGGGAAAGCATTAAAAGAAAGATTCTTCCTCTAAGTTGGCGGAGAGAGGTATTGACTTTGATCCCTAAAAAAGGAGATCTTGGTTATTTAAAGAACTGGCGCCCCGTTTCCTTGTTGTGTGTGGATCTCAAAATCTTCTCAAAAGTTTTGACCAACAGACTGAAGGACTGCATAGAAACTGTTATTCAAAATGACCAGTCGTACTGTATTCCTAACCGAACCATTTTTGACAATCTTTTTTTGGTTCGGGATATAATTGCAGTGGCAAAAAGACATAACCTGGACATAGGTTTTCTGGCTTTAGATCAAGAAAAAGCCTTTGATAGAGTGGACCATCTTTATTTATTTAAAACTCTTGAGGCTTTTGGATTTGGTCAACGTTTTGTGTCTTTCATTAAGCTCATGTATACTGATGTTTATAGCATGTTAAGAGTAAATGGCACATTAACAAGACCTTTTTTAGTGACAAGAGGAATAAGACAAGGGTGTCCTCTGTCAGGTTTACTCTATGCTATTTCTATTGAGCCTTTATTAAGACTGCTGAGAGAGAGACTATATGGTGTTGGGGTCCCTGGATACCCTAAAATTCCCCATGTAAAACTCACAGCATATGCTGATGATGTTACTCTGATAATTAGGAATTCAAATGATGTTGACAATGTGATTTCTTGTTTAAATGTTTTTCAGAAAGCTACTTCTGCACGTATAAATTGGGAAAAATGTGAATCTTTCTTAATTGGTGATTGGCATGATACAGGACCTCCACAGCTGCCAAAGCAGTGTAAATGGGTCCAAGATGGTATTAAAATACTTGGTATTTATCTTGGAACCGACCAGTATATGGAAAAGAACTGGGAAGGGGTCATTGACAAGGTGACTGGTAGAATTTTTAAGAGCTTGCTAAAATTATCAAGAGTGGATGATGAACATTATGGGTGTAAAGAACCCTTGTTTTTCAACCCACTATTTAAAGTACAGCCCCCATTATCAGACTCTAGTTATTCCTGCATTTACAAACATTTTGATAACAGAGTTATAGACCTGCTTGATATAACAAGAGGTCAGTGGCGCACGGCACAGTCACTTGCTGATCAGGTTGGGATCAGGTCAGTGAGAACAGTTGAAGGGATTGTTAAGCGTTTCAAAGCTGGTTTCCCCTCAGATTTTATGTTATTTATAGATTCTGTCTTAACTGATGGTCTAATTCTGAAGACATTTCCTGCATTAGAAGTTGTCCCGAAGAATGTAGGATTGGAAGAGAACACTGAGGGTTTTCTACTAAAGGGTTTTGAGGTTTTGGACTTCCAAGCTATAGAGAAGAAAACTGTTTATCATATTTGTGTTAAATCTGAGCACGCTTGCCAGTTGAAGGAAAGGATAGATACTAAATGGAGGTCTTATTTTTCTGCCCCTAAAGATGTCAATCCCTCATGGCGAGTTTTGTATAAGCATCCTATTCCTAAGAAATGTGGTGATTTACAGTGGAGAGTACTTCATAGTGCACTGGCTACAAATATGTTTGTTTCTAAATTTAATGAAATGGTTTTACCTGAGTGTTCTTTTTGTAAAGCTCCTGAAACAATATTTCATCTTTTTTGTGAATGTTATAGGTTGGTTACACTTTTTGTACTTTTACAACAAATATTTTCAAAATTGGGGTTCTCTTTTACAAATACCCTTTTTATATTTGGGTGTAAGTATAAACAGGCATGGCGTGAACAGTGTGTGCTGGCCAACTTTTTAGTAGGTCAAGCAAAATTAGCCTTTTTAAAAACGCATCAATGTAAAAACTCAGGTCAAGATGTTGAGTTGTTGTCTCTTTTTAAATCATTAGTAGAATACAGGGTAAAAATTGAATATGCATATTACAAACAAGTGGATAATGTAACCTTTTTCATGATGAGGTGGGGTGTGAGAGATGCATTAGGGACAATTGATGAATATGATAATTTTTTGTTTGACTGGTGAAATGTTATTTATTTTTAAAATTTTTTGTACATGATTTTGTAAGGTAAAAAATGGTGTAAATTAAAAGAGCTCTTAAAAGTCAAAAGTCTCTCTCTCTCTCTCTCTCTCTCTCTCTCTCTCTCTCTCTCTCTCTCTCTGTCTGTGCGCATGTGCGGAGTGAGTGCGGGGAGCGTTTGCGTGAAGCGTTTGGAGAGTGTGAGGTACGAGTGCTTATTTTCTATTTCTTTTTTATGTGTGTTTGTTTTTTGTGTTGTTTGGTGGTGTGTTGTCTTTGTGGTTGTTGGTAAAGTGGTCAATTCGCTGGGCTCTCTGCTCCCAGTTTATTGCATACTGGGAGCATGGTGTCTCCAGGTGTGCAAAATCTCTGGTTTTTAAAGAGACGGCATGCGGTAAAAATTGACTCAGTTTTCAGTGTTGAAGAATGTAGCTTAGCTATAGGGACGTTAATTGGTTATGGAAATATCCTGTCTGCATCGCGGATGAATGGTGCTGTTGTTGTTTTCGTTAAGACGATTGATTTGGGGAATCAACTGGTGGAGACTGGTGTTGATATTTGCGGCACTTTTGCTCAGGTGCTTCCTCTTTCTACACCTTCGAAAAGGGTAACGTTAGCTAACGTGCCACCCTTTATTAAGAATGAGGTTTTAGCGGAGATGCTTTCCAGATATGGTAGATTGGTGTCAACAATAAAGATGATTCCAATTGGGGTAAAGTCTTCTCTTCTGAAACATGTGGTGTCGTTTAGACATTATGTCTATATGATTCTAAAAGATAATGTTGAAGAATTGGATTTAACTCTAAATTTTCATCATGAGAATTTCAATTATGTTATTTTCGCCACAACAAACACAATGAAGTGTTTTGGTTGTGGAGAAAATAGACATCAAGTACGCAATTGTCCCAGGAAAGTGGATGAAACAAATAAAAGCGCCGAGACAGTTCAAGATATAGTTGCTTTGAGTACAATTGTGAGAGATTTGCAGAACGTAACTCCCGCTGTAGATGCGGAAAGGCCGGGAACAAGTGTCGTTTGTGCGCCCGCTGCATTAATAGATGTGGAAAAAACGTAAATGAGACGACAACAGTAAAACCAGTTGAAAGTGCAAAATTAGCGGTTGCTGAAGACAAAGAGAATGAAACTCTCTTAGAGAGCGCTATGACAACAGCAGCTCGAACGATTGAATCGGAAGAGGTCAATAGTATGGTTGAATCTGACGATCAGAGCGCGATGAATGAGGATATTGAAGAATCTGTGCTTGAATTGGAGGATCATTCATTTAAAACTCCCCAGAAAAGAAAGTTAGAGAAACGCAAAACTTGCAAACCGATTAAAAGACTTGATGTTCGGGAGGTGAGCCATACAGACACAGAAAGTGACAGTGAAGCCTCTGAATGTAGTATTTCAGGTAGCTTACCACAGGGTGGATTCTCCAGTTGAGTATATAGTGTTGCTGACATCAAAGAGTTTTTAAAAGTGACAAAAAATGTAAGGAGAGTTAAAATTGAAGAATTCTTTCCAGATATAATGCAATTCATTGAGAAAGCAAAAACTTTTAGGAGTGAGAACTGCTTTACCGACCAAGAAGGTTATCGTTTAAAAAAGATACTTACCAGACTAAATGCTCAATCAGAATTCAGCGAAAATAGTCAAAATGGTTAGGGTTATTTTTCTACTTCGTGTTTACTCTCCCTGTTATGGTGGGAGTTTTTTCTTTTCCTATTTATGGGAGTCATAAATTTTGCTTCTTTGAATATTAATGGAGCAAGGGACAGTAGGAAAAGAGCACAGTTGTTTGAGATAATGACACAAAAGAAGATTGATATTTTATTTATGCAAGAAACCCAAAGTGATTTATCAAATGCTTCAGATTGGGCGATGGAATTTGATGGGTTACCAGTTTTAAGCCATTCCACCTCGTTGAGCGGTGGAGTTGCTATTTTGTTTTCGAAAAGTTTTATACCTACATCTTTTAAAGTTGATGAAATTATTAAAGGTAGACTTTTAAAAGTTGATGTTTCTTATGAAAACAGTGTTTCTTTTATATTAATTTGTGTTTATGCTCCAAATGCTGCAATTATAAGAATGATATTCTTAAAGCAACACTATGTAGTTTTTTGACCTTTAAATAATGTCTCTAAAAAATTTTTCAGTGATAGAACAACTTTTAACTGGACAAATTGTACTGTTGCTGCAACCTGAGCAGCCTCCTAGCTGCTACAAGCACACTCTGAAAGTGGCGGTGGAGGGTAGAGCACACAGCCCCGCCCCTCCCACTGCCTGCAGAAGAGTGTCTGATACCAGGCACTGTTGCGCTTTTCAACCACATGGGGGAGCTGTAAGTCATTTTTACATGGAAACTACATAGTGTTGCTTTAAACACTCTGTGCAAAACTTTAAGTGATTGTGATTCAGATAGTTTTTTATTATTGGGGGGAGATTTTAATTGCACTGAAAATGGTTTAGACAGGAATCATGTTGAGCCACATATGCAGTCACGTAAGAGGTTAGTTCAGTTAATGAAATCTCATGACATTATTGATATTTGGAGGAATTTTCATTATACACAAAGACAATACACTTGGGTACATGCATATGAAAGTAGGCTATCTTTGGCAAGATTAGACCGATTTTATGGTTTCAAGCATCAATTGAATTTTTTTAAAGATTGTTTAATATGCCCAGTTGGAATTTCCGATCACAGCATGGTAAAATGTGAGTTTTTTGTTGATTGTGTAAAACCGAAAAGTGCCTATTGGCATTTTAATAATACATTGTTAGGTGATAAACATTTTAAGGATGTTTTTAAGTCTTTTTGGGTAAATGCACGATTCATGAAGTCTTCTTTTCAAACTTTACAGCAGTGGTGGGAGTTTGTAAAAGCTCAAATTAAACAACTTTGTCAACAATATACTCTCAACGTTACACAAGATAAGTTTGAGTCCATAAGAAAGTTAGAAGAAGATTTAGTTAAACTCCAAGAACTTTTTTTGACAAAAAATGAAACTCTTGTAGAATCTTTTAGGAAAAAGAAAGCTTGTTTGACTGAATTGTTGGATTTAACTACACAAGGTGCTATAATCAGATCACGTTTTCAGAGTATTGAGTCCATGGATGCACCTTCGAAATTATTTTTTAATATGGAGAGAAAAATGGTCAAAATAGATTTATTCATGCTCTACGCTCTGAAACGGGAGTTTTTTTGCTTAATCCTGTAGATATTCGGAAGAGAGCGGTTAAGTTTTACAAGGAGTTATATAAGAGTGAATTACTGGAAACACAAGGTCTGAGCAATGTTTTTCTCGAAAGCATGCCACAGGTATCTGAAGAGGCAAATGCTAAAATTAGCAAAGTACTGTCGATGGAGGAACTAGAGAGAGCTCTTAAAAGTATGGAAAATGGAAAAACGCCTGGGATTGACGGCATTTCAATAGATTTTTATAAAGCTTTTTGGGCAGAGGTTGGTCCAGATTTGTTAGAAGTTCTTAATCAGAGTTTAATTGATGGACAGTTACCAAAGAGCTGCCGTAGAGCAATCATTACTTTACTCCCGAAAAAGGGAGATTTAAGTGAGATTAAGAATTGGAGGCCTATAAGTTTGTTATGTAATGAATATAAACTATTGTCGAAAGCCTTGGCAAATAGATTAGGTGAAGTTTTAGATCAAATTATTCATTCAGATCAGACTTATTGTGTCCCTGGCCAGAAATTTTTTGATAATATTTCTTTTATTAGAGATATTTTGGATAATGGAAAGACTTTTTCAGATTTTGGTTTAATTTCAGTCGACCAAGAAAAAGCTTTCGACAGAGTCGAGCACAGTTATTTGTGGAATGTTCTTGAAGCTTTTGGTTTTAGTCCTAATTTTATATCAATGATTAAAGCCTTGTATTGTGACGTTGAGAGTATGTTGAAAATAAATGGTGACTTATGCTCTCCCTTTAAGGTTTTAAGAGGGGTTAGACAAGGCTGTGCATTATCTGGTTTGCTCTACACGTTAGCCTTAGAACCTCTTTTGAATAAATTAAGAGCGGAGATGTCAGGTGTGGTTATGCCGAATTCCACTTATACTGTTAAATTATCAGCTTATGCTGATGATGTGGTGGTATTAATTAAAGACCAAAATGATGTAAACAAGATGATGCATTTAATGGAAGAGTTTAAAAGTGTTTCTTCAGCAAAAGTAAATTGGCAAAAAAGCGAGGCCATAAGTGTTGGGAGTTGGTTATGTGGTGAGCCCATTCTTCCAGCTGGTCTAAAATGGGCCAAGGATGGTTTTAAATATTTGGGAGTTTTTTTGGGAAATGAGAATGTTGTTAAGAAAAATTTTGAAGATGTTATTGAAAAGGTAAAAGGGCGTTTAAATAAGTGGAAGTTTTTGCTTCCGAAAATGTCTTACAAGGGGCGAATATTGATTATTAATAATTTGATTGCCTCTGCTCTCTGGCATCGCTTGATTTGCGTAGACCCCCTAGCTGAGTTTTTAAGAAGATCCAGTCAATTTTAATAGACTTTTTCTGGGATAAGCTGCACTGGGTGCCAAAACATGTACTGTACCTTCCTAAGGAAGGAGGAGGCCATGGACTAGTAAATTTGCTAAGTCGAATAGCAGCTTTTCGAATTCAAGTCATACAAAGACTTTTAAAAAACTCAGAAAATGCAAACTGGAGGATTGTATCTCTCTCTTTATTGAGGGAGTTTGAAGGACTGGGGCTGGATAAAGCCTTATTTTGGATGGATCCTCAAAAGTTAAAACTCTTGAAATTTCCTGTTTTTTATCGGAATCTTTTTAAAGTTTGGGCTTTGTTTGAAGTACCAAGGAAAAGAACTGTGAACTCTTTGTTTTGGTTGCTGCAAGAGCTATTAATTTTTGGGTCACGTTTTGATTTGTCCAAAGATCTGGGTTATTCTATGACAGAAGAGACCCTTATTAACACTGGAATTTTAACTATTGGACATGTACAACGGATAGCAGGAGCTGATTTTAAAGACGTGAACTTAATGACTGAACAGCTGGGGGTGAGATCTACCCGTTTGGTTGCCAGAGTACTTGATAAATGGAAGTCAGCCCTTTCTGTAAATGAGTTGAAATTGTTAACAGATTACTCTTTGGGGTCTATCAGCCCAGATTGTAGTGATCCATTTGTTTCCATAATTAATCCTGTCACTGATCAGAATTGTCCTTTTTGTTTACAAAGGGAAACTGTTTTTCATGCTTTTATGCAGTGTTCAAGATTGGAACCGTTATTTATTGTTTTAAAAAGACTTTTTAATTGTTTCAATGAGTGTTTCTCAATGAAGATGTTAATTTGCGGTTTTAAATATTCTCAGAGACACAAGTATCAATGTCAATTGTTCAATTTTATTTTAGGTCAGGCAAAAATGGCGATTTATATTACAAGAAAAGAGAAAGTTGATCAAGGTGTTTGTAATAGTTTAGAAGCTGTGTTTGGTAATTCTGTGAAATCTAGAATTTTAATAGATTTTAAGTATTATAAAGCAATGCATGATCTTATGAAGTTTGAATTAATTTGGTGTTGTAAAGGGGCATTGTGTGAAATTGTGTGAAATTGTTAATGATGAATTATTATAAAATGATTGACATGATTTGTCTATTGTAATAAAGGTGTTAAAAATCAAATCTCTCTCTCTCTCTCTCTCTCTCTCTCTCTCTCTCTCTCTCTCTCTCCCTCTCAGAATCTTTTAAATGTCTCTCAATATAACACACGCGATTGAGCTAATCAGCTTGTTATACACTCTAAAAAACAATGGGTTAAAAACAACCCAAATTGGGTTGTTTTTAACCTAACTGCTGGGTAAATATAGGGCAGAACCCATATGGGGTTAAATTAACCCAAGAAGTTGGGTTAATAATTTTAACCCAGCCAATGGGTTGTTTTTCTACCCAAAACTTGGGTTATTTTTTACTAAAATGATGGGTTAATTTGACTTCATAAATGGGTTAAAAATGTATATAGGGTTATTTTTATTCCTTTTAAGATTATCATTTAAAATTAAAAACCACAAGATAAACAAACAGGTCAACATTGTATTAACTTTATTTTTCATTAATATTTTTTAGCATATTACACTTTGTGTAATGTAACAAATTCAATGTGTGTAACGTACACTTTGTACACAATAGCTCAATCAAAAATTCAGGAGATCATACAAAACTATAAATACAATAAATAATAAAATTCCATTTTTAAACAATTTCTTCACTTGCCTCTAATTGCAAAAGTGTAAGGGGTGGAAAACATTTTGAGGGAAAACAAAGGGCATTGATGAATTTTAAGATATGTCAGTGCAAGTAGTTTTCAGTTTGGACAGCTCTTACATTTACTTTAGTCTAGGACTAGTCTTATCCTTGTCTGTGAAACCGCCCCTATATGTTTTAACATTTTAAAAAAATTCATGAAATTCATAAAATACCTTTAAGAACAACTGTTTGTTACAAAGCAGTATTGTTTTAGTCTACATTTTGAACACACACAAAAAAAACTATGAAATACAGCATTTTGCCAGTGTAACATTTCATAAACATGTCATTAATATTCAGCAAGTAATACTCTTCCTTAAAGGTGCTCTAAGCGAATTCACGTGTTTTAGACCATAAAACATTTTTTGTTACATACAGCAAACATCTCCTCACTATCTGCTTGCTGCCTGTCTGCTGATCAAACTGTAAAAACGCGATCTCTGTAGACAGCCCAGGCTCCACAAACTGCAATAAAAATAAAGTGGCCAAACCTACCATCAGAAAGGATAACAAAGTGTTCCAGCCAATTAACGACAAGAAGGATTTGGGGGTGAGGGTTGGGCGCGTTCATGAAAGCACGGAAGGGAGGGGAGGAGTTAGCTATGCTCCGTTTGTTTGAAAACAGTTCAAACATCAACAAAAAGTAACGTCACACAGATTCGGTTAGAGCACCTTTAAGTCTGTAAAAAAAACTAAAATGATAACTCTTGTACCTGAAACCCAGTCTATTCAAAAAACCTCTTGTCATTTACTTGCAAGAATGTAGTGCTTTTACTACCCCAATCTAAGTGCCTTGTCCAAAGTTTCTCCTCCAAGGATGACGAATGCCTGGGACTCATTTTCTCGTGTCCATTTTCAAGTGACAGGAAATAAGGGTAAAGTCCTGATGCTTCAGCCTGCTGGAGGTACTCCATCATATTTGTTCCAACCTAAAGGACACACAGTGCAAATGAGTTAAGGTGAAACTTGGGGGGTGTCAGGGTGTGGGTATGGGTGATGGGTTTGGGAGTTATTACACATTGATCTTGCCCACTTTAAGACAGCCACTAACATAATGTCCCAAACTTTTGAATGGTAGTTTATTTAAATACTTGGTAAATAAAGTATTAAAGTAAATTTCTTGATTTGTACTTACAGGCTGAATGTCGATGAAAGCTTTTTTGCCATCATCAATTCTGGCCCGGACTTTTTCTGGCAGTTTTGAAGGGTGGAGGTGGAAGCAAAACAGGGAGCAGCTTTAATGCAAGATATCCCTTTGCATCTGTAGCGGCAGAAATTGAAAAGCAATATGTTCAGATAATGTTGGTTAAATGTCTGGCATTTCAAATAAATGAAGATGAGTGGAGAAAGTGCTAAATCTCCCAACAGCAATTATTGCCAAAAATTTTCTTCATTAATTTATCAGTGGCTGCCTTTATTAAATTGATATTAGTAAATCTGGCCCATAATATCAAAATAGTGGAGAAACTTTACCTTGTGTCATCTCCTCAACTGAACATGGAAGCTTTGCTTCTGGTTTAGAAAAATGCAAGATCCTATCGGTATATCAAGGGAGCCATTTCTCTAAGAGTTTTGGAGCTGCATCCTGGTGTAATGTGTACAAGTCTTGTGCAATCTAAATGCAAAAATAACAAAAAAAAAACTTCTTAAAAAAGACTAAATAAAACTCTTGTTACCATATGATAAAGACAGTATATTAACATACCATGCCTGGGGTAGTTAGCCTAGGAAACTCATGAAAACTCAGACCACCTAAAACAGAAAAACACAAACTTTTAGCTGTAAGTGATGCATTTTTGTCTATCAATATAGATAATAGACCAGGGGTGGCGAACATCGGTCCTGGAGAGCCGCAGCCCTGCCGCTTTTAGCTACAACCCTGATTAAACCTCACCCGTCTGAAGGTTTCTAGTAACTCTTAAGACCTTGATTACCTGTTCAGGTGTGTTTGATTAGAGCTGGAGCTAAACTCTGCAGGACTGCGGCTCTCCAGGACCGACGTTCGCCACCTCTGTAATAAACCATTCATACTCATTCATTTGTTTAGGTGATTTCAAAAGTCAACATTGGCTTTCAGAGATCATGCACCCCGCCTTAAATTCACTTGTCACCACCTGCTGGCATTAATGTTGTACTAAAGAGAAACTATATTTGAAGCATTGTCACTGTCGAAAAGACGATTTAATCTCTTTTGACAGCAGTGTTTATATCTGAACTATAAAGATTTATTCCAGTACTTCTGGAATAAGTACTGGAATAACATATATCTGAATGTTTGTTTCATACACGTAAACTGCTTTCGCTGGATAAGCACGGACGCAGATTTGAATGTCACAGAGTGTGATTAACTTAGGCTTTAATGGACATATTAAAGTTAGTTGAATCTTGTCATTTATAAACAACTTCCGGTAAACTCGGCTAAGAATAAATAACAACAAAGTATTTTTAGAGTAGTTAATTTCTGATACCAAGCAAAATAAACAACAAGTAAATTACGTCAGTTCTTATTTCATAGCTAAAGCGTATAAAAACTACACTGAGCTAACGTTGCTAAGTAAAATGTGTATTAAAATGTATACAATGTTAACTACAAATCGGCTATCGCCGTTTCCCCCTGCCTTTAGGAAACCAAAACATTTGTTATTTTTGAAGAGTTAATTTGTTCCAGAATTCATTTGAGGCACTAGTCAGACCATTATACCGGAAGTAAAGACCAGACGCATAGTTGCGTACCCGCGACACGCGTGCGTCCGATGAACGGTCTATACTCATAATAATAAAGTATAATTATAGTCCAATGTTAATCGCCATTATTACCATATTAAATATATTGTCCAACATTACCCCGTTTTGTGGTAAAAAACGCGCATCTGCTCACAAAAAGTTATTTCAAGCACTCGACTGATGTTGTTGACTAAACGTAATGAAATGCCCTCGTTGTTGGACAACACTTTTGCCAATAAGTATCGATTGAATGATACAAAGACAAATACAGACCTTTATTTCACCAGAAAAGAACCGCTGAAGAATGTCTGCTTGTAAAGTCCTGCTGACGATCCAAAATCCACGCGACAGATGATCCAGCAATTGGGTTGTTTTGACCCAGCAGCACTGCTGTACAGCGGGGGATGGGCTGCTTTAACTGTTCGTGTACAAAAAATGGTTTTCAGAAAATAATTACCAGAGATTTGTTACGGGCTGTAATTGTCAAAAATCTCATTTTAATAATCTGAAAAAGCAAAGAATGCATTTACTTTAACTTACATTAATCTCGTTTTAAGTTAACAGTTAACTGGGCTTTGAAGTAACGTAAATGTCGTCATATAACGTTAGTTAAGAAAAAAACTTAAGGCTTTGTCCAAAGGGGACGTTTAAAACATTAAACAAAAACAGTAGAAAATGTATTTACTATTCAACGGGCATATCAAACAAGTCAACCTAAACGAACGAAGCTGGCGGCGTATTTAATGCCATGTAAAACTGAATGTAATGGCACTTACGTCTTTATATAGCCCTCGGTATTATGATACGTGTATAAATAGGTTTAAAAATATATGTTATATGAATAAATATGTTGATACGAACCTTATTTCTCCAAATATTAGTGTGCGTTGCATCCACCTCAAATTCAGTCAGCCCGTGTGCTGCACCTGAATCTGCGCCGAGTTGATTTGACCCAATGAGCTGGGTTGTTGAGTCCGGGTGGGGAAGGGGGTGTATTGATTCCACTCTCAGTGAAAATTACCCAGAAAATAACCCAGTGGTGGGGTTACATAAAACTACCCAAAAAACTACCCAAGACTGCGAAAATAACCCAAAAAAATTAACCCAACATTTGGGTAGAAAAAATAACCCAGGATTTTTTTAGAGCGTAGTATTAACAAGCCCCGACATTTTTATCCACTGATTGTATCTCGTCAGTTAAGAGAAACACTTCTATACCAATGACGATTTTTACAGCAATCCATATTCCGATGTTACTATTTGGCACTTTCACCCTACTTATAAAAGCCTAACTTTTGTGAAAATTTTAAAAAAAGCTGAACACTCTCTCTTTTTATTCTTCTTTATGTTTTATAGGAGGTTGCAAACCTGCTCTCCCTCACTCTCATACTCCTGGGTTTTTACACATATGCAAAGCATTCATTTGACTCAAGGGCCGGTCACACTAGATTTTCGGAAACTCGTGCGACGATATTTCGCAGGTAGCTGAGTGACAAAGTTCAAGTGGAGAACTCTGACTTGTGAATTCGTAGCCCATGGAGTATTGTGACCAGTACAATACCGGTTGTCAATGCGTGACCTTTCTCTCTACCGAAAAGCACAAATTGAAGGTACCAAAGACCATATTGACTAACCGCTCCCTGCAGCAACATTGTGTTTTTTGCCCAAATACACAGCAAGTCCATTTTTGGGCGCTAACTTCTCACATTCATATGGATAAAACCCAGGCCTGACCTAGAACTGAATTGAGCAGGAACTTTGAAAGTGGAATCGGAAACGTTATGAGAACCAGGATTGGATAAGACATTTGAAGAGTTTCGTTGCAAAACAAGATAAATCAATTTTTTTACATTTTTGTCAAAACATGTTTATTATTATGTTATCATGTTATTATTTTGTTTGATGGTGCTACTTAGATGTATTTTTTAAGTTATAAAGGTTTAAATCAAAACAAACCAACTGCAGTTGAATTGATATTAATTTGAATGCACAACTAAAAAAACAAGATTTCTGAACAATTAAAAAAACAGAGTTATCTCGTTTTGCAACGAAACTCTTCATTTCCAGATATCAACAACAGTGTTTGTGAGGATTTGGAGAAATGTGATACAAACACCACAGTACATCAATTTGACCTTAATAAAAACATTATTTTAGACTTATGGTGTTGTAGTATATTTTGATAGAGTAAAACAAATCCAGTATAATGATGTTCATGTAGAATATATTAATATGCTTATTTTCTCAGCTCTTTCCCCGCCAGTGTTTTTAAAAAAAAGTTGCCAGCCAGCACCAGCATTTTTCATGATTTTCACAAAAGTGTAATGCTTTCCAGAAAATGTTCTTCTTTAAATAAATAAACACAATATATCAAATGAAAGAACAGACCCTCTGCTTTAAAAAAAGTTTAATCCTACCTTTATTAGTTCTCTTTTATCACCTCTCATTTATGGGTAGGTTTCTTCAAAAACACGAAATTTTGAGCAAAAAGCTGAGATACTTCAATTTTTGCGAAGGACTTTTGATAGAGATCAGATGCAGAACAATCTTTAAAACATATCCGGAGTTCTTTCTCTTTCATGTCAGTTGTTACTTCTAGGTTGTAAAAGTTGCGGAAGTTATCCACCTAGTGGATAATAGCGGTATTGCGGAAAGCCGTATATTCTCGTCATTGGCAGTAAAGCGTTTTCTCTTAATTGACGAGATAACTCGTCAACAGAGGCGGACAGAGTACACAGGTTCATTACTTGAGTAAGAGTACAGTTACCCCTTGCTAAATTTTACTCAAGTACAAGTAAAAGTACTGCAGTCAGATGTCTACTCAAGTAAAAGTAAAAAGTACTTGTTTTTAAAAGTACTTGAGTATCAAGAGTACAAGAGTAAATTTTTTTAATTTTGCATTACTACTGCCACAGTGCACATTAAACCATGTGAGATGATTGACAGCTGTACAGCAAATGATAGAGCTCTGAGGTCAAATCTGACACAAATCCGGAAGAGGAGACACACATCTCACTCCGTTCGCTCTTTGAGCTCTTCAGATCGCATAATTCAGTGGAAAATGAATAGAAATCTTATTCTGTAAGACTAAATATTTTACTAACATGTGATAATTAATCATTATTTCTTCAAATATGCGCACCATTGTACTAATAGCCCTGGTGGATTCTGTATATTTTATGTATTTGAATACAAATAAACCGGAGAAGACGAGAATGAATGTTTGATGATTTCTATTCATAATAACGAACGTTTCAGATTAATTATTTTGCACTCCTGGCATAAATTAAGAAATTTGTGTCACTGCAAACCAGTTTAATAACAAACAGTGGTCAAATGTCGAAGCTGGAGTCTTAAACCTGTCTTGTGATGCTGAGTTTGTCCAGATCAAGTAAGAGTGTGATGTTTTGAAGAGCAATGAATTTTGAACAACAATAATCCGGGATCACCAGTGATCCCTGCCGCTCTCAAGGGGTTGAATTTTTGGTGATGAAGCTCTGTTTTGATAAACAAAGCAAACCCTTAAAGCGAAAACTATCATTAACTTGTTTAGAAAATTAAAATAGTCTGGCGAGGTGCAGCCACGGGTTGTCACATTCCCAGGATGGACCTGCTGTGTCTTCATCCATTGTTTCGTCCATGATTTCTTCTCTTATCTAAATCTGACTATTGGGACTTTGGCGGAAAGCTGAAGGTGATAGCTGATAGGCTGTCCCAATCAGTGGCGCCTGCACAATCCAATCACGTTTGAGAAAAGGGAAACAACAAATCGAGGGTTTCTGAGATTTTTCTTTTTTTCCTTTTTTTTAGAAGAAGTAACGGGTACTCACGGTTATGGATAGAAATGTAGTGGAGTAAAGAGTACAATATTTGCCTCTCAAATGTACTTGAGTAAAGTCATGAGTACTCCCCAAAAATAATACTCGAGTAAAGTACAGATCCCTCAAAATTGTACTTAAGTACTGTACTCAAGTAAAGTACTCCGTTACTGTCCGGCTCTGCTCGTCAATGACGGGGAAAGTGTTAATAGATTGGGTAATACAAAAATGAAAATTCTGTCTATTTCTGGGCCTTGAAAGTCCATGGAAGAACAGAAACCTCTCATGGTTAGATCTGAACCCTGCATATCCTGGAACATTTACATAATACATTGATTGTATTGGTTGTAAATAATACTGGTTGCCAACTGTACCGAACTATGCATCGACGTCTGTTTCGGTTTTTCCTCAGGAACAATATAGCAGTCAGAGGTGGAAGTAACGAATTACAACTACTTGCGTTACTGTAATTAAGTCGTTTTTTTCGCGTACTTGTACTTTTATGAGTATATTTTTAAGTCTAATTTTCCTTCACTGTAAAATGTAATTTGTTGACTTTACTTAAAAAAACTTAGGAAACCGATTGCCTCAAATTTTTAAAGTAAAGTTGACAATCAATTTTTAAGTTGTTGTAGCTGAGAAGAAATGTGTTAGGACAACTCATATCATGGTAGTACACTTGAGTACAGTTAACGCAAAATCATTAGTTATGATGACAAAAAAAATGTTAGTCAAGACAACTCATGTCATGGTAGTACAGTGAACTTAAAAATAATTAGCTCCCGTCACTAAGGAAATGTCAGTTCAGACAACTGAGTTATGTTCAGTTAGCAGTACTCATTAAGGCAAGTTATCCTTACAAGGCTAAGTGTTCACATTACTAAGGAAATCTTAGGAAACCGATTGCCTTAAAATATTCAAGTAAACTTTACTCAAAAGTTTTAAGTTGTTGAAACAAAGAGAGACAACAGTTTGAATGAATCAATGAAACACTTTATTTGATTGAAACAGATCAATACAGTGAACTGCACATCCAATAAGAGAGAATTTGAATTTTGAAAAAAGACATAAAAACCCAACAAATCACACATTCACCATTACACAAAACCAAGACCAAATGACAAAAAGAAAAAAATATATATTTCCATCAATAATGTAGATACACCATAAATGTAAGTGTGTGTGTGTGTGTGTGTGTAAAACAAAGAACTTCACTACTCACTGCACAGAAGATTTTTGAGTGATTGAATTTTGGGCCTTAAAGGAACACGCAGACATTTTGGGTTTTTACCTTATTCACCGTATCCCCCAGAGTTAGATAAGTCCATACATACCTTTTTCATCTCTGTGCGTCCTGTAACTCTGTCTGACGTACCCACCGCTAGCTTGGCTTAGCAAAAAGACTGGAAGTAAATGGCTCCAGCTAGCATACTGCTCCAAATAAGTGACAAATTAACACGAACATTTTCCTATTTATATGTTGCGATTTGTATAGTCACAGTGTGTAAAAATAACAAGGTCATATGAGACAGACATCTTTTAACGGTATACATACAGGAAACTATATTCTCAGATGAAGCACTGATACTTGGGCGGAGTGATTAGCACAACTCTCTCCTCACCAGGGGGCTTCTCAGGTGCTGCGAACAAATCACTCCACCCAAGTAGCAGTGCTTCTATAGTTCCCTGTATGTATATTGTTAGAAGATGGCTGTGTCTCATATGACCTTGTTATTTGTACACCCTGTGACTATACAAATCACAACATATAAATAGGAAAATGTTTGCGTTATTTTGTCACTTATAGGGAGCAGTATGCTAGCTGAAGCCATTTACTTACAATCTTTGTGCTAAGCTAAGCTAGCGGTGGGTGCGTCAGACAAAGTTACAGGACACACAGAGATGAAAATGGTATGTATGGACTTATCTAACTCTGGGGAATTCTGGTGAATAAGCTAAAAACCCAAAATGTTGGTGTGTTCCTTGAGGTGGGGTACCTTCCGGGATTACTGTTAGGATCTCAATGGAGGTGTTGGCCAGTTCCGGTTCATCACAGTCCTAAAAACACAAATTACATGAGATATTATTACACAATTCCACATTGATATACAACCTTGCATTTAGGTAGAAAACACAAAGCAGCCACTTTAGAAAGAAGGTTGATAGGTAGTTCTGATCAGGACCAATTGAGGGTATCTCACATCTGCTCATATTTACATCTGAAGAGGCATTGGCTGATGACACATTAGCCTTATTGAGTTAGCCCTACCATTTGTTCCAAAAACGTGATAGAACACCACCTCCAATGTTTTTGTTGTAGCGAGATATTTTAAGACAACCTTTTTACTAGTAAGTCACCATTGTTTGTTTGACCCATAATGCATTATGGACCGTGACGTAGACCGGTCCAAGCGCCGCTACAAACAAAAGGCAAATAAACTATAACATTATCAAGTGAAGCGATTACCTCAATTAGCGAGCGAAATGTCTGCCATTCAAGACTTTCCAATTTGAGCCTAAACATGCCGTAAACACGGAGGAAGGTATATTTCGCTCGCTAACTGAGGTAATAGCTTATCTTGATAACGTTATTGTTTATTTGCCTTATGTTTGTAGCAGCGCTTGGAGCCATCTACATCAGTCCAGAATGCATTATGGGTAAAAATGCTGTCTTTAAATATCGCTACAACGAAAACATTGGGGTGTTCTTCTATCACGTTTGTGGGGCAAAACGTTAGGGCTAACCCAAAAAGGCTAATTTGTTAAACTAGCCAGAGGTCCTTTTAACTAAAATTTCCAATAAGCATAACCTATGCATTACACATTGTACTGAGCAGTAGGGCTGGGCGAGAAATCGACTGCGATTCTCATGCGCATCTCATCAGTAAAGCTGGCTCCGTGATTAATAGTAAATCACCATCACCTGCTTTCAGGTGGAGCAGCATTTACTACACAGAGCCGTATTTCACAGAGAAGCTCGGCAAAATCTCATGCATTATCAGAGGCGATTTTCCACGATTACGAACACGATTTTGCCTAGCTTCTCAGTGAAATACGTCTCTGTGTAGTAAATGCTGCTGCATTTGAAAGCAGGTGATGGCGACTTACTACTAATCATGAAACCAGCTTTACTGATGAGATACGCATGAGAATTGCAGTCAATTTATGGCCCAGCTCTACTGTGCAGTTTGCATTGCATGTCGAAATTGCATATGGCATATATGAAAATAATAGGCCACTTTTATGACACTGTTGTTTCCAAATCTGGAGGTGCTGTGGCATTTGCAATGCATGTGTTGTGACCCCTCTCGGCCATAGGGTTGCTGCGGTGACAGAATTTTCCCACCGGTTAATCGGTGCGTGACAACCCCGATGATACCGGTTTCACAGGGTGGGAGGGGCTTACTTTCAATTTGAATTAGATGCAACTGTTTAAATGCAGTGCTTGCGTACGCTGTCTTAAAGGAATAGTCTACTCATTTTCAATATTAAAATATGTTATTACCTTAACTAAGAAGAGTTGATACATCCCTCTATCATCTGTGTGCGTGCACGCAAGCGCTGGAGCGCGCTGCGACGCTTCGATAGCATTTAGCTTAGCCCCATTCATTCAATGGTACCAATCAGAGATAAAGTTAGAAGTGACCAAACACATCAACGTTTTAACTATTTAAGACGAGTAGTTATACGAGCAAGTTTGGTGGTACAAAATAAAACGTATCGCTTTTCTAAGCGGATTTAAAAGAGGAACTATATTTTATGGCGTAATAGCACTTTTGGGAGTACTTCGACTCGGCGCAGTAACACCCTCCCTCTCCCATTATGAGAGGGAGAAGGGGAGCGGACTTTTCAGGCGAGTCGAAGTACTCACAAAAGTGCTATTACACCATAAAATATAGTTCCTCTTTTAAATCCGCTTAGAAAAGCGCTACGTTTTATTTTCTACCACCAAACTTGCTCGTATAACTACTCGTCATAAATAGGAAAAACGTTGATGTGTTTGGTCACTTCTAACTTTATCTCTAAATGGTACCATTGAATGAATGGGGCTAAGCTAAATGCTATCGAAGCGTCGCAGCGCGCTCCAGCGCTTACGTGCAGGCACACAGATGATAGAGGGATGTATCAACAATTCTTAGTTAAGGTAATAACATATTTTAATATTGAAAATGAGTAGACTATTCCTTTAAACAACATATATCTATATTATAACAAAAATGAGTAAGCATACGGCTTCTGCCATCGTCTGGTCAGTCGCTCGCCTCACACACTCTGAAAGGAATAAATGAAATCTGACACCGGCTGCTCTGTGATGATGCGCGTTCAGCTCTGCTGAATTCAGGCAGAAGACACATTCATGTTTGCTCTCTCTAACGAAACTAAATTATTTAATTACAAAAAAATATCAAAACGACGGTGAAAGACGGTGTCGCGGTGGGCAAGTGATCTAACCGGTAAGAGGCTGACACACTGGTAATCACCGTTACACCGACTATCGCGACAAGCCTACTCGGCCACTGTAAATTAGCACCTGAAACTACTTACAAAGTATGTCTTGAAGAAGTCTTTGTTCTCATCTCCAAGGAGGATGGGAAGGCCACGGAGGACTGCTGTTCACTAAGCAGTAACATCTGTATTCTGAAAGATAATTTCATACATATCACCCATAAATGGTCAAGGACCATCAATTAACAGCTCTGAAAATGCAATGTGGTTACACTATTTTGCTGACACCATTAAATTATTAATGTGCATGAGAAACGTACCCCCAGTGCGATTTGATGATGCAAATACGCCTTAAGTATCTGGCCGGTACATCCACCCTTGGACTTGAAAATGTCAAGACAGCGAGGAGTGTATTTGTCCAGTTCTTTGAAAAACTCGATTTTGAGGTTTTTGCTGGTTAAGCGAAAGAACTCTGACAGAACCTAAAGAAACAGACAAATGAGCATTTAATGAAGTCATTTTGGATGCGTTTTAATAACAAATCACTAGGTCACACTGGCCAGAAAACTAGTATTACACAAGCCTCGAAAATGAATATATTACTGCAACTTCTGCATCCAATCAGCTCTAATTAACGCTTGCTTGTAAGGCATAAAGGATACATGTATGTATATTGCCCTGCTACTCATTCCATTACAACAGGCTATCTGAATATAACAAATTGTATATGTAAGTTATGTATTTTATGCTTAGAATTAGTCAAGGGGGTTTTATAATTATTTGGTTCATATCATAACTTTCTATTCTGAAAGTTTCATTAATTTAGGTTTAGTATCTAGTATTTTTCAGTAATGCAGTTATTTTGGGAAAATTTTAAATAATTGCAGGCTGAGTTGAGGTGCCCTTAATTTTCTGCTTGGGCCAAAATGTTAAATAAATAACCTTAATTATTTTAAAATCACAAAAATACCAAATGCCCTTTCAATAGAAAAATATATCCCACCTTTAATATTGGAGCACATTAACAGTAAGTTACAAACCTTGAGCGGGAGCGTGAAGTGCACTTCCTGCTTGGCAGTCTCTGCATTAACGCTAATGTTAAAAACAGAAAAAAAATTCGAATCTCAAAATTAAAAATCGAATGAATATATGAATATTCTGATCCAGACCTCCTGCTTAACAGCTGAGCTAGCAGATAAGTTAAAGTTTTACTGTGCCATCGCCAGTTATAGCCGATGCACGCAACAGTTAACAAGCACATTGCGTTTGGCGATATGAATTCATATTTACAGTTTAAGAAATTTGAGATTTACAAGGTGGGACTATGACAAGGTGGTTAGCTAGCTTTAGCTTAAACCTTACCTCACAAACAAAACTCAGCTCAGAACATTAACAGAACATAGTCCTGACTTTACTAAATTGTAGAAATACATTTAACCTACAAACAGACTGAAGTATTACATGCATGGCCTTTCCAAATTAACATTTTGCATGCTCTTACCTTCAAACCAAATCCAGACAAACGTTCTTTTGCCGCGTGATGGTTCAAATCCAACGTCTCAGGAGGAACTGCGCATGTGCAATCTCTTCTTCGTTGATTTGTATTGGCGGTTGGCATCCAGCATGGTGCATTACCGCCACCAACTGTTGGGAGGGTGTGGAGACACTCATACTTCTCAAGTAAAGGTTACTGAAGTATGATCAGTTTAATTACTCTCCTCACCAAAATGCTGTGTCAACTTATTGTAAGCTAGTAGAGTCAACAAATTATGGAGCAACTAGTTATGATAACTATTTATTTTTAAGTAAAGTTAGCTATTACATTTTACAGTGTTGTACTTAAGTACAAATTAAGTTAAAGGTGCAGTGAGTAAATTTTAGCGCCATCTAGTGGTGAGGTGCTGGTGCAACCAATGGCTCAGTCCACTGCTTACCCCTCGTTTTTTAGTCACATAGAGAAGCTACGGTAGCCACCACCGGACAAACATGTCATCAGAGACAACTTAGTAAAAAAAAGTTTGTCCATTTTAAGGGTTTATGTAGAAACATGGCGGCACAAAATGGCGACGTCCATGTAAGGGGACCCTCGGTATATGTAGATAAAAACGTCTCATTCTAAGGTAATAAACATATAACAGTTCATTATGAAAGGTCTTTATACACCACTGATGATATAGTTTTGTATATTATTTTGCATTTCTGTCAAGAGATCCTTCTAAAAATTACACACTGCACCTTTAAGTAATGTACTTCACTACTTTCAAAATCACATTCGTTACTGAGCACTTATACAATTTAAATTAAACTATATTCAAGTCTTTGACCAGCATTTGGGTATCCAATAGAAATAACTGATCGTGGGCAGGCCAATAAAAGCCCTTGTATTTGGACCGGGAAAAAGGCCGGTTTCTGGAGAGCTATTCGTCCTCGCACGTCCTTTACTGTGAAGGTGTATGTTAGTGTTATCAAAGAACTTATATCTTTGCTGTTATGGACATGGAGATTCGAGACACTGAATTAATTGAAAATTCCGAAGAAATACCGGATGACGAGTCCCCATGGCCGCACCTGGAGGAGTTGTTCACATACAGAGGAAGGAAAGGAGACAGCGTGCAAATGCAATGCATGTCATTGTCAACACATTGTTTTATTCATATTTAGGGGTGTAACGATACACTAAGCTCACGGTTGGATCTGTATCTTGAATTCTGTCAATTTTACATAGAATTAGAATTAAGGGACTGAGCAGAGGCGTTTTTAGACATAAAGCTGTACTGGGGCACAGGACCCCTATTTTTTTGGACTTTTTGAAAACACTTTTCCCTATACAATTCCCTACAATGCTTAACCCACTGTTCCTATACTGCAACAAGTTCTGGTCATTTTATGACTGTTCCTCTTATAAGAAATGCTTATGTTTAAGTCATTATGTTAATTAAACTACAGAAGACAAAAGAAAAATCACCTTTATAGCTTTAAAAAGATCAATTATATTTAATTTATAGAAAAAACAGTGCTATATTTATTTGATACCGTTTCTCTACCTAATCAATAATGTTAGGTTTTACTTTATTTGTAACTTTTTTCTTTTCTTTTTTATATGCAAAAGCATAAATCATTTCTTGATTTGTTCTTATTTTATTTTCCTACATCACTTTTTTGCTGATCTAAAAATTATTCAACCCATGACTCAAAAACCATAATGTTATTAATTTAACCAGTACTATATTGTAGAATGAAGTAATTTTAAATTACATGTAGACCTTCAGGTCCACCTTATTCCAAGGCCACTTAAAATTTTATGGTTTTGCGACTGATGGTCAGATTATGGCAAAATAAAATCATTGCAGATGTAACATAGTAAGGGAATGCTACTTGTTACAGCTTTCCACATTTATCAACCCATTTAATTACACATGGTTTCTGTTACTAGTCAAATGTTTACATTTGAAATTTAAAATCTAAATTGTCCGTCAGAAATAACAAATTTATTATAATGGTCATAATGTATTTTTTGCTTATGTTATGGTGTGCGTTTTGTTTCTGCGGGGAAGTTGGGTTCCTTCCTTCTTTTTTTGTCCTTGGGCAATCACATGCCTAAAGAATAAACAAGTTATGTTACAGCATGTCCCCTAATGAGGCCATAATATTTATTCTGGGGGGTCCCCCCACCTTGCGGCCCCATCAGAGGCCACTTTGCCCCTCGAGCACCCTTTTTAACTTTTTCCATCCCTGACCCGTTTTCAATGAACGTGACTGGGTGAGGATTAAACTCCCTTAAACTCATCATCTCTCATTTCTGCTTCCCTTTCCCTGCTTTGCCCGAAAATTTTTTGATGTCCATTAACAGGAGCCAATAGTGATCGAGTCAAAATTTTTAGACATAAAGCTGTACTGGGGCACAGGACCCCTATTTTTTCGGACTTTTTGAAATCACTTTTCCCTATACAATTCCCTACAATGCTTAACCCACTGTTCCTATACTGCAACAAGTTCTGGTCATTTTATGACTGCTATACTAAAATAATCCCAGTCATTGTTACTGCCAACTGTGTCCAACAGTTAGGAAACTAAATATTAATGTCATAAATATTGTACAGTATAACACATACATGTGTTTATTTTCTCAGCAACAATGCAATCCTATAGACTTGACAGAGGTTTACCTGAGATTTTTCCTCTGTTTGAGAGCTGACTGCAGGCATCTAAATCCCTCACCTTTTGGCGAAATTCGCTGTTTTGAAGCCAAAACAGGTGATCCACGTGAATCGTGTAGATTCATTAAGAAATTTTTTGGGGGTGGGCATGCGCAAATTGTTTGTTGACGCGCCCTTCGCTGTCATCCAACATATATCCCAGATATTAGAATTGTTTGAGTTCATGCTCATGCCCGAAACATTTTTGATGTCCATTAACAGGAGCCAATAGTGATCGAGTCAAAATAAGTTTATACTTATTATTTAGAAACGTACTTAAGTTTTGTTATGTTTTCATTAGATATCTCAATCGCGTGGCGTCACCTGGACTATTGTATGCGGCTGCGTGCGGCTAAACGGACAGAAGCGTGCGTCCGGACATGTTTTTGTGCGTGCACGCATCCGTGCGACTAATTTAAGGCCGGGGTATACCTTAGGTGTTTCTCAATGTCAAGGATACTTCCTTGGCAGGACTGGTCCTTACAAGTCACTTCCTTCAGAGTCTAGACGAGGCTCCTCTTTAGCATTCGGAGAACATGTAAATGGAACAGGCTAGCAAGTGCACATCATTGCATCATTATGTCAGTGAAAAGGTGTACTTTCAGCACTGCGTGCATAGGATTGTGGGTGAATTTAGAGCACGAAGGTTACACACATGCATCCTTTCCTGTTTATTGGATATTTTTTGAAAGAAGGACTCAGTCCTTGGTTGAAATTCCGAGGATCCTCGACATTGGAACAGTACTTCGACGGATGTTGATGACGCAATATCCTCGAAATTCTGGCTTCAGAGGATCCTTCCTTGACATTGAGAAATGCCTGTTTATTTCCGCGTCCGTCATCACCTTCGATGAAAGTGACTGCGGTTACGCCCACTGAGTGGCAAAAGCAGAGCGGTAGCATTTGTTTACAGTGTGAAATCAGCGAAAACACGGGGAAAATGCGTCTAAATGTGGAAAAAGCTGTTGTACAATAGACTGTACTAACAAGAATTTAACAAGAATTCGGAGATATCGTTTTACAGACTGCCAAAAAACACAGTAAGTACATAGATCGTTCATGCCAACGTCCACTGTGGGGTGGGTTGACCATGTTAAGGCACCCAAAGTGCACGTCAAGGCCTTAAATATGCCTGAAAATGAAAGTAAAGTTTGACGCGTTGCCATGGGAACAGTGTTTGAGATATCAAAAATCCCTTTGCAATTTAACATCTACAATGTCTCGGCATCATGTTGACCACTTTTGGTGTCAATTGCATGTATATCCTAGGAGGAGTATTTAACTCTTTCGCCGCCAGCATTTTTCATGATTTTCACAAAAGTTTAATGCCTTCCAGAAAATGCTCCTTTTTAAATATATAAACATACAATATATGAAATAAAAGAACAGACCCTCTGCTTTTAAACAAAAAAATCCGTTTCATCCTACCTTCATGTATTCTGTTTTTATCACCTCTCAAATATGTGTAGGTTTCATCAAAAACACCAAATGTTGAGCAAAAAGCTGAGATAATTCCATTTTTGTGAAGGACTTTTGATAGAGATCAGATGCAAAGCGATCTTTAAAACATACACGGACATACAGCTGTTTGCCCTAGGGCAATACTTCTGGTTTTTATAAGTTGTGGAAGAGACCTGGTGGATAATAGCGGTATTGCAGATTGACGAGATAACTCGTCAATGGCGGGGAAAGAGTTAAAAGAACATCGCATGAAACTGTAAAAAAAATCCACCTTTGTGACTGACACACTTGCTGGAACCTGGTGGTGGCGCTATACCCTGGAGCAGGGGCGGACTGGCCATCGGGAGTTCCGGGAGCAATCCATTTCAGGCCGAACCGGCCGGAGGTCAAAAAGTTTTTTTTTTTAAATGCCTGACCAGGCGCTCAGCTGCAGCGGAACGCTGTGTCTGTTTCAGACCGAGCCAAACCAATTCTTCAAATCTTGAGGGGGGATAAGAGCGGCCCCTCCCAACTTGGACTGATCCTCGTTTTTCCTCACATCCGATTGGCTCAAAAGCGCAGATCAAAAGAGTTTACTTTTGGTCAGGTTTGGATTCGTGTGAATGCAACATAGACAAGACGGTAACAATTGCAAAAACAAGAAAAGAAGAGAAAGAAATGGGTGGGGCCTAAAAAATAAAAATGTTGGCACAAGAGGCAGCTAAATGCGCCAAATTAACAGACCTTTTTCACAGTCAAAAGGACGCTGTGGCAGGAGGTGCAGATGAGGAAGGACCAGCAGCATGAACAGGACAGGTGCACAATTAGTGATGCATCTATTATACACTGAAATAATTTATATTTGCATTTAAATATAGGCATATATAAGGGATAATGTAGAGCGAGGCGGTTGTTATAGCGAATACAACCCCGACAGGCTTATCAGGACCCCACAATTTGGTCACAAGCAAACAACACCTCTTGCAAACCATTACTTTCATTATATAAAAAAACTCTTAAAGTACTTGATAGGAAGCCCATAAATCACCATCATTGTCATGTTTTAAAAAAATATAAACTTTTAAGTTTTGAAAATTGGATAAGATTCACAAATCTCTGTCTAATGTACAAAATTCAACATGAACTGGCTCCTCGTGTATTGAACCAGTTCGTAAATATTGTACCAAACACACATAGATTTACACGGAGTGCAACAAGAGGTGATTGTATTGTTCCATTGAGGAAGAGTGCATTTGGCCAAACAGCCTTTTCAGTTAGGGCAGCTCGTGAATGGAATCTCATTCCAATACACATTAGGAATTTTAAAACTTACGCTTCTTTTAAATTTCACTTAAAGAAATGGCTAAAAGATAATCAAGACTGTCAGCACTACACATAGACACCACATCTTTCCTGTCCTGTCAGTTTGCTTGAGCCACTTGTGTTATCGTCACTCATGTGTAAAGTGCTGAGTCAAAGTTTTTATATTGACTATTTGTTTTTGTTTTTTTGTGTACTTGTACTTATATTTTGCCTTTTTATTGTATTAAAATTGTATGGTTATAATATTTTTATCTTTTTAGGTGTGACATCATGCGATCTGTCCAGGGACAACAGATGTAAAATAGCCTTTTGGCTAATTCTGGCACATTGTACATTACTTAAATGTATTATTGATGTGCATTGTCCCTGTTAAATAAACCTGAAATGAAATGAAACGCAAAGCGGAGCTTGAATCAGCCTTACGGGGTTGTATTCGCTATAAGAACCACCTCGCTCTACATTATCCCGCTTATGAAATTGATGAAATAGCCAGCGTGCGCATTTTGGCAACAGAAGTGGTGTTGTTCCCCAGTGGTTTTAACGTGTTGGCAACTCAGTAAGTTTATCAAAACAGTTTCCCAGCATCAAAATGTCTGGTAATTGCATTTGGTTGCACTAATAATATACTAATATACGTATATATGGTCACTTTATATTTGGCCATCTGCTAATGTCTTCTATTCACTCCACTATAGTACACGGATCTGGTAGCTGTGTTGAAAAACTTGATTAGGGCTGAAACGATTCATCGAGTTACTCGATTTACTCGATTCAAAAAATTCCTTGAGGCAAAAATTCTGCCTCGAAGCCTCGTTAAATTCCTATGACGCGCACTACACGCGCCGAGATCTGATTCACACGGACCGTTGTTCAATGTTCAGGAAGCACATCATTGCGCGTGGTACATTTTGAATTTAGTTGGCGCGATGGCGGAGCGAATATGTCCATAAACGGCAGAGAGAGACTGTCTAAAGTTTGGGATCATTACATTCAGCATCTGAACTAAAAACATCCACTGTTGTTTCACCAAGCGTCGATGAAACAAGGTAACGTAGCTTCCGCTGATTTTAATCCCATACTGTATTTGTAGCGATGTCATTATGCGGTTTGACTAGATATGATGTTTAGCTTTGATGTTTTTAAGTAGTAAACGTATTCACGTTCAATTGCAGGACAGTATAGATTAGAAAAGAACCCCTTGACACACACGCATGCACTACAGGTGTGTGTACCAAAAAACGGCACCACAGTGCAATCATATATGGGCAACTTGTAATCTGACATATTTTGTTCAATAATAATATTCTCTCACGCGAGTCAGACCGATCGCGCAATGCATCACATATGCTTAAACTTTTATGTAGCCACGCAACAATAATTTTAGCTGCATGCATTCACTGTATACAGCGGGACGTGATGTTGTGATTTTTCGAACGGATTCTTAACCTAAAATGCACCGCAATGCAAGTGATGCAAACCAAATGCAGCGTTCTATTGAAAAGTAATGTATGTATTTCTGCAGTACCAAACTGCAATGAAGCAACTGAATGTCTGACTGGGGTGTCACTCTTCCTCACGCAAACACAAGTGCACGTGCGCGCATACACACAGGTTGTTACCATAGCAAATAGGCTCACCTCAGAAATGATATATTATATGTTAAAAGCCTAATGGTAAATGCTGCAGGTGTAGAAATGTACATAAACCAGATATTTACTTTGATGTCAGGGCTAGATTACAGCATGAAACCTGTTGTGCATATTAATAAATTAAAGTGTTTAATTGTTGGCACTGGCACTTATAAACACTAAATGGGTAAAAAATTGAAATAAATAGGCTTATTTCTTGGAGCCAAATACCTCTTTTTTTTAGAAATAAAAGTCAAATGCTTGAACATTTTACAGCCAAGTCATTTTCGTTATGCATTATTTGTTTTGGTTGTTTAAAAACACACAAAAAATTATTCGATTACTCGATTAATCGATCGATTCAGTGCTGGATTAATCGATTACAAAAAGAATCGATAGCTGCAGCCCTAAACTTGATAGTCAACTTTTAAATATAACTTTCTCTGTCTGTGTTGCTTCACTGCTGATTCTTGCCATACTTCCATTGCCAACATGCGCGTGCATACGTTTCCACGTCATCATTGTGTTCAAACAGTAAAATGGTCTAAGGAATCCCTGTATGTCTGTATATTAGCTGTTAAGGTAACTGATGGAGAGAGACAGGTTGATGATGACCCTTGCAGTCATATTGATGAGGAGGAGGAAGGAAAGCAGAACAAGAGGAGGAGGAGAATGGAACCAGTACAAAAACAGTGATGGGGCAGTGTGCAGGGCTGAGTAGGCAATCATATTACCCTGCTGGAAAAACCAGCATACCAGCAAGACCAGCATATGTTGTGTTTTGGTGCTGGTATGCTGGTGACCACCAGCTAAACCAGCATCAAACCAGCATAGATCAGCATAATTCCCATGCTGGTTTGATGCTGTTTTTTTCAGCAGGGTAGGCATATCAATCAATCAATCAATCAAAGCTTTATTAAGGACACACAAATAGACAAATACAGCACAATATTACATATTTACATATAGGATAAAATGCAATAGTTCCACTTACTAGATTAAAACCTAACTAAAGCACAGATTCAATTAAAAAAGGAATTATTCTTAGTCATATTTATTACTGATGTTCTTCTCATGCATATGTAGCTGTACAATCAGTAAGCAGAGGCAGGGTCCAGCACAGGGGAAGTGGAGCCAGGGAGAGTTGAAAGTGAGTACGTACACACTAGGGGTGGAACGGTACACAGAAGTCCCGGTTCGGTTCGTACCTCGGTTCAGTCGCCACGGTTCGATTCACTTTCGGTACAATGGAGGGAAAAGCAAAACAAAAATTAAAGATTTTTTTTAGTACTTAAGCTAATCTTAAAAACATAGGTGTCCTTATCAGTGTTATTTTGAGATGTCATGAATATGAACTGAAATGCATTTAACATACTATCTTGTATTTCAAAAATGTATACCACTTTAAGTAATCTTGTACTCATCTTTCATACAAATATGGGTTCAATTGTATTACAAGTGTTACCTAAATACAATTTAAAATTACATTTTGGCCTTATTCCATATTAATGTACTAAAGAACAAAAAAAGGCTCTTAGGATGAATTAATAGGTGTGTACGACTTCACGAGGGGCTGCAAGAAACGACAAGTGGATGACGTCAGAGTAACGCGAGAGCGATTTGAAATCAGCCTCCTCCGCAAGATTTCTCGCGGTACTCTGACGCTGATGGCGCTGCGTAAAGTTGACTGAAAGCTGAAAACTGAAAGCAGCTGAACTCGACAGAACTGCCCTGCATATGCCTGTTGTATATAGCAGGACAATTTATCTCCTACTTCTCAGCGTGAGAAATACAAAGTGTGGCGTTTGAACTGACTGAAATGCGTGTTTGTCAAGGTGAATGCGTGAGACTTGAGAGCCCTGATTAGATGTATTTCCACTGACATACCTAACAACTGCTGAACAACGCCGATGCAAAGTCCTCGTCTTTTCCACCACTCTCTTGCCTGTACTATTGTTACTCACTGGAAAACTGAAGTTTTGCCAAACTTGCGATGGCTGGCGGAGCGTCTAATCTCTTGTGGAACACCACTTGCCATCCTCGCTATCTCTGCTCACTAACTGACTGGACCGGCGTCGACGTGACAAAAAACTGCAGAGTGCCAGAATGTAGACGGTCTCTGATAGAGCGCATAGATAGGCGGAGCTCGGATGCATCGGCGCCAATCAGAGCTTCAGAGCTAAAGCAGGGCAACAGATTAGCTGTCCATAAAGAACCCGCGTATCTAACAGTAGTTCCGCATTACATTAATTATTTTGCACGCAAGTTTTTTTATTTTCATACCGTGTATTCTCCGTTTAAATTCATGCACCGAACCGTGACCCCCGTACCGATTCGGTTCGAAACGAATACATGTATTGTTCCACCCCTAGTACACACACAATCTCTATTTTATGGGACTGTATTGTAGTTTTTGATTATCTGAGTGGGTATGTGTGAGTAATTGTAACAATTTTATCACTCCAACTGACTGTACACATGACATACTGGTAGTTAGCAAGATATACTGTGACTTATGTGTTCGAGATTAGGTTTTGCTGACCTGGTTGTGTTTAGTGCAGTGGTGACTTGCTTATACAACCTGAGGAGGCAGGTGTTATCCTAAAGTTTCTTTAAGGTCTTCAGCATAATCTGATTCTCTTCATACCATAAAAACACTACTAGAATTAAAATAACTGCAAAAAATCCTGCTCGTGCACCAAGGGCACTCGCGTAAAAGGCCTCTCCATCTTAAAGTCCCGGGCTGAATTTCAGTCCAAGTACGTCCCTGCCCTGGAGTCACAATAGGCACATCGATGTGATCGGAATCTTCAGGAATCTTAAGATGCCTTAGAAATTAGACACTTCCTGTTTCTCTGATTTCGCCATAAATTTGTCGCCTCGCCATGGCAGCACTGTTCGAGATATCAAAAATCCCTCAACAATTTAGCAAGACCAATGTCTCGACATTATGTATACCTGGTTTGGTGGCAATCGCATGAATTCCCTAGGAGGAATATTTAAAAGTTCACCGCATGCATTTTTTTAAACAATCCGAAATGGCCGACTTCCTGTTGGGCGGAGCTAAAATGTTTGAGGGCGAAAGTTGTTCGGGTCTCTGCCAAATTTCAAGAGTTTTTGAGTATGTCAAGTATGGAGACAGATTAATCTCATTAATAATTCACGCAAAAAACATGATTCACACATGCGTAGACAATTTTACATGCATGAAATCTAATTCACATACACAAAAAAAACTTGGGTTGTTTAAAGAGGCTCAGGTGCTTCGCGCCCTTGATGTTGAATGTGCTCAGCAACGGTCCACGTAAAAGAGTCACTGGAAGCAGTTGTTTCAAGGTAAGTTTATATGTTTTTGTGAACATTTCATGAATATAAACAAGATTATAACATTTTGCGAGACAGCAACGGGTTAATTTATACAGACTAAGACGACGGGTGTAATTTAGAGGAATGACGACTGTTACCTCTGATTGCCATTTACACAAATTGACTTGAATAATCGTTCTAAGATGTTTAATATGGCATATTAATAAAATTATTAAAATCGATGCTACAAAATCCCCATCACACGGTTGATTTATTAACTCATGACAATTTCTGTAAGCCTTTAACAAAGCAAGTAAAAACCGGAACCGAGTCGACCTCCGCAACCCCACTTCGGCTTTTTGTGTCACACACGCGCATAGTTTACCCAACTTAGCCATAGCGACACTATTAACTTAAATTTAGTGACAAACTAGTTGCTTTCTCGTCATTCGATATGGAAAGACAGACCGCGAGCACAAGTTAACTTTACCGGTGGGGGAGAATCGCGGAACCGGCATCTACACTGTCAGTGAGAGGCAGGGACAAGCAGCACTCAATTCACCGTCGATACGGCAGGTAACTCGTCAATAAATGAAAACGAAACAGCGCGTTTCCAAGAACCGCTGTCTTATATGTATATTGCTTCGCACTCTCTTTTAAAATTAAATAATAATTTAAGTGTTTGGATATGAACTTGAAAACATAAACGTATTATCACCAAGACGGAGGCTGCGTGAAAGTGACCGGTTAACAAACATTTATAATATGTGTTATATGAATTTAGATGTGTTCTTGAGTCGTATTTAGTCACTATTTTATATTCATTTCATAATATTTTTGAGTTGTCTCCTGTGATTTTAAATTTATATTGACCAACCCTCTGATCTGTGGCTGATACTGTATCAGAGATATTGTGTTTTTTGCAGAGATTAGATGTGATGTTGTTTTCCCATTCTTTCTTTCTAGAGTGTGCAGAGTTTTTACGTCCATCCATTGATGAGGCTAGCAAGGCCTTCATACAACTTCATCCAGTAAGTATATCATTTAATAATTCCTATTTAATAATACCTTACATTTATATAGCACTTTTCTCAGTACTCAAAGCGCTTTACATATGAACGGGGGAATCTCCTCAACCACCACCAATGTGCAGCATCCACCTGGATGATGCGACGGCAGCCATATTGCGCCAGACCGCTCACCACACACCAGCTTATTAATGGAGAGGAGACCGAGTGATATAGCCAATTAGTATGAGGGATGATTAGTAGGCCAATGGGCAAGTTTGGCCAGGATGCCGGGCACACCCCTACTCTTTTCGAAGGACATCTTGGGAATGTCTTAATTATCTGCTGCATTTAGTACTGCAGCACTTTATTATTTATAGTCAGATCATCCTATTTGTCAGTCTGTGTGGTTTGCAGCCTTTGTTGTTGGCACAACAGTTAAAGGAGTGTAACACCAAAGTCTTATGCAAACCGACAACAGGCCATTGCATTTTTGGAAAAAAATCTCACACGTGGTGGTAATGCGGCCAGGGATGCAAAAGGAAGCATTATAATTTTTATAAAATTGATAATTCACTTGGCCCACATGGTTTTCTGAATATTTAAATCTGATCATTCAGTTCAGAACACTAAATTTTTTTTCTGTTTTGTACATTGCAACAAATGTGGTGGAATTTCTTCCCTGGACAGAATCCTCGAAACCCTTTCCTTTCGTCCTGGCCATGGGAAACATGTAGCAGATCTCTCAATCTTTTTTCTCAACCAGTCTCTCTGATGGAGCCAATATGGAAGTGACTTAAACTGCAATTCGGCCAAGATGGCGACGGCACGCACCGCCTACTTTAAGCTTCAAAAATGCTCTTCACAAACCAGTGGGTGACGTCACAGACACTACTTTCATGTTTTTTTACAGTCTATGGTTTAAATGCATTTTACCTGCTTGAAAATAAAACCCCAGGCAATGTGTGAGGATTTCAGACAATGATGAACCCAAATGCAGACAGGACTAAAAATAATAATTTATTGACAACAAACAGGGAAAACAAAACCCACGAGGGGGTAAAACAAGACAGGATCACACTACACTAAACTAACATTAAACTAAACATGAACCAACATAAACTACAAATAACAAACTAGACTTAATATACTAAATACTCACAAAAGCAAGACTCAGGAACACGACAGGGAATGTAACAATGATTCAACAAGACGCACGAGCACAGAACAGCAAACACAAGGACAAATATAGCTGCAAGCAGCAATTGTCGGGTTTCGAGCATTAAAGCACGTCAAAAACGTCAGACGTCGATTACCAGGCTGAGGAGTTGCACCCGAATACAGACACAATGAATGATAGACCACCTCGCTCCAGAAAAACGAAAGAGATGGTCAAAAGCGGATCATACAGACTATTTATGCTTACACACATGTGCACCTATAAGACAAACATGTAATGTCCTTAATGTGAAGTTATAAGGATAATTTGTTAACGAGAATTAGTTATTCAGATTTATACGGAAACATACAATTCAGAAATGGCTGTGTTTAGTTTAACTAAAAGGCCATTGAGTCGTGGTATGGTCATCAATGGTTCAAACAGACTGCGGACGTGCATATACGACACAAACAGCAGCGCAGCAGACCGCAAAGACTTACAGTGGACAGCACATCAAAGATGTCAGACGTCGTCGACCAGGCTGATCCAGCATCCACAAAAACGAAAGAGATGGTCAGAAACAGTTCATACAGACTATGTATGCTTAAACACACGTGCACCTATAGGACAAACATGTCACGTGCTTAATGTGAAGTCATTCGCTTGGGTTCAAGCGATTTGGGATCTTATGACCTTTAAGGGCATGCCTGAGTAGATTTGCTGCATTGTACAAAATAAATGATGAAAAGTAAGCTACCAGACACACTTGTTCATAGTTGTCGTCATAGCCGAACCCCATGTCTCTAAGATGTTCTGATACTGAGATACAGCTCTTGCTAAATGGTTGCTAGGGTATTATCATTGGTTGCTAGGGAGTGAACTGCAATCCACCAATGATTATACTCAAAGCCATGAAAGGCACAATCTATGATGACTCATGATTTTAGATGTAAGGTTGCAGTATTTTTAAGTGAAAATAACAAATAACCACTAGGTGGCGCTATGTCAAACTCGTGCATGTAACCTCGGGTCATGACTGTGTTACATGTAGCTAGGATCACGGCTATTCACTTTAGTTTAGTGAAGAAACAATTGTATGACCATTAGGCTTACTCAATGTCAAAGGTTTTGTTCAATTATGAGGCCAACTACTGGTGTAGGCAAACAATTTTCTTTGTATTGCCTCAGACTCTGCTGAGACATCAGCATATCAAATCTGGTAGAAAAATGTCATTTCATAGCGGAGTTATAACCATTTATGTGTAGAAAACACAAAAAATGAATGTAATTTTTCGTTTTTTGCAATTTTCGGCCATTTCTGATGGAAATTTTCACATAACGCCAATAGAGTTTTTTGTTCAGAAGGTAAAGTTAATTTCTTCCTATGGTGTTTTCGAGTCGATCGGAATAACGCTCTCGGAGTTATTTACGCATGTTTTGTAAGCACAGTTTTTGCAGTGCAGAACTAACCGTAAGGCAAAACCTGGTATGTTTGGTATCGTAGGACTTGGAAACAATTCAGGATGATAAAAAAACAACTCCCATGAAAATCTCTTGACCACAGATAAAATTATAGGCGTGAAAGTTGTAACCATTGCATAATCACAGTATTTAGTGCCATTTTCCCCGTTATAGCGCCATCTAGTGTCCGATCGGCGAGCTTTTTATATCACGGCCTAAGACCGATGACCTACAAATATGATTCAAGCCCCGTGATGATATCTCAAACGACTCTCGAGTTATGGCCGTTTTAATGTTTTAAGCTCCGCCCAGTTTGGTTTTTGGCCACTCCTTGCGTGATTGAATGTAAATTTCAATTTTTTTTTGATAATTATTTATATTCACACTCCACAGAATCAATCAGCCTTGGTTAGGTTCAGATCGGGCGAAAAACCAAGGACTAGTTCGCAAAAGTAGGTTTGAACGTTATCGCCAATAACTCACAAACCGTTTGATTGACAGCAACGCTTCCAGAGGCAAAGTTTTTTGTCATGAGCCGATCTATCATATGATGTCATGTTTGTTTGTGTACGTCAAACGTCACGTGATACAGGCACCGAAATACGGTATTACGCCCCCTAGTGGCCAAATGACACCAAAATTCTTACAGGCCTTCAGGAGCAGTACACGAAGAAGCACAGTGCGTTTCGTTCCGATCGACCTTTGTTAACCCTGTCAAATCAGTCCTCAACCTTCATTGGCCGACGACGGCCATGTTTTTGAAGATACGCCAATGTCCTTCTAGACCCTTATGGTACATTGCACAAAGACATACAATACAAAATATTAAGTGTATCGGGCTAACGGTTGTGTAGTAATAGCCATTCCCGATCTCAAGCCTGTTACAGCGCCACCTAGTGGCCAAAATCCGCATCTTTTTTACTGTGATCCCGGAGTGAGCTGGTACATATGTGTACCAAATCTCGTTAAGATATCTCAAACCGTTCACGAGTTATAGCCATTTCAGTGACGATAGGCTACTTCCTGTATGGAGTTTTGGTGCCCCCTAGTGACCCTGAAGCGGAATTTCAAATTCTGTTCGATAATTATTTACCTACTCACTCCACAGATTTCTCCTGCATTGGAACGATTCCGATCGGGCGAAAAACCTAGGACTAGTTCATTTTGGCTAGAAATGCATATTATGCAAATTAGCGAAAAAATTTGCATACCGGAAATGAAATCGGAGATATACATTTTTTAAGTTTGGAGCCAGGGATTACAATGATACCAAACACTTGAGTGTATGATGTCCGGTTTAGGAGTTATGAGCCCAAACGCGTCGGGCATTGCTATAGCGCCACCTATGGGCCGATTTGGCTGATTCACTGTATCTGAGTAGCCTGCTAATATACAACCAGATGACTAAGTGGCAAGTTTCTACGACTTACGGTTTGGGCTGGGCAATGCGTTTTAGCGTGGAAAAATAATAAATAATAATAATAATAAAACAGACAAATACAATAGGTTTTCAGCACTTCGTGCTCGAAACCCTAATAAATAGGGAGAACTAATGAGGGACACAGCTGAAATCAATGACAAGTAAGGGAGCGGGAAAAAGTGACGAGACCCGGGAAATGCGTGGTCAGAATAATTCAATACTAAAAGCACGCATTTCCCACATAGAACATGGTACTGCCAGGACCCTGAACACAAAGACTAGATATAATTAAACACATGATTTTGACAGATCCTGACAGTACCCCCCCCCTTAAGGAGCGGCTACCAGACGCCCCTCAGGGGGAACACTAAACTCTGGACAAGACCAACTGACAGACAGAGAACAACCAAGAAAACATAACAAATAACATTAAGGGCAAACAAGACAAAATTACAAACGGGTTAGGGTGGGATAACAAAAATAATAAACAAGGGAGGGGGGGTGGGGAAACAACAGAGTTCAAAGGTTGTGGTCCATGGTGGGAGGGTGGAGAAAAAGTCCGGGTGAATCTAGAGTGAGTCCTGGAAGAGGCATGACAGGAATGGGCAAAACCTGGCTGGGGTTGCGCTGGCTGCGCACACGGCTGGGGCTGCGCACACGGCTGGGGCTGCGCTGGCTGCGCACACGGCTGGGGCTGCCCTGGCTGCGCACACGGCTGGGGCTGCACTGGCTGCGCACAAGGCTGGGGCTGCGCTGGCTGCGCACACGGCTGGGGCTGCGCTGGCTGCGCACACGGCTGGGGCTGCGCTGGCTGCGCACACGGCTGGGGCTGCGCACACGGCTGGGGCTGCTGCGGCGTCTGCGTCGACGCCTCTGGGCGCTGCGGCGGCTGCGGCGGCTGCGTCGACGCCTCTGGGCGCTGCGGCGTCTGCGTCGACGCCTCTGGGCGATGCGGCGGCGCCTCTAGCTGGATAATCGGTCCCCTCCCCTTTTTCCTCCTCCGAGGCCGTGGGGCAGAGAGAGGATGAGGTGAAACCAACTCAGAGTCGCCGAGAGTCAAGCTTCCCATGACTAGACCCTCCGGAGCACCCCGAAGAGGAGCGGGATGAGAAACCTCGGTATGAGCTCTGAACTCACGGTTCATGATAAGCTCCACTGAGTCCGGGAAGTTCATTGGTCCGACGACCCATTGCTCAGACTCAGTAAGGGGCTCATCCAAGCAGCTGAAAAAGATGATTTTGAGTTCAGTCTCATTAAATCCGGTGCCCTTCGCTGCTTTCAAAAAGTCCATAGCGAAATCCTTAACTGGATCTCCCTTCTGTCGCATGCCCAACAAGACATCACGGCACGCAATGATATTGTCCATCGTCTGCTGGGTTCTGGTTTGGCTCGTGCGTAAAGTGAGGATTTCAGACAATGATGAACCCAAATGCAGACAGGACTAAAAATAATAATTTATTGACAACAAACAGGGAAAACAAAACCCACGAGGGGGTAAAACAAGACAGGATCACACTACACTAAACTAACATTAAACTAAACATGAACCAACATAAACTACAAATAACAAACTAGACTTAATATACTAAATACTCACAAAAGCAAGACTCAGGAACACGACAGGGAATGTAACAATGATTCAACAAGACGCACGAGCACAGAACAGCAAACACAAGGACAATAAATAGGAAGAACTAATGAGGGACACAGCTGAAATCAATGACAAGTAAGGGAGCGGGAAAAAGTGACGAGACCCGGGAAATGCGTGGTCAGAATAATTCAATACTAAAAGCACGCATTTCCCACATAGAACATGGTACTGCCAGGACCCTGAACACAAAGACTAGATATAATTAAACACATGATTTTGACAGATCCTGACACAATGTGCATTTTCCAAATGGATGAATCCTCTGCTGTTCGATTCCTTTGTACATCTTTGTTCGCAAGGAGTAACTTAAAACATTTGTTCTGTTAAAAACTTTACACATTTATGAATAATTTTACTTTTAATTTAACAATTACATAGTTTCTTTTCTTACACTGCTGTAGTTTTGTTCATGTACATTTCAGTATTTCATTTATGTACTGTAAAATTACAAATTCTGTCTTAAATTCAAACAAATTGATTCAACCTGTTACATTGTTACTTCAATGTGCATGATTTCTGATATTTAATAAATATATTTATACTTGATGTCAGTAAGCAGTCCTTTAAATGATTTTGCAACTGCCAACTGTAAAAATACTTCCAGCGCATTTCGTATCTGAGTGTACTAGCAGCAAAATGATTTCATATAATTCATTTGAGAGCGATTTATAACTAAAGTATATTTATAGCATTATATAGTTAACCATTATAGTAATGGCTTCCAGAAAGTTTAAATATCAACAGAGGAAAGAAAGTAGTTAAGCTGAACATTGCTGTGTCCAGTTATGTGAGGACTCCTCAAAGTTCAACTCTGTATGAGTTTCAAAATGTTTTTTGTGGACGAAAACACGCAGAAAATGGATTTACAACATTCGACGTGAGCGATTTAACCTCACATCTCGTACAAGGATCTGCAGTCATTTTAAAAGTGATGATTTGATCGTGCTTAGACTTATAGTGAGTTTCAGTTGTCAGTTAATTTCTTCTTTATTTTTATTTTCTCAAAGATACTAATGCAAATATTAAAAAAGGTCTTGAATGTCTCAAAAATATCAATAAGTAATTTTTGACCAAAAACAAAGTTACTGCCTTTTGCCTTTGTAAGGCAGTATTGACCCTTAAAGTGCGTCGCTGGCTGAGAAAGGACGCTTTTCCAGTGAACCAAGTATTGCATTTAGTTTTGTTCAGGTATAAATAATATTGACATGTATATAATCAACTTTTATTCAGTGTTGCCTGCACTGCAGTAATGCTAATATAAATTACTTCACACATTTGCAATGCAGTAATGTATTTAAATATACTGTAAACAACTTTAATATAGGGTTGTCTGCACTACATGAATGTAAACATGTAAATATAAATTACTTCGAACATTTGCAATTCAGTAATGTATTTGAATATACTGTAAATAATTTTAATACAGTGTTGCCTGCACTGCATGAATGTAAACATGTAAATATAAATTACTTCGAACATTTACAATGCAGTAATGTATTTAAATATACTGTAAATAACTTTCATACAGTGTTGCATGCACTGCATGAATGTAAACATGTAAACATAAATGACTTTGAACATTTACAATGCAGTAATGAATGTAAATATACTGTAAATAACTTTTATTCAGTGTTACATGCACTGCATGAATGTAAAACTAAATGACTTTGAACATTTACATTGCACTAATGTAGGTATGTAATATACTGTAAATAACTGCCCGCAATTCAGAAATGTAAACATGTAAATATAAATAACTAACAAGCAAACAGATGTGTCAAGGCTGTAGCCAAATAGTTGCAGAGTTTGTAGTTATGGGGCATCTTGATAGCGATTAAGGTTGCGTTGCTGGTTATGATGACACATTTCCATGCTAAACTTTTCCAAAGTCAGAATCCACCAAAAAAATTGACATGTGACATCCTGATAGTGGTAACCAAAGGGGCTACAGCACTGGCAAAGTCCTTAAATGCCCCTGCTACTTGGAGGACTGTGAGGTTAGGCAGCTTACAGGTGACACTCTTTTAACTCTTTCCCCACCATTGTCTCGTCAATCAAGAGAAAACGCTTCCCCGCCAATGACGAGTATTTCCGTCTTTCCGCAATACCGCCCTTCTTTTTAATACCGGAAGTTTTGCCCTATGGCAAGCTGCTGCATGTCCGTGTCTGTTTTAAAGATCGCTCTAAATGGGATCTCTATGAAAAGTCTGTCACAAAAATGGAATTATCTCAGCTTTTTGCTCAAAATGTGGTGTTTTTTCAGAAACCTACCCATATTCAAAGGCTGATTACAAAAGAACTGCTGAAGGTAGGATGAAACGTTTTTTTTTTTTTTTTTTTGAAAGCAGAGGGTCTGTTCTTTCATTTGGTATATTGTATGTTTATATATTTGAAGAAGAACATTTTCTGGAAGGCATTAAACTTTTGTGAAAATCATTAAAAACGCTGGCGCTGGCTGGCAACTTTTTTAAAAAACGCTGGCGGTGAAAGAGTTAAAAGGTACTCCTGAAATGAAAAAAGTTCAATTCCTATCATTTTAGTCTGTATAATCTTTCATATTTTTTATGAAATACTGCTTCTTATTACATGGCAATTTGCAGTACTTCTAATCGTCTGACGTCCTGAATGTCACACCGCAGCCTCAATCTGGACAGGACTATTGTTTTGCACATTGTAACAGATTATTCTGTAATAACCACTCGTATGGACTTTATCCGTTACATAAACATTTCAGTGAAATGAGCCTGATCTCACACTGTGTGCGTGCATGGTGTGTGTGTGTGTGTGTGTGTGTGTGTGTGTGTGTGTGTGTGTGTACCTGGTAATTATCACGTTGTGGGGACAAAGATAGGAATACCAGTGTTTTTGTGACCTCGTGGGGACATTTTGATGTCCCCATGAGGAAACAAGCTTATAAATCAAACAGAATGATGTTTCTTGAAAATGTTAAGTAGGAGAAGGGTTTCTGTGATGGTTGGGGTTAGGGAATGGGGTAGGTAAGGGGAATAGAATATACAGTTTGTACGGTATAAAATGCATTACGTCTATGAAATGTCCCCACAAAACATGGAAACCTGGGTGGGTGTGTGTGTGTGGGTGGGTGTGTGTGGGTGTGAAATATTACATTGCAAAATGTTTGTGTTGCACCTTTAATACCTCAGCAAGCTTCCTTTCTTTCTTCTCTGTATTTACAGAACCTCTGAAAATACACAGAAAACACACAGTGGCCATGTTAACATTTAATAAAAATTACAGCAAAGTTTGGAATACTACATTACAGTAAAATGTAGATTAAATAAAAATTACCATTGTTTTAGGTCTGTGTCAGCTCTCCTCCGTTTCAGTACAGCTGTGAACTTCACTGATGCCAAGCTCTGAGTAGTGCAACAATGTGCTGTCCCAGCAACACAAGAACAACTGCTCTGTGACAGTATTACACAACAAGAGTGAGAGTCCTTTAATACAATCTGTGAATAAATGACATTAAACAATATCAAGAATTAAGAATAAATGTTATATGTAAACTGATTCTAAATATGACACATGTAAACTCTATTTACTAGGCTACTGTCATTAAACTGAAGCACTTATGAACAGATTTAGCCGTTCTATGCACAGATGTAGAACCCACAAAAACGTCTGCTTAAAATGCATTTTAGCTGTCTTTTGTGTTTTCATACACACTCAGTTTATGTTGTTTGACTTTCTCATCGACCTGAAACAAGTCGCCCTCACCATGATCTCTCATGCAGTGACCTGATCCTTACTGAAAAACTACTCGTAGTCAGTAACAATCTTATTCCTGTACGTACATTGCAAAAACAAACACTTTAGGCATAACATAAAGACTATATTGTGTTTACTATTTAACTAAATAGATAAATAATACAAAGATCAATATTAACTGGTCAGAAACAGAGACGAGGATTTAGCATGAGATGAAAATACTTAACGTACTCTTAAAGTTGTTGATTTAACTTAAAAAAAAACACTTCTCCTTCTACAGTCTGTCTTGCAATACGATTAACGTCATTCACGTTAATCGCGGGAATCTCTTGTAATCAGCGAGTGTAATATGTGTTATTTTAGCAATATTAAATTATGAAACAATATGAAATAAAGTAATAACTTACACGTATATCCCGCACTTCGTTCGCCATGCTTTGTTGATGACGTGAAGCTTCATTTCAGTTGATTGCGCAAAAGGTGTGCAATGCTGAGCTCCTTGAGTGCTGCGGTCTTTGCGGGTTATGATTGGTTGAATGGTAAGCTTGCATCTGATTGCTAAAGAGTACGAGTGACCCAGGTTGGAGAAGCCCGCTGCCACCAAAGTCTCAAAAAACACACACACGAATTCAAAGCAATTCACACACGAAAAAGATGATTCGTACATTCACAGTCATGATAAACTCAAAACGTAAAACTTTCCAAACACAGTTCTACATTTGTAAATTGTTTTTTTTCGTTTGTGAAACATATTTTATGAATATGTATTTTTATTTTGTGCATGTACGTCGTTTTTTGTGAAAATATATATATTTATATTTGTGTATGTGAATTAGATTTCATGCATGTGAAATTGTCTACGCATGTGTGAATCATGTTTTTTGCGTGAATTATTAATTAGATTAATCTGTCTCTATAGTTAAGGCCCCCAAATTGCCCACAAATGTAAAAAAAACAATAAATCCAAGCAAAAACAATAGGGCTTCGCACCTTTCGGTGTACTGGCCCTAATAAAAATAATAATTAGAGCAAAAACAATTGGGCTTTGCCCCTTTTCGGTACAGGCCATGCTGGCCTGCTCCTCGGTGCTCGAGCCCTAATAAATTCGAGCAAAAACAATAGGGCTTCACACCTTTCGGTGCACGGGCCCTAATTACTTTAGCTGGGTTTTTACACGCAGAGTCAAATGCATTTAATGTAGGATTACACTAAATTCTTTGTTGCACTTCATATAAATGGGCATCGCACGCACAATCATCTTTACTTTTTTGTACAACTGTTATGCGCTGTCAAGAACGTTACTTGTTTTTAAAAAAAGTGATGTTCAATATTTTGCATGCACTCATTATTCAATTCAATTTTATTTATATAGCGCTGTTCACAATTGTTAATGGTTTCAAAGCAGCTTTACATTAATAGATGTAGGAAAAGCATAGAAAAACGAGCATAGTAATAATGTAACATATACAGTAAAGTAGTTAAGTTAAGCCAAAGGTGGCGGACTCTCCAGGGCATAAAAAAAACCCTAGGAGAAAAACCCTCCTGGCTAGTCCAGGGGGAAAACTCCTAGGAGGGGAAAAACCCTTGAGAGAGATAGCTACATATAATCTCCCGGAGACCAGCACAATGACAAAGCACATCATATAAAAACCTTTCATTAACGTTGTCTAAACATTTTGAACAATACCCCTTCTTGTCTTAGGACAACTTTGATGAACTTTTTTTGGATTTACTTCAAATGTTAAAATGTCTGTATTACAATATACAGTACTGTAAATATTTGTGTGTCTATTACTATTTATAATTGATATATTATTGTGGATGTTTTTTCACAATCATGACGTGATGTGAAATAAAAAAAACCTCAAAAGTAATAATCTATTAGCATGTTATACAATCTTGAAAATAATTAAAGGGATAGTTCGGCCAAAAACGATATTAAACACATGATTTACTCACCCCCAAGCTGTCCGAGTTGCATATGTCCATCGTTTTTCAGACAAACACATTTTCGGATATTTTAGAAAATATTTTAGATATTTCTGTTCATTAAATGTTATGTTACGGGGTCCAGCAATAGTCCACGACCTTCAAGTCCAAAAAAGTGCGTCCATCCTTCACAAATTAAATCCAAACGGCTCCAGGATGATAAACAAAGGTCTTCTGTGGGTAATCCGTGCGGTGTTTTTGTAGAAATATCCATATTTAAAATGTTATTAACTTTATAAACTAGCTTCCGGTAGCGCCGCCATCTTAGACTCAGGAGAGAGGATTAGCGTAGTGTACGCACTTTTCTTAGTGACGTATGACAAATTCGGAGGGCGGGGGCACCGAGCAGCAGCAGAGAAACTCTGTACGCTGCGTAAGCTCTCATCCTGAATGCGCATCACTCCAAAATGGCGGCGCTACCGGAAGCTAGTTTATAAAGTTAATAACATTTTAAATATGGATATTTCTACAAAAACACCGCACGGATTACCCACAGAAGACCTTTGTTTATCATCCTGGAGCCGTTTGGATTTAATTTGTGAAGGATGGACGCACTTTTTTGGACTTGAAGGTCGTGGACTATTGCTGGACCCCGTAACATAACATTTAATGAACAGAAATATCTAAAATATTTTCTAAAATATCCGAAAATGTGTTTGTCTGAAAAACGATGGACATATGCAACTCGGACAGCTTGGGGGTGAGTAAATCATGGGTTTAATATCGTTTTTTGGCCGAACTATCCCTTTAAGAGAAACCTTGTAAGGCGTTGGTGTGTTGTTCCATGCGCCACCTGGTGGATATTCTGTGAAACAAAAACATTTATTTAACTTCAAAGAAAAATACTTGTCCTACTATGTGGGACGAAATTGCTGTATGCAGCATCATTAAAGGCCACATCTGTACATCAAAATCCACAAAAAAATGGTTTACTGACCAAAAATTCAAGTTCTTGCCCTTCCCATCCCAGGCACTGACCTGACTTGAATCCCATAGAAAGCCTGTGGGTTGAACTGAAGTGGAGAGTCCACAAGAGTGGACCTTGAAATCTGAAGGATCTGGAGAGATTGCGTATGGAAGAATGGTCTCTGATAGGAAAAGAGTAGAGCTGTTATCTTGGCAAAAAAAAGGCAGCACAAAGTCTTGACTTAATAGGTGCCAATTATTGTGGCACATATTTAACAAAGATTTTTTATAAAACCGTGTTGTGTTTATAATTTTTTTTCAATGAGAGCAGTTTTATTTTGTTAATATTTTGAGCAAAGTATTGAGTTATTTTAATTCATTGTTGACTGCTTTCAGATAAACTGTGTGGTCATGAGAGGTCTGAATGAAGACGAGTTACTGGACTTTGTGGCTTTAACAGAGAAGAAACCTTTGGATGTGAGATTCATAGAATACATGCCTTTTGATGGTAAGATTATGTTGTAAGATTATGGAAAGTGTTTTGAAGGATTGGGTCAGCTTTGCATTTTAAGTGTCCAATGACTTTCAAAGCACGTACAGACGCTGTACCAGTCTCTCGTTATTTCACCCATGTGTTTGTTAAAAATTTGTCTGATATACTTATGACACAATGGGTAGGCCTTTCTGGGTGTAATTTGCATGTCGCACTGTGCTAACGTGGGTTTCTTTCAGGAACCTTGGTTTCCCCCATTTGTCCAAAGACAATTCGATTAGTTCTATATTGCTTTTCACAGTTACACATGGTTTGAAAAAGGCTTAAATGCATATTAAAGACAATAATAATTAAAGACATAATGGGAAAAAATATTAGCTTACACACTTATAATAATAAGCTCAGTTATAAGTGCATTGTAAGCATTTAGGCAATTATTATTTTAATAATTATTATTTTATTCTTATATGTGACTAAAAGTAATGTTAATGTCTCAATTGTGTTAGAAATCATTTTAAAATGTTTTTGTAAATCATGAAGAAATAATGAGCAAATCATTAGTAAATAGTAAATAGGGCTGGGTGATATGGCCTAAAATAAAAATCCCAGATTTTTTCACAAAAAATCAGATTTACGATTTACAAACCCCCCCCCCCCACCACCACCACCTTAAAAAACTATACTATCTGCAGATTGCAAAGAAATTGTTCAAAACAAGTTTTAACTTTATTTCCACAGTATATATGGGGACCATATCTTTAGCAATATACATTGCGACTGCATCCGTGATCTTTTTCCAACTGGCCCCTTTTTATCATACTGAATACAGGTGATGTGGGATCAGGATTTTTTTTAACCCTCAGGTTCCGCATTTATAAAATATTTATCCCGCCACACACCACTGTATCTTTTTTACAACCCGCCCTACGACTATTAAAATATACATACAAGGCATGTGTACGTAGGCCTACGTAATTTAACCTTATCAAAGAACCTAATAAAATATGAAAATAAATATCCCCAAATATTTAATAAAGACTACAGGGTATTGCACGCAACATACATGTTTTTTATTTTGTTTTTAATGACCCGCTCCGCAATAAAGTGACATCTTTACCCGCCCTCGCGCATCACTAACGTTACTGGATACAGTTTGTAAATGTTTCTAGAAGGTAGGTTGTTATTTGGCATGTGTGCTTGTGCTGCCGCGGTCTTTTTCATTTCGCAGGGTGCAATATGTCTCCCACTCGACAGCATGCCTTTGTTTAAGGTGCTGCAGTAAATTGGTCGTAAATTACCTTTGCTAGCAACAGACTTCTAACACACTTTGCAGCAGGGTGTTGTTTGTTTTGCGTCTGACGCCGCAAAACCGAACAAATTACAAATTACAGATGACACTGTGCCTTTCTTGGGACACGTTCTTCCCTGCTCGCTGCCATGTTGTTTCTGTATCTCTATGGTGAACGCGCGGGGGGAGGGCTGAGCCCACTCAGAACTACGGGAGCCCAGAGTGAAGCGTTGGCAGATGTTAAAGAGGAAACCAATTTCATTCAAACGAATCGATGTTAAACTACACATTCGAGTTAATCGATAAAATCGATTTATCGACCAGCCCTAATAGTAAATAAATAATAAATCACATATTTCACAAGTTTGTTGTGTGGTCAAGAGCAAGTGCACAACTGTGTGGGTTGCCACAGAAATGTAAGCAACAAAATATGTGCCATGTACATGCAGATATAAATCATAACACCTGCCATTGTAGTTAAAAGATTGTATACATTTTATTATACACATTTGTGACCAGTCACGGAAAGTAGGGACACTAGTTGGATCTGGGGCATTTTCAGGTATTTACAGATTCCAAAAGTTCTAAGCTTTCCAACGATCTGTAACACATGGAAATCTGATAAGATTTGGAGAAGTTGTGGCCATTTGAATGTAACACATTCAAGAAATAGAAAGACGGAAAGTTAACTTTTCCCTGCCGGGAGAGACAATAGGGCTCATTTACATCTCATTTAGTTAAATCATACCCCCTGTAAAGCCGTTTTGAGATACAGATGTTCTAGCACCATATGTAGTATTTTGTGACAGAAGTCCGGATGACAACATGCAAAAATAAACATCACTTTGTGTTGATCACAAGTCGAATCCAGTCTGTTTCAGACGTGTGAATCATCCAATTATCATTTTTGTCCACAAATGTGTATAATCCATGAAATATAGATATATAGTCTATTGTTTACATCAGATTCTGCATGAACGTCTGGTAATAGAATATAATATACAATCTGAGGACTATTTACATCGTAACATGTAAGGGTATATGAGATTACACTTCACGCGGTTCACAACAGAACCGAAAGAGAAGACAATGCTGAATAAAGTCATAATTCTTACTATTTTCGGACTGAAATGTATTTTCGATGCTTCAACACATTCTAACTGAAACTGACCCACTGATGTCACATGGACTACTTTGATGATGTTTTTATTACCTTTCTGGACATGAAAACCTACATAGATTTTCAAGCAAGGGACAGAAAGCTCTTGGACTAAATCTAATGTTAAAACATCTTAAACTGTGTTCTGAAGATGAACGGAGGTCTTCCGAGTTTAGAACAACATAAGGGTAAGTCATTAATGACATTGTTTTCATTTTTGGGCGAACTATCCCTATTAAGGGGCCATGCTGTTTTCTTTATGGGCGGGGGCAAAAACAACCACTTATCCAGTATGTAAATATACACAGACAATGGCTGGGTTTACACTTTGCATTAACATGCGATCTCGGTGATCAGATCACGCAGATCGGATCATCAGTATATCAGGACACGGCGCGTTTACATTTGTCCACATCAAAGTGGCTTCTGTATCCGGATGTGTGATCGGATCCCGTGCTGGGAGACGCCCTGGATGAATAGCTGTCAATCAAAATGGGTACAGCTGTCTTTAGCCACATGATTTAGGTTTTTCGCGCTAACCGCAATCCCGTATTGTACAGTGCTACTGAGAAGCCAACAGCAGAGAATAACTAGCAACCCCAACAACCGTGATGTTCACGTTATATTTTTTAGCTTTAAAAGCCTTATCTTTAAAAGCCTTATAGCGTCCGCACCGCGGATGAATGTCCTGTTTAACTTTACCTGAACTTGACTTTCACCTGCATGCTTTAAATCAACAACAAAATCCGTGTGAAACATGACTGACTCCACTGTTTTATTCTGCCTTAATAACGGGCTTTTGGCTCTGCCTGAACTTATATGTATATTTATATTTTAACCATAAACTGTTGTTAGTTGTGTTTCCTGGTAATTTTAATATGATTTAATTAAAAGAGCTAACAATTTCCTAAATTTCCTGTTCATAGTGCGTAAGAAGTAATGTAATTTACAAACACATATAAGTAACCTTGCATAAAACCAACACTGAATAAATGTATTTGGTTAATGTTATTATGGTTTGTACGTGTTTTAAAGTAACTTAAAATGTGTTAAATGAGACAGAAACAGCCGATTGACTAGAAAGAAGCGCAACATTCACGTTGATATGTCACCATGGAAACTCAAACACTATAACGATCCTGAATTCTGCCATTAAATATTAAATCTCTCTATGAATAGGAACATATAACATATGCCTGAATAACTTAAATACAGTCAGCAGTGTTAAAATGCTTTTGTATATCGATTTATTAAGATACTTTTAAGCGTAGCTAGCATTGCTTCACAAATATGAATGTATGCATCTCTCACCTCCGCTCCATGACCTAACGTGCTTTATTTTTGACAGTTGTCAGTGAGAGGAGATGATAGTGGGCGGGTTTTTTTGTGACGTTGACCTGTAAATGCAGATACGATGGCTGGATTGCGTTTACATTACACTGAGATCCGATCACAAAGCGTCCTCGACTACCTCTGCATCAGGACACACAGATCGGATAACATTCCGATCACAGATGCGTTTACACTTGTCTTTTCAATGTGTATGTGGACAACATCCGGATACAGGTCGCATGTTAATGCCAAGTGTAAACGCAGCCAATGACGCCCCCCGCTGCCCGCTAGAATCTCCGGAAAAAATGCCGATTTCAACCGCAAAATGTACGCTTTTTAAATATACAAAAAACTGCTATCTCAAACACAAGGCTTTGAACCTGTTCACGGAATGAAAACCAGAAACATGTGATGTTTTGCAAGGAACAGAAACGAAACCAGAAACTTTCAAAAAATATATGTTCCAGAACAGAATCATTTATTTAAAATAATGGTAACCGGTTAATACCATTGTTTTTTTTCTTTTTCTTTTTTTTTCTTTGACAAGATTTCTCTGCAATACTTGGTGAAGTTCACTTCCGGTCATCATTGACTCATCTGAGAAATGAGAAGCTTGCCACCAGCAAGTAGCCTACTCAAGCCCAAGTCTCTAATGCTCAATCATAACAGATAAATATTGTAGGCTACAAAGTATCTCAAGATGTTTGTTTTTTACTAATTAGTGGTGTAAAGGATTAGAGCTGATCCGTGATCCGTACAGATCAAGACCCACGTTTCGTCTTGCATGCGATTCGTGGATTAATTTGCATATTTATATAGGGTGAAAGTTGATCATTTGCACGTGTTTCAAAGTGATTTTAAACAATTTAACCGCAAAAAGGCGCTAAAGTGAGCAATTTTCTGTACACACAGACGCACATGCGGTTAGATGTGTCCAGTCCAATCCCATTAAACGTGATTATCCCTATGCCCTTCAAAGATCAGAACTCTTGATGTATAAACTTGAGAGAGAGTTGCGCTACTGTGTCTCATACTTTAGTTCATTAGAATACATCTGGGGAATATCACTTTATGTGGAGCGACGGTTTAAGCTGCATCTTCTTCCTGAAGCGCCATTTGGAATTTGTCCTCCGTCTGTGTGTGTGTGCGTGTTTAAGTGCACTCAACAATTGTAGGCATGTCAAAATTAAAGTTATGCCATTTTCATAATCTACCCTTTTTTAATGTTTGATGACAAGAGACTTAATGAAATTATGTAGACTAACAATTTAAGTTTAATGTCCTAATTATCAGCCTACTTATTTGTATTTCCCACAGCTAACATGGAATGTTATTAACCAGTTAGGGAACTTTATTTTTTTGTTCTAACCAGTTCAGGAATGTCAATTCTAACAGATTCTGCAATAAAACGAAAATCACAAATTAAAAAAAAAACTTTCCTTCTCATTATCTCAATCACTTAAACGTCGCACACCTGTGTGCGATAGGTGCGTAGGAAAAAAGGACTCGAAAGTCCAAATAGACAGATAAAAAAGAGAGGTCCCGCACACTATCCACTTGCAAAAAATTTAAAAGATTTATTGCAACGTTTCGATCTTTCGATCTTCTTCAGGCATCAAAACATCTATTACATACATTTGTCACTTCCGTGTATTTAAAAAAAATTATCTTGACCAATCACATTGTTAAGGTCAAAACTAAACCAATCACAATGAGCAATAAAAAATCATCATAAGCTCATCACAACCAATCACAGTGAATGGAAAAATACATCATCATAAACTCATCACATTACAATAAATGGTAGAACTAATGAACTCATCATATTACAATGAATAATAGAATATAATCTCATAAACTCGTCATATCACAATAGATAGTAGAACACATCCTCACAATAAAGGTCAATGAATGGTAGAATACATCTTCATACAGTCACCATCATAATAAATAATGTTTCCTCATACATTCAAGATTATAACATTACATTATAAATTGCCTCATCATTCATCCCGAAAGGAGATAACGTGTTTAAAGTAAAAATCCAAAAGAGTTCTCATCTCTGTAAGAGCAATTCAATGTTTCCGCCTCTAGGTGGCATTCTGACTACCTCTATCCCACAAAACCGTAAGGTTGACACATCATGATTATGAGATAGAAAGTGTGCCGCGACTGGATAATTTAAATCTTTTCTCCTGATGGTGCTTTTATGTTCACTGATTCTTTGCTTTAGTTGACGTGAAGTTTTGCCAACATACCCCAGTCCGCAAGGACAACGAATCAAATATACAACATGTGTAGAGACACAGGTAATCACAGACTTAATCATGAATTTTTTTCCCGTTCTGGGATGACAAAAGAATGATGTTTTTGTGGTGTTGTTACATTGAGCGCAATTACCACACCGATAATTGCCACTTGGTAAAGGACTCAATAATCTTTGTGACGGAATGGGAGTATCACCTTGAAATCGTGCATGAACTAATAGATCTTTTAAATTCTTCGCCCGTTTATATACAATCAGTGGAGGATGTTGAAAAACCGTACTGAGTTCAGGATCTGAAGATAACAAATGCCAATATTTTTTGAAAACAGATCTCATGGCAAAAGAATTAGAAGAGTAAGTCGTAATGAATGAAAAAGAATGTTTCTTACTTTTTTTGTTCTCTTTTTTAATAATTCAGCAAGTGTCTTATTTAATGTAATATTAAAAGCCTCCTCGATCCATTCAACCGGATACCCTCTTTCTAAGAATCTCTTCCTCATAATTGTCGATTTTTCAATAAAATCTGTGTCTGAATGACAGATTCTTCTCAATCTGAAAAATTGACTCTTAGGTAGGCCTTTTTTGAGAGGGGTAGGATGAAAGCTAGTCGCTAATAACAGCGTGTTTCGATCGGTATCTTTAGTGTATAAAGTAGTGCTCAAATGTCCATCATCATTATCTCGAAAATTGTGCTGCCGACTTGTGTCACTGGTTTCGTGACGGGTCACAAATGGAAGAAGCTAAACATGACTGTCAATCTCCCTCGGACTGTGGCTCATGCAAGATCTCACCTCGTGGGGTCTCAATGATCCTTAGAAAGGTGAGAAATCAGTCCAGAACTACACGGGAGGTGCTGGTCTATGACCTGAAAAGAGCTGGGACCACCGTTTCCAAGGTTACTGTTGGTAATACACTAAGACGTCATGGTTTCCCCTGCTTAAACCAGCACATGTCCATGCCCGTCTTAAGTTTGCCAATGACCATTTGGATGATCCAGAGGAGTCATGGAAGAAAGTCATGTGGTCAGATGAGACCATAATATAATTTTTGGTCATAATTTCACTAAATGTGTTTGGAGGAAGAAGAATAATGAGTACCATCCCAAGAACACTATCCCTACTGTGAAGCATGGGGGTGGTAGCATCATGCTTTGGGGGTGTTTTTCTGCACATGGGACAGGGCGACTGACTGTATTAAGGAGAGGATGACCGGGGCCATGTACTGCAAGATTTTGGGGAGCAACCTCCTTCCCTCAGTTAGAACATAGAAGATGGGTCGAGGCTGGGTCTTCCAACATGACAATGACCCAAGGCACACAGCCAGGATAACCAAGGAGGGGCTTTGTAAGAAGCATATCAAGGTTCTGACTTGGCCTAGCCAGTGTCCAGACCTAAACCCAATAGAGAATCTTTGGAGGGAGCTCAAACTCCGTGTTTCTTAGCGACAGGCCAGAAACCTGACTGTGTAGAGAAGATCTGTGTGGAGGAGTGGGCCAAAATCTCTCCTGCAGTGTGTGCATACCTGGTGAAAAACTACTGGAAACGTTTGACCTCTGTAATTGCAAACAAAGGCTACTGTACCAAATATTAACATTGACTTTCTCATGTGTTCAAATACTTATTTGCAGCTGTATCATACAAACAAATAGTTAAAAAATTGTAATTTCTGGAATTTTTTTAGATTATGTCTCACACAGTGGACATGCACCTACGTTGACACTTTCAGACCCCTCCATGATTTCTAAGGGGGAGAACTTGCAAAATAGCAGGGTGTTCAAATATTTATTTTCCTCACTGTTTTTTCCTCACTGTTCCAACACAGGCTAACTATTGCGGAATAATTATATTTACAAAATGAGTTATGTAAATGCTTTGTTAAAAAAATAAGTCTTTAAAGGGCCATTTCATCGATAGGAACATTAATCTTTGTTGAAAGTGGGTCATATTTGTAGTCGAAATGTAACATACATTTAGAGTTTTGTGCCTATTTGACGGAGAAAAGACAGAACATGACTTTAGAGCACATTTGTATGAAAAACTACAACTCCCACTATGCACCACAATGCACAGCTCTGCAAGCCACTCCTATTAATCGGAACACAGCTCAGATATGCTATTGTGCAAATAAATGCCACGTTAGTAAAACAAAGAAAATAGCCACCACTTTATCTGACAGACACCAATCATGACTTACTTTTAAACGTGATGTTACATTGTCTTACACACAATAACACTTTTGTCCTGGTGTGTAGCAAAGTCTTATTCAAACAGTAACGTGCGGTTTCAGATCCGCAGTACAAATGGCTTTCCAAGTACTTAAAAAAGGGTGTGCATATTAAATGTTTATTTAGTTTTACCAATTTTCTTTTTGTCTCTTGTTTACTGTAATTACATCTGTGTAATATCAGCCTCATTGCTTTCACATAGACATATAAAACACCGCTCAGATATGCTAAATGCCACCTTAGTATAACAAAGAAAATAGAAACACTCATTTTACAGTCAGACGTCCGTTTATCCCTGCATCCTGCACACAAACGCGTCCCCTGCACAATATCTCCACAGGCGCGCTGCCTCAGCTCTTGGAGCTTGTGCTCGTAAGCCGAAACACGTCTTTGAAATAAGCACGCGGAAAGTGCCCCGAAACAGTCACAAAACAAACGTTTATATCCTTATCTGATGGAGAAATGTTAAATAGAAAGCACACAGCGAGAGTCCGTCCAAGCTCATATACTGTACTCCGCAGCGCGTCTGCTCGTAAGCCGAAACACGTCTGTGAAATAAACATGTCCAAACACGCGCCCAGTCTTCCCTAGGCTCCTCTACTCAGCCGAAGCCCAGGCTCCGGCCTACTCTTTAGGCTTCTGTTCCTCCATCTGCCTGAGCTCTTTGCTGTATTGTGGCTCATAAAGGTGCAATGAACAGCAGATTAGAGCACCACGCTTGCGAAATCACCCTCTTCTATATCATATTGATTAACTTCCGCTGTTATTGTAGTCTGGCTCGCTTCACAACGTCTGTTTAGCTTAGCTTAGCATAAAGATGGCGGCTGATCGTTTTTTTTTCGTCTGTGTTCATACATTTTCGTAAGTCCCACCCACTGATCTGTAATAGGTCTTTATGCTATACATGTAACGATACAATAAAGTGGAGGAAGCAAGCGCAGGCGATCAACACAGATTTATTATGAATGATGGTAATACAGTGAAACAACATAGAAAGTGACTGAGTCCAGGATGTTGGCAATGGTGATCGAAGGTCTACGGTGGCGTGAGAAGTGTTGGTTGGTGAAGTCGGTGGTGAGTGTGAAGATGGCCAATGGATGAAACCAGGAACGGACCGGAACACTCACACGAAGACGACAACACGAAACACTAATCCAAATACACGAACACGGGAGACGATAATCCAAACTGTGTGGCTGGAACATGAATGAGGATCTGACAACAGGAAGAGAACTGAGTGAGTATATGTAGCAGATGGGTAATGAGGACCAGCTGGAGCGAGGCAATCATACACAGGTGACAACACTTAATCAAACGAGCACATGGCAGAGGTGAGTGAACAAACAAACACACACACACATGACACGGAGGAAACAGAGGATTTCCTACCGTGACAATACATGCTCATACTTTTCAAATTCATACTTTTCAGTTTCAAATTTTAAAGAAATCCTTTCTTTGTATTTGTCTTAAGTATTATTTTGATTTTCTGAGATACTGAATTTGGGATTTCCTTAGTTGTCAGTTATAATCATCAAAATGAAAAGAAATAAACATTTGAAATATATCAGTCTGTGTGTAAAGAATGAATATAATATACAAGTTTCACTTTTTGAATGGAATGACCATTGCTCTGGGGATGGAACCCGGATGAAAGACTAACAGTCGCCCCTAATGATTTACAAAATTCTCGCCAAAATTTGGACACAAATTGGGGACCCCTGTCAGAAACCACGTCTGTCGGAAGGCCATGTATACGGAAGACGTGGTCAATGACAGTTACCGCTGTTTCCTTGGCTGATGGCAATTTGGGCAAGGGAATGAAATGAGCCGCCTTCGAGAACCGGTCCACTACGGTTAAAATCACCGTATTACCCTTAGAGGGTGGGAGGGCGGTAATGAAATCTAGCGAGATGTGGGACCAGGGTCTCGAAGGGACAGACAGCGGTAAGAGTAACCCATCTGGAGGTCGATTGGAAGTCTTACCAACAGCACAAACCGAGCAAGCCAAGACGAAATCGTGGACATCACGAGCCATACCAGGCCACCAAAATCGTTGCTTGACTAGAAATTTAGTTCTACTAACCCCTGGGTGACAAGCAACACTGGAACAATGACCCCACTGGAGAACGTCTGACCGTAACCCCTCCGGCACAAATAAACGGTTCGGTGGGCAACGAGCCGGGGGTGTTACCCCTTCTAAGGCAGTCAAAACCTTCGATTCGACCTCCCATCTGAGCGCGGAGATAATGATGGTCTCCGGTAAAATGGGCTCGGGAGTAGCAGTACGATCGGAACGCTCAAAAAGACGGGATAAAGCATCGGGTTTGATGTTTTTGGAACCCGGCCGGTAAGAAAGTGTAAAATCGAAACGACCGAAAAACAATGCCCACCGAGCCTGCCTGGAGTTAAGTCTTTTAGCAGTTCTAATGTATTCGAGATTCTTATGGTCCGTCCATACAATGAAAGGTACACCCGACCCTTCAAGCCAGTGACGCCATTCCTCCAGTGCCAATTTGACGGCCAACAACTCCCGATTGCCAATGTCATAGTTAACCTCCGCAGGGGATAAACGATGAGAATAATACGCGCAAGGATGAACCTTTCCGTCTGAGGATGCGCGCTGGGATAACACTGCTCCTACCCCCACCTCTGACGCGTCGACCTCCACTATGAATTGACGTGAGCGATCAGGGGTGACAAGAATTGGAGCTGAAACAAAGCAGCTTTTCAGTTTGGCAAACGCAGCCTCAGCTGCGTCTGACCACCTGAACGTCAAACTAGGGGAGGTCAAAGCGGTCAGAGGTGCGGCTAGCTGGCTGAAATTGCGAATGAAACGCCGATAAAAATTGGCGAACCCCAGAAATCTCTGCAGGGCCTTGCGAGACTCTGGGGATGGCCAATCTACCACAGCCTTAACCTTCTCAGGATCCATGCGAACACCCTCAGTTTAAATGATGTGTCCTAGAAAAGAAACAGACTGTGCATGAAAAACGCATTTCTCCGCCTTGACAAACAATCCATTCTCTAGCAACCGCAGAAGCACTCGTCGTATGTGTTGCACGTGTTCCTGGAGAGACGAAGAAAAAATCAATATGTCATCCAGGTAAACATATATGAACTGATCGACCATGTCTCGCAACACGTCATTAACGAGTGCTTGGAAGACTGCCGGCGAGTTAGATAGCCCGAAAGGCATCACGCAGTACTCAAAATGGCCACGAGGGGTGTTAAACGCAGTCTTCCATTCGTCCCCCTCCCTGATGCGGACCAAATGATAAGCGTTACGTAAGTCCAATTTAGTGAAAACGGCCGCTCCCTGCAACCTCTCAAAAGCTGAAGACATAAGCGGCAAAGGATAAGTATTCTTTACCGTTATGTTGTTCAGCCCTCGGTAATCAATACAAGGTCGCAAGGATCCGTCCTTCTTTCCCACAAAAAAGAACCCCGCCCCCGCTGGAGAAGAGGAAGGGCGAATGAACCCCGTTGCTAGAGAACTGGATATATATTTCTCCATGGCCGCCGTCTCTGGAATAGACAAGGAATATAACTTGCCCTTAGGCGGAGAGGTACCTGGCAATAACTCTATCGCACAGTCATAGGGACGATGAGGAGGAAGAGAATCAGCCCGCGACTTACTGAACACCTCCTTCAGGTCGTGGTACTCCCCGGGCACGTTAGTCATATCCACTGCTTCCCCCTGAAACACAGACTCAGAAACATTAACACCAGCAGACAAAAGACAAGACAAATGACACTCCTCGCTCCAGCTAACCACAGATCCAAGACGCCAATCAATCCTGGGGTTGTGTTGATGGAGCCAAGTGTGACCGAGAACAATGGGAGTCTGAGGTGAGTCTGTGATGAGGAAGGAAATGTTCTCCGTATGATTACCAGATGTGATGAGTGAAACAGGGATGGTGGTCTGAGTGATTACTGGTAGCTTGTGTCCATCAAGTGCAAACGGTGCAATGGGATGTTTGAGGGAGGTGAGAGGAATCCTGATCTTATGTGCGAAGTTGATGTCCATGAAACTACCCTCGGCCCCAGAATCCACCAAAGCGTGCTGATCCAGTGTGTGGGTAGACCACCGTAGTCTCACCGGAAGGAGTGTCGATGTTGATGAGGTCTTCCTGGCAGAGATCCCACCCGATAGTAGCCTCAGATTTACTATCGGGCTTGATCCTTTTACTGGGCAGCGCTGGATGTGATGTTCTGGGCTGCCACAGTATAAACACAGTCCAAGGGATCTCTGCCTGATCCTCTCCTCCCGGGAGAGCCGAGCTCACCCCACCTGCATGGGTTCCAGATCTCCAGGTGGGCTGACCGCAACCTCTGGCCGCCGGTGCTGAACCTCTGGACAGGTCGTGCGAGTGGTGCTCTCCCTCCGTCTGGCTGCTTGGTTGAGCCGGTTGTCTATCTTGATAGTGAGTTCGATAAGTCCGTTGAGTGAAGAGGGAAGTTCAACGGCTCGAATCTCCTGCTGGATGCGGTCAGCCAACCCATGCAGGAAATGATCCCACTGCGCCTCTTCGTTCCACTTACACTCCGCCGCCAGGGTGCGGAACTCAATAGAGTAGTCTGATACGGACCTATCATCTTGACGTAGGTCCGCTAGAATCCTGGCCGCCTCTCTCCCGGCGACGGAGCGGTCGAAAACCCGTCTCATCTCCTCCGAAAGGGTGTGGAACGAAGCACAGCAGCGATCTTGGTTCTCCCACACCGCCGTCCCCCAGAGGGCAGCCCTCCCCGTAAGTAGGGAAAGTACGAACGCCACCTTCATCTCCTCGGTGGTGAATGTGCGGGGCTGCAAGGCGAAGTGCAGAGAACAATGAGAAAGAAATGATCGACAAAATCTTGGCTCACCCGCATACTTCTCTGGAATGGGGAGGTGTGGCTCGGACTGGGGAAAACCCCCAGTGATGATCGGCGGTGTGGGTGGCGTGGGGGGCGCGGTGGGCGGTGGTGGAAGATGTTGTTGAGCCTGGAGAGCGAGCTCGGAAACCTTCGTCACCATCGCTTGGAAAGCTCGACCCATCTCATCTATTGCCTTGTCTTGACGATCCATGCGACCCACGGTGCGTTGCAAAAACTCCTCCAGATGAGATGGGGAGCGATCGCCTGCTGCTTCCATGATGGTCAGATCCTTCTGTAACGATACAATAAAGTGGAGGAAGCAAGCGCAGGCGATCAACACAGATTTATTATGAATGATGGTAATACAGTGAAACAACATAGAAAGTGACTGAGTCCAGGATGTTGGCAATGGTGATCGAAGGTCTACGGTGGCGTGAGAAGTGTTGGTTGGTGAAGTCGGTGGTGAGTGTGAAGATGGCCAATGGATGAAACCAGGAACGGACCGGAACACTCACACGAAGACGACAACACGAAACACTAATCCAAATACACGAACACGGGAGACGATAATCCAAACTGTGTGGCTGGAACATGAATGAGGATCTGACAACAGGAAGAGAACTGAGTGAGTATATGTAGCAGATGGGTAATGAGGACCAGCTGGAGCGAGGCAATCATACACAGGTGACAACACTTAATCAAACGAGCACATGGCAGAGGTGAGTGAACAAACAAACACACACACACATGACACGGAGGAAACAGAGGATTTCCTACCGTGACAATACATGCTCATACTTTTCAAATTCATACTTTTCAGTTTCAAATTTTAAAGAAATCCTTTCTTTGTATTTGTCTTAAGTATTATTTTGATTTTCTGAGATACTGAATTTGGGATTTCCTTAGTTGTCAGTTATAATCATCAAAATGAAAAGAAATAAACATTTGAAATATATCAGTCTGTGTGTAAAGAATGAATATAATATACAAGTTTCACTTTTTGAATGGAATTAGTGAAATACATCAACTTTTTGATGATATTCTAATTATATGACCAGCACCGTTATACTAAATATTTAGTAAATTATAAAAAAAAATGGGTAACACTTTCTATGAAGCCCACGCTTATAATGAATAATAACCCCCTTTATAATTATTTATAGGCAGATATTACTATACATATACAGGGAGTGCAGAATTATTAGGCAAGTTGTATTTTTGAGGATTACTTTTGTTATTGTACAACTACAGTGCTCTTGGTCAATTCAAAATGTTAACAAACCCTCAAACCTGAACATTTAAGTAGTAAAAGTGAAATTTTGGCTTTCTTAAGAGAATATTTCTATGTACATCCTTATTAGGCAACTATTAGTGTGCAGAATTATTAGGCAACTAAATGAAAAACAAAGATTTTACCATCTCACTTGTTTTTTTTCCACCTGTTAAAGTGAGAATAATAAACAAACTCTACATTTACAAAAAATAAAATAAAACGATTAAAAAAATATATATATATAGACTCAGTGACCAATATAGCCACCCTTCTTTTCGATAACAGTCACAAGCCTTCCATTCACGGATTCAGTCAGTTTCTTGATCTGGTCTGAACCAACATTTTGTGCAGCCACAACCACAGCCTCCCAGACACTGTTCAGAGAGGTGCACGGTTTACCTTCACTGTAAATGTCCTGCTTAAGAAGGGATCAAAAGGTCTCAACAGGATTTAAGTCAGGTGAAGAAGGGGCCTTTTCAGGTGTCATTAGTTTTTCACCTTTAAGGCCTTTACTGGCCAGCCACTCAGTTGAGTACTTTGATGCATGTGCTGAAGCGTTGTCTTGCATAAAAAAGTCTTGAAAGATGCAGATTTTTTCCTGTACCACTGCTTGAAGAAAGTGTCTTCTAAAAATTGGCAGTAGGTCTGAGAGTTGTTTTTTATTTCCATTTTCAACCCAAAAAGGTCCAACAAGCTCATGTTTAATAATACCTGTCTGTGCCTGCCTGCCTGTAATGTAGAAGACACTTTCTTCAAGCAGTGGTACAGGAAAAAGTTTGCATCTTTCAAGCAGACTGATTATTTTGTAAGACAACGCTCCATCACATACATCACAAGTACTCCACTGCATGGCTGGCCAGTAAAGGCCTTAGAGATGAAAAACCAATGCCATGGCCCCCTTCTTCACCTGACTTAAATCCTATTGAGACCTTTTGATCCCTTCTTAAGCAGGACATTTACAGTGAAGGTAAACAGTACACCTCTCTGAACAGTGTCTGGGAGGCTGTGGTTGCGTCTGCACAAAATGTTGGTTCAGACCAGATCAAGAAACTGACTGAATCCGTGAATGGAAGGCTTGGGACTGTTATCGAAAAGAAGGGTGGCTATATTGGTCACTGAGTCTATATATTTTTTTATTTTTTATTTTATTATTTTTTTTTGTAAATGTAGAGTTTGTTTATTATTCTCACTTTAACAGTTGAAAAAAAAAACAAGTGAGATGATAAAATCTTTGTTTTTCATTTAGTTGCCTAATAATTCTGCACACTAATAGTTGCCTAATAATGATGTACATAGAAATATTCTCTTAATAAAGCCAAAATTTCACTTGTACTACTTAAATGTTTAGGTTTGAGGGTTTGTTAACATTTTGAATTGACCGAGAGCACTGTAGTTGTACAAAAACAAAAGTAATCCTCAAAAATACAATTTGCCTAATAATTCTGCACTCTCTGTATGTATAAAGACACACAAACACCTATACCCCATAAGAACAGTATTGTAATGCAGGTGCTGCTTACACAAAGCGAGTGAGAGAGAGAGATGAATCCATATGCAGGAGGTTTTATTAGTAAAATCCACGAAGGCGGTTAAACACATCCAAAAGGGTAATCCATAACCGTAATCCAAATAAACAGGCAAGGGTCAAAACCATGAACCACAATACAAAACAAACCATGAACAGGAAACAAACAGTGACCATGAACGCTTAGGATTGCAGCTGTTACACTAAACGATACTTAGTGAGATGATGAGATTGAACCGGCTTTATACTGACAAACAGGAAATGAATGGTGAAGTGTGACATGACATAGTTTCAAAATAAAAGACCTTAAGGGGATACTTCACCGATTTAGCATTCAGCTTTGTATCTGTAGAAACCCGGCAGTATTACTGAATGACCATGTTTCCCTCCCTCATTTTCCCCTGAGAGGAGAGATATCTGCATTTTGGTTCTGCAAAAAAGTCCTCCGATGATGTAATATGACGATTTTTGCATCATCGGAGGACTTTTTTGCAGAACCAAAATGCAGATATCTCTCCTCTCAGGGGGAAATGATGGAGGGAAACATGGTCATTCAGTAATACTGCCGGGTTTCTACAGATACAAAGCTGAATGCTAAATCGGTGAAGTATCCCTTTAACAATAAACCAAACTGAACACAAGACAAAACCCTTACAAGTATAGTTACATTTATAATATTTTTATTATAACTTATAAGTGATGCATTTGCATTTTAATGTGCATGCACATAATCCACTATATAGCAATGCAGTCTGCACCTTTATAAATACCCTCATGGAAGTATATGACTGATCAGTTATTACTTATAAATCAGTGTAATGTCATTATATTATAGTTACTATTTACTTAAACATGCAGATTCACTTTTACAGTATTTCAAATAACTGATTTGATTTATATTGTTATAACCATGTTATAAGTTACTTATTGTTAGTCATAATGCAGTTATTAATCTCTATAAATGCATTATTGATGGCTTTAAGTAAAGTGAAAGCATAGGATACAGTTTTCCTAACCGAAATGTTAGGAAATCATGAAGATGTTATCTAAAATAGCCATGTTGTGAGTTACTCAAAACACCCTCGGACCCCAGAGGGTTAAAATGAATTAGTGTTTCAGACAAAGTTGGGAAGGTTATTTTCAGAGTATGTTAAAGATTCACCACTTTTAATTGTATTTCTTAGTTTTCTGGAAAATACTATCAGCTCATACCCACAATAAATGTTTACTCACTCTCATGTTGTTTCACACCCATAAGACTTGTGTTCATCTTTGGAATTCAAATTAAGATATATTTTTAAAAAAAAACTTTCTGAGTCCCCCATAAACAGCAATGCAACCTACAATTTTCAAGGCCCAGAAAGGCAGTAAAGACATTATTTAAAAAATTCTCTGAACTGTGACAAGATAACTTGTCAATGGCGGAAGAGAGTTAACGAAAGCAGCCAACACATGCTTTAAATGACAGCCATAAATTTATATATACATGTACATAGATACCCCATTTATGGCTCGCTTTTATGGAGCAGTCGAATTAAGGTATCTGTGTATATATGTCTATGGCTGACACATGATGCTGGTGTTTAACATATGCATGTGATCCTATTGTGGATTTTTTTCCTGTTCATTCCTCATGACAGAACCGATCCAGCTCCTTAAATTTTTGAAAAGATTTAAATTTCCACATACATTTAAAATGTTTAATGTTCAAGCTACAATCTTTAAATTTTTTGGTGAAAAATAAACTGTACTATTGTAGGTTTAAGTAACTTTACACATGGGTCTATTTCTGAAGGTAACCGATGGAACTTCAAGAAGATGGTGAGCTATCGGGAAATGTTGGACTGTATAAAGCAGAAATGGCCCGATTTGGAGCTGGTGCCTGGAGAAGTAACCGACATATCCAAGGTCAGCCAAGCCAAAAAACATTTTTAAAACTCTATGGGGCAGTGTCCCAGAGAGGGATTAGGTTAATCCAGACCAAGTCTTAGTTATATTAGGACATTTAAGTAGTTTTAACAAACATACCATACAAAATAACAATACTGCATCTTAAGAAAAAACAATGGCACCAGTGCTGTATGCAGAACGTGACATATGAGTGGCCATGGATCAAGTCGATGTGGGCCTGAATCTATGGGTGTCCCGAATCCAGGACTTGGTTTCCAGAAACCTTTTTATGTTACACTGTACCTTATCATATATGTGCATATGTACATCACTTTTTTAATATGAATATGAAGTCTATAAAACTCAAAAATTCACGAATCACAAGCGTATTGGTCAGAGCACTCAATTAAACGGGATACACACACACACACACACACACACACACACCCGAACTTGACTGCACGTCACATTTTTGACATTATTGATTCTGCTTTAAATCGTAATGCAACGTGACATTAATTAAGCCTTTTTAGTAAAAGAAAGTTATTGGGCTGACATACAAAAAAAGCCTGCACACAGTGACAGGAAATATAAATGAACACAGAAAACCTAAAACTTTTTAAATAGCCCATTAAAGTGTTTATTACAAATAAATTAGGCTACTAAATGCTTAAAATGAAGAGGAAATTGGAACTCACTCAAATATATATTCGTTCTCTTAAGTTACTAAATAAGATAGAGAAAAAGGACAAGCTCAAACAATCTTAGTCTTATTTTTTTAAATGACTTGAGTTCGCGCTTTTTTGCTGAGCACAAGAGCAAGCGGGTACTTGTGAAGAGCGGAGCAATGAGAAGCACGTGCAGAGGAGTGCGCATATCAGACGTGAACACGAAAGGAATAATGGGTTTAATTATGCTTTCACTTCATTTCCTGACAGCTTCACTTGTTATGTGAGTGAGGATAGTATTGACTGACAAGACGACGCCGAATTACATACAATATAATTACCTAACTAAATCTGAGAGAATGCAAAAACATTACAATATTTTTCCTACCTAACACAGCAGATATATTTTGATAGCCCTGAGAAGTCGTGCTCTAAAGTCACGTTTGTTTTGTAGAAAGACTTTCTTTAAAGTGAATTTTGTTTTGTATAAATAGTATCTTCATTTCAATCAATGTTTAATCACTTTAAATTCTGCTGGGATTTTTAACCCAATTCTGGATAAATATAACCCAACATGTGTTCTTCTGTCCAATATTTACCCAGCATTAGGTTAAAAAAATGGCAGAATTTAGAGTAATGCTAGCATTGGCAGTGTAGATGTCATATTTTATCATATTTTATAATACATGACCTTTATTACAGTAAAAGTAGTTAGTTACCATGTTTATTTGGTGGGTGATTACAAGTAATTTAACCATAATTTTAAAACTATGGTTATTTTAGTAAATTTGTGGTTACGATTTACTACAAATAAAAGTTAAACTATTTTTGTTATTTACTTATTTGCAGAAATTTATTTTTACTGTTAGAACACAGGAGTTACTTGAAGGATGAATAGCTTCACTTTTTACTTTTATTTTCATAAAATAAACATGCTTACTATGGCTATCCTGCAAGAGTTTTAAATGAATAGCAACTTGAACTGTTTGGCTTTTGCTATTGAAGTTTAGAGGTTTATAAATATACACAAGTTGTTTTGAAAACTTTAATGATGTTTATTTTGTTATTTTGACAGCCCCTGTCCCATGTCCGCTTTGATTGTAAAAGAGCAGAATAAACAGAATAAAGATAAAGTTAGGGATAAAGGAAAGGAAGTTATGTGGGTTTTGGACAACATGACAACGATGTTGAACATCACAATTGACATTTTATTTTTGTAAACTGTAAACATTTAAAAGCACACAGCAAAATTAGCGGTGTTAAATCAATAAGTAACACCAGACCTGGTCGTCCCTATATATACACCGGCAGTGTTGATTTAACACTGGTGATTTTGCTGTGCAGTTGTCAGTTAATATACCCTTGTGTGTTCATTTTTTACTCTAAATGATAATAGGCATTTAGAGTACCAGGATTTCAGGGCCAGCTGGGATTCATTACCTCTATGTCAGACAATTTCTGTGGCTCATGCAGTCGTCTACGAATCACGGCTGATGGAAACCTGAAGGTATCTGAATGTAGAGTTTGTATGGTGTTCTTTAAGGTCAAATGTCAAGTTGGTTTGTTTTAATGTCTCTTTACTGTATATTTGTGTTTTATTTGTATGTTTCTGTTTGCGGTAGGTGTGTTTGTTTGGGAACTCTGAGGTATCCTTGAGGGATTGTCTGCGTTCTGGAGCATCTAAAGATGAACTTTTGCACATCATAGGGGCGGCAGTGCGGAGGAAAAATAAACAGCATGCTGGTACACACAAACTTCATTATATCATTGTGTTCTCATTTTAACACTTTTTCAACTCCTAAAAGTACTTATCTCAGTTAAATGAGACAAAAATATGTGGGACAGTGTTCCAGTGTTGCATATCTGTTAGACATAATAATAAAAGCAAAAGTTCTGCTGTAAAATTGTACTTTTTAAATTCTTATTTATTTCTGATTCTTTATCAATGTATTTTGTAGATCTCCTTCTATTTAGTAACACCCATACAAGTTCACTAGTCACAATTACTCGGGTCTTACGTCTAATCCTGTTTTGTTTAGTTTTTCTTTAAGTTGGAAGTATATGATAATGCTCACTCCTTTTCTTTAGGGATGAATAATATATCTCAGATGAAGAACAGGCCGATGATCCTCATTGGTGGGTGATGTGGCTGTACGTAAAACAATTTAACTCTCTGCTTCTGCAGTTCTCTGGATTAAATATTAAACCTAATTCACTCATATAGCAGGCAAATACACTGGTAGAATCTTAATTACATGTTCAATAGATTTTTCAGTTGCAAAACATCTGAAATAGCACTCTATATTTAAACCAAATATTAATCCTGGATAGGCTCTACAACCAAAAAAGAACGTAGAAGCCTCTTGATGTAGAGATGCCTAAAATTTGACCTAAAAGTTAACACATTACCAGATACATAATTTATTAGACATACAAAATACAACTTTGTGATGTGTGACTCAAGAAACAAAATACAAATTAAAGCTGCAAGCAGCGATGGAAGGGCCCTCGCACGCATGTGCACCGCCACCCTATGGCATTAGTTAAGCAGTGAACCAGGGGGATATAAATTAAAGTGGGTAAATATAGGTGGATATTCAAAGGACAAAAAATGTGCCACACCGCCTGTGTGCAGCAGGTGGCGCTATGACTGTACCTGATTATTGTTATATTGACGTGTTCAGGCCGGGACCCTTATCAAACTTGTGAAGTTGGGGGCTGATCGGATAATGTATGCCTGAATTACAACAGCTTCCTGTTTCATGGCGAAATATCACACTTTGCCAGGCTGCCACGGACACGCCCTTCAACGAAAAGTCAAGATCTTCGCAATTTATCACGGCAAAGGGCTTAAATTCAGTCTGACCAAATATGATGTTGATTTGATTAAATCTCTAAGAGCAGTAAATCACAGCGTAAAACATGGCATTTCCTGCTACCTCTAGGTGGCGCTATGACTGAATCTGAATAGTGGCATTGAAATGTGTTCAGGGCTAGACCCTTATCAAACATGTGAAGTGTGGGGCAGATTGGACATTGAATGCCTGAGTTATAACAACTTCCTGTTTCATGGCGAAAACGCTGAAATTTGTCAGGCTGCCACGGACACACCCTCCAACGAAAAGTCAAAAGCTCCGCAATTTACCATCGCAAAGGCCTTTAGATGAGACCGACCAAATATGATGATGATCGGATTAAATCTCTGGGAGGAGTTTGTTAAAGTATGACGCTTGGAAATGTCAAAAAATGACAGAGAAAATTCAAAATGGTCGACTTCCTGTGGGGTTTAGAGCTTAGCTCCAAGAGACTTTTTTGTAGGTCTTGGGGTGCTAGATGATCCTACCAAATTTCGTATCTGTAAGTTTTTCGTAGTGGGGGGGCTGTTCTTTTGAAATTTTGCAGGTGGCGCTATCGAGCCATTTCTACATGCCCACTTCTGACGCCTATACCACATGTAAATTTTCACCACTTCTGACGCGTGTGCAAAATTTCATGAGTTTTTGAGCATGGTTAGGCCTTCAAAAATGCGATTCATTTCGGAAAATAATAATAAATATAGCTGCAAGCAGCAATGGCGGGCCCTCGCACGTTTTTTTACCGCTACACGGTGCGTTCAAGAAAACGATGCACGGTGGGCAAGGGCATCAAGTGGGTAAAATATCAGTGGGCTATTTAATGTTGTTTCTGAGCCATTTGGGGACTGTAGGTAAAAGAAACTCCACATTTTAGACAAACAGGGGCACTAGTGAGCCACTTAAAAGACACACCTATGTCTGACCTTTTTGTCAACACTTAACAGCCGAAAACTCTGATGTGTGTGCCAAATTTAAAGTTCAACTAAGCACGCAAAGAGCCTTAAACATGCCTGAAATTAAAGTAAAGTTTTACACGTTGCCATGGGAACAGCTTTTGAGATGTCAAAAATCCCTTCGCAATTTATCATCTACAATATCTCGGCATCATGTTGACCACTTCTGGTGTCAATCGCATTATTATTCTAGAAGGAGTATTTAAAGGTTCACAGCATGTAACTGTCAGCCTTAAATATGTGTAAAAATGAAAGTAAAGTTTGATGCATTGCCATGGGAACAGTGTTCGAGATATCAAAAATCCCTTCGCAATTGATCATCTACAATGTCTCGGCATCATGTTGACCACTTCTTGTGTCAATCGCATGAAAACCCTAGAAGGAGTATTTAAAAGTTAACTGTATGCAACTAAAAGGCTTAAATATGCCTTTAAAATGAAAGTAAAGTTTGACGCGTTGCCATATGAATAGCGTTTGAGATATCAAAAATCCCTTCGCAATTTATCCTCTACAATGTCTCGGCATCATGGTGACCACTTTTGGTGTCAATTGCATGAAAATCCTAGAAGGAGTATTTAAAAGAACATTGCATGGATCTTTCAAAAAAATCCAGCTTTGTGACTGACACACTTCTTGGCGCCTGCTGGTGGCGCTATACCCGGGAGTCACAATAGGCACATCAATGCGATCGGAATCTTCAGACAAACAAACAGCCCGCGTGTCATTACAATAAGACATTTTTTGCCTTAGATATTAGACACTTCCTGTTTCTCTGATTTCGCCACAACTTTGTTGCCATGCCATGGCAGAACCGTTCGAGATATCAAAAATCCCTTTGCAATTTAGCAAGTCCAATGTCTCGACATCATGATCACCACGTTTGGTGACATTCACATGAATCCTCTAGGAGGAGTATTTAAAAGTTCACCGCATGCATTTTTTAAACAATCCAAAATAGCCGACTTCCTGTTGGGCGGAGCTTAAATGTTAGAGGGCGAAAGTTGTTCGGGTCGATGAGATCTATAAGCGTACCAATTCTCGTACCTGTGCGTAAATTTTTTCCCGATCTGTGCATCAATGTTTTTTGTTGCATTACAGGGGGCGCTACAGAGCCTCCGTGCCACGCCCGTGTTCCAGCCTTTGGTTTTCTGCGATGACGGACGACTCTGATGTCTGTGCCAAATTTCAAGAGTTTTCGCGTATGTTAAGGCACCCAAAGTGCATGCCATGAGCTTAAATATGCCTGAAAATGAAAGTAAAGTTTGACGTGTTGCCATGGAAACAGCGTTCGAGATATCAAAAATCCCTTCGCAATTTATCATCTACGATGTCTCAGCATCATGTTGACCACTTTTGGTGTTAATCGCATGAAAATCCTAGGAGGAGTATTTAAAAGTTCACCACATGCAACTGTCAAAAATCCACCTTTTGTGACTGCCACACTTCCTGGTGCCTGCTGGTGGCGCTATACCCGAGACTCACAATAGGCACATCGATGCGATCGGAATCCTTGGCCGAACATACACACTGCGTTTTATTCCTATAAGACATTTTTTGCTTAAGATATTAGACACTTCCTGTTTCTCTGAATTCGCCATAAATTTGTCACCTCGCCATGGCAACACCGTTCGAGATATCAAAAATCCCTTGGCAATTTAGCAAGTCCAATGTCTCAGCATCATGTTCACCACGTTTGGTGTCAATCGTATGAATTCCCTAGGAGAAGTATTTAAAAGATCACCACGTTTGGTGACATTCACATGAATCCTCTAGGAGGAGTATTTAAAAGTTCACCGCATGCATTTTTTAAACAATCCAAAATAGCCGACTTCCTGTTGGGCGGAGCTTAAATGTTAGAGGGCGAAAGTTGTTCGGGTCGATGAGATCTATAAGCGTACCAATTCTCGTACCTGTGCGTAAATTTTTTCCCGATCTGTGCATCAATGTTTTTTGTTGCATTACAGGGGGCGCTACAGAGCCTCCGTGCCACGCCCGTGTTCCAGCCTTTGGTTTTCTGCGATGACGGACGACTCTGATGTCTGTGCCAAATTTCAAGAGTTTTTGCGTATGTTAAGGCACCCAAAGTGCATGCCAAGAGCTTAAATATGCCTGAAAATGAAAGTAAAGTTTGACGTGTTGCCATGGAAACAGCGTTCGAGATATCAAAAATCCCTTCGCAATTTATCATCTACGATGTCTCAGCATCATGTTGACCACTTTTGGTGTTAATCGCATGAAAATCCTAGGAGGAGTATTTAAAAGTTCACCACATGCAACTGTCAAAAATCCACCTTTTGTGACTGCCACACTTCCTGGTGCCTGCTGGTGGCGCTATACCCGAGACTCACAATAGGCACATCGATGCGATCGGAATCCTTGGCCGAACATACACACTGCGTTTTATTCCTATAAGACATTTTTTGCTTAAGATATTAGACACTTCCTGTTTCTCTGAATTCGCCATAAATTTGTCACCTCGCCATGGCAACACCGTTCGAGATATCAAAAATCCCTTGGCAATTTAGCAAGTCCAATGTCTCAGCATCATGTTCACCACGTTTGGTGTCAATCGTATGAATTCCCTAGGAGAAGTATTTAAAAGTTCATGACTGACACACTTTCTGGCCCCTGGTGGTGGCGCTATACCTGAGACTTACAATAGGCACATTGATGCGACCGGAATGTTCAGACTAACAAATGCCCCGCTTGGCATCACAATAAGACATTTTTTGCCTTAGATATTAGACACTTCCTGTTGCTCTGATTTCGCCACAACTTTGTCGCCATGCCATGGCAGAACCGTTCGAGATATCAAAAATCCCTTCGCAATTTAGCAAGTACAATATCTCGACATCATGATCACCACGTTTGGTGTCATTCGCATGAATCCCCTAGGAGGAGTATTTAAAAGTTCACCGCATGCAATTTTTAAACAATCCAAAATAGCAGACTTCCTGTTGGGCGGAGCTAAAATGTTAGAGGGCGAAAGTTGTTCGGGTTAATGAGATCTATAAGCATACCAATTCTCAAACATGTGCGTACATTTTTGCCCGATCTGTGCATCAATGTTTTTTGTTGTATTACAGGGGGCGCTACAGAGCCCCCGTGCCACACCCGTGTTCCAGCCTTTGGTTTTCTGCAATGACGGACGACTCTGACGTCTGTGCCAAATTTCAAGAGTTTTCGAGTATGTTAAGGCACCCAAAATGTCCAAAAGTGTTTAAAAAAATTAAAAAAAATAAAAAAAATATAGCTGCAAGCAGCGATGGCGGGCCCTCGCACGTATTTTTACCGCTACACGGTGCCTCCGAGAAAACGATGCACGGTGGGCAAGTGCATCAAGTGGGTAAATATCGGTGGACTATTTATGTTGTTACTGACCCAATTGGGGACTGTAGGTAAAAGAAACCTCACATTTTGGACAAACGGGGGCGCTAGTGAGCGACTTAAGAGGCACACCTATGTCTGACCTGTTTGTCAACACTTAACAGTTGACAACTCTGATGTGTGTGCCAAATTTGAAGTTAATCTAAGCATGCCAAGAGGCTTAAATATTCCTGAAATAATAGTAAACTTTGATGCGTTGCCATGGCAACAGCGTTCGAGATGTCAAAAATCCCTTCGCATTTTATCATCTCCAATGTCTCAGCATCATGTTGACCACGTTTGGTGTCAATCGCATGAATATCCTAGAAGGAGTATTGAAAAGTTCAATGCATGCAACTGAAGGGCTTAAATATGCCTTTAAAATGAAAGTAAAGTTTGACGCGTTGTCATGGGAACAACGTTCAAAATATCAAAAATCCCTTCGCAATTTATCATCTACTATGTCTTGGCATCATGTTGATTACTTTTGGTGTCAATCGCATAAACATTCTAGGAGGAGTATTTAAAAGAACATCACATGGAACTGTCAAAAAAATCAACCTTTGTGACTGCAACACTTCCTGGCGCCTGGTGGTGGCGCTATACCCGAGACTTACAATAGGCACATCGATGCGATCGGAATCTTCAGACGAACAAATACCCCGCGTGTCATCACTATAAGACATTTTTTGCCTTAGATATTAGACACTTTCTGTTTCTCTGATTTCGCCATGACTTTGCCGCTTCGCCATTGCAACACCGTTCGAGATATCAAAAATCCCTTCGCAATTTAGCAAGTCCAATGTCTTGACATCATGATCACCACGTTTAGTGTCATTTGCTTGAATCCCCTAGGAGGAGTATTCAAAAGTTCACCGCATGCATTTTTTAAACAATCCAAAATGGCAGACTTCCTGTTGGGCAGAGCTAAAATGTTAGAGGGCGAAAGTTGTTCGGGTCGATGAGATCTATATGTGTACCAACTTTCGTAAATGTGCGTACATGTTTGCCCGATCTGCGTACTACTGTTTGTTTTTGCATTACAGGGGGCGCTACAGAGCCCCCGTGCCACGCCCGTGTTCCAGCCTTTGTCTGTTCGCAATGACGGACGACTCTAACGTCTGTGCCAAATTTCAAGAGTTTTCGAGTATGTTAAGGCACCCAAAATGCCCAAAAGTGTTAAAAAAAATAAAAATAATTAAAAAAAATAAATAAAAAAAATAAATAAATATAGCTGCAAGCAGCGATGGCGGGCCCTCGCACGTTATTTTCCCGCTATACGATGCCTCTGAGAAAACGATGCATGGTGGGCAAGTGGATCAAGTGGGTAAATATCAGTGGGCTGTTAAATGTTGTTACTGACCCATTTAGGGACTGTAGGTAAAAAAAACACATTTTAGACAAACAGGGGTGCTAGTGAGCCACTTAATAGACACGCCTTTATCTGACCTTTTTGTGCACACTTAACAGCCAACAACTCTGATGTGTGTGCCAAGTTTTAGGTTAATCTAAGCACGCCAAGAGCCCTAAATATGCCTGAAATAAAAGTAAAATTTGCCGTGTTGCCATGGGAACAGCGTTGGAGATATCAAAAATTCCTTCGCAATTTATCATCTACAATGTCTCGGCATCATGTTGACCAATTTTGGTGTCAATCTCATAAAAATCCTAGAAGGAGTATTTAAAAGAACATTGGATGGAACTGTCAAAAAAATCCACCTTTGTGACTGACACACTTCCTGGCGCCTGGTGGTGGCGCTATACCCGAGACTCACAATAGGCACATCGATGCGTTCGGAATCTTCAGACGAACAAACGTCCTGCGTATTATTACAATAAGACATTTTTTGACTTAGATATTAGACACTTCCTGTTTCTCTGATTTCGCCATGACTTTGTCGCTTTGCCATGGCAGAACCGTTCGAGATATCAAAAATCCCTTCGCAATTTAGCAAGTACAATGTCTCGACATCATGTTCACCGCGTTTGGTGTCAATCGCATAAATCCCCTTGGAGGAGTATTTAAAAGTTCATCACATGCGTTTTTGAAACAATCAAAAATGGCCGACTTCCTGTTGGGCGGAGCTAATAGGTTTAAGGGCGAAAGTTGTTCGGGTTGATGAGTTCTATATGTGTACCAACTCTCGTACATGTGCGTACATTTTTGCCCGATCTGTGCCCCAATGTTTGTTTTTGAATTACAGGGGGCGCTACAGAGCTCCCTTGCCACGCCCGTGGTCCGGCCTTTGCCCGGACCTGATGGCCGACGACTCTGATATCTGTGCAAAATTTCAAGAGTTTTTGAGTATGTTAAGGCCCCCAAATTGCCCCGAAACGTAAAAAAAAAATAAAAAAAAAAATAATAATAATAAATATAGCTGCAAGCAGCGATGGCGGGCCCTCGCACGTTTTTTTAACGCTACACGGTGCCTCCGAGAAAACGATGCACGGTGGGCATGTGCATCAAGTGGGTAAATATCAGTGGACTATTTCATGTTGCTACTGATCCATTTAGGTACTGTAGGTAAAAGAAACCCCACATTTTAGACAAATGGGGGCGCTAGTGAGACACTAAATAGACATGCCTTTATCTGACGTTTTTGTCAACACTTAACAGCCGACAACTCTGATGTGTTTGCCAAATTTAAATTTAATCTAAGCACGCCAAGAGCCTTAAATATGCCTGAAATAAAAGTAAAGTTTGACGTGTTGCCATGGGAACAGCGTTCGAGATGTCAAAAATTCCTTCGCAATTTAGCATCTACAATGTCTCAGCATCATGTTGACCCCTTCTGGTGTCAATAACATTATTTACCTAGAAGGAGTATTTAAAAGAACATCGCATGCAACTGTAATGCTTAAATATGCCTTTAAAATGAAAGTAAAGTTTGACACGTTGCCATGGGAACAGCGTTCGAGATATCAAAAATCCCTTCGCAATTTATCATCTACAATGTCTCGTCATCATGTTGACCACTTTTGGTGTCAATTGCATGATTTTTCTAGAAGGAGTATTTAAAAGAACATTGCATGGAACTGTCAAAAAAATCCAGCTTTGTAACTGACACACTTTCTGCCGCCTGGTGGTGGCGCTATACCCGGGAGTCACAATAGGCGCATCGATGCGATCGGAATCTTCAGACGAACAAACACCCCGCATGGCATCACAATAAGATATTTTTTGCCATAGATATTAGACACTTCCTGTTTCTCTGATTTCGCCATGACTTTGCCGCTTCGCCATGGCAACACCGTTCGAGATATCAAAAATCCCTTCGCAATTTAGCAAGTCCAATGTCTTGACATCATGATCTCCACTTTTGGTGTCATTTGCATAAATCCCCTAGGAGGAGTATTCAAAAGTTCACCGCATGCATTTTTTAAACAATCCAAAATGGCGGACTTCCTGTTGGGCGGAGCTAAAATGTTAGAGGGCGAAAGTTGTTCGGGTCGATGAGATCTATATGCGTACCAACTTTCGTACATGTGCGTACATGCTTGCCCGATCTGTGCACCAATGTTTGTTTTTGCATTACAGGGGGCGCTACAGAGCCCCTGTGCCACGCCCGTGTTCCAGCCTTTGCATGAGCCTAGTGGTACGGGACTCTGACATGTGTGCCAAATTTCAAGAGTTTTCGCGTATGTTAAGGGACCCAAATTAGGTCAAGTGTTGAAAAAAAAAAAAATAATAAATAAAAAATATAGCTGCAAGCAGCGATGGCGGGCCCTCGCACGTATTTTTACCGCTAAACGGTGCCTCCGAGAAAACGATGCACGGTGGGCAAGTGCATCAAGTGGGTAAATATCGGTGGACTATTTATGTTGTTACTGACCCAATTGGGGACTGTAGGTAAAAGAAACCTCACATTTTGGACAAACGGGGGCGCTAGTGAGCGACTTAAGAGGCACACCTATGTCTGACCTGTTTGTCAACACTTAACAGTTGACAACTCTGATGTGTGTGCCAAATTTGAAGTTAATCTAAGCATGCCAAGAGGCTTAAATATTCCTGAAATAATAGTAAACTTTGATGCGTTGCCATGGCAACAGCGTTCGAGATGTCAAAAATCCCTTCGCATTTTATCATCTCCAATGTCTCAGCATCATGTTGACCACGTTTGGTGTCAATCGCATGAATATCCTAGAAGGAGTATTGAAAAGTTCAATGCATGCAACTGAAGGGCTTAAATATGCCTTTAAAATGAAAGTAAAGTTTGACGCGTTGTCATGGGAACAACGTTCGAAATATCAAAAATCCCTTCGCAATTTATCATCTACTATGTCTTGGCATCATGTTGATTACTTTTGGTGTCAATCGCATAAACATTCTAGGAGGAGTATTTAAAAGAACATCACATGGAACTGTCAAAAAAATCAACCTTTGTGACTGCAACACTTCCTGGCGCCTGGTGGTGGCGCTATACCCGAGACTTACAATAGGCACATCGATGCGATCGGAATCTTCAGACGAACAAATACCCCGCGTGTCATCACTATAAGACATTTTTTGCCTTAGATATTAGACACTTTCTGTTTCTCTGATTTCGCCATGACTTTGCCGCTTCGCCATTGCAACACCGTTCGAGATATCAAAAATCCCTTCGCAATTTAGCAAGTCCAATGTCTTGACATCATGATCACCACGTTTGGTGTCATTTGCTTGAATCCCCTAGGAGGAGTATTCAAAAGTTCACCGCATGCATTTTTTAAACAATCCAAAATGGCGGACTTCCTGTTGGGCGGAGCTAAAATGTTAGAGGGCGAAAGTTGTTCGGGTCGATGAGATCTATATGTGTACCAACTTTCGTAAATGTGCGTACATGTTTGCCCGATCTGCGTACTACTGTTTGTTTTTGCATTACAGGGGGCGCTACAGAGCCCCCGTGCCACGCCCGTGTTCCAGCCTTTGTCTGTTCGCAATGACGGACGACTCTAACGTCTGTGCCAAATTTCAAGAGTTTTCGAGTATGTTAAGGCACCCAAAATGCCCAAAAGTGTTAAAAAAAATAAAAATAATAAAAAAAAAAAAATAAAAAATATAGCTGCAAGCAGCGATGGCGGGCCCTCGCACGTATTTTTACCGCCACACTGTGCCTCTGAGAAAACGATGCACGGTGGGCAAGTGCATTAAGTGGGTAAATATCGGTGGACTATTTATGTTGCTACTGACCAATTTGGGTACTGTAGGTAAAAGAAACCCCACATTTAGACAAACGGGGGCGCTAGTGAGCCACTAAATAGACACACCTTTATCTGACCTTTTTGTCAACACTTAACAGCCGACAACTCTCATGTGTGTGCCAAATTTAAAGTTAATCTAAGCACGCCAAGAGGCTTAAATATGCCTGAAATTAAAGTAAAGTTTGAAGCGTTGCCATGGCAACAGTGTTCGAGATGTCAAAAATCCCTTCGCAATTTATCATCTACTATGTCTTGGCATCATGTTGACCACTTTTGGTGTCAATCGCATAAACATTCTAGGAGTATTTAAAAGAACATCACATGGAACTGTCAAAAAATCAACCTTTGTGACTGCAACACTTCCTGGCGCCTGGTGGTGGCGCTATACCCGAGACTCACAATAGGCACATCGATGCAATCAGAATCTTCAGACGAACAAACACCCCGCGTGTCATCACAATAAGACATTTTTTACCTTAGATATTAGACACCTCCTGTTTCTCTGATTTCGCCATGAATTTGTCGCCTCGCCATGGCAACACCGTTCGAGATATCAAAAATCCCTTCGCAATTTAGCAAGTACAATGTCTCGGCATCATGATCACCACGTTTGGTGTCAATCCCATGAATTCCCTAGAAGGAGTATTCAAAAGTTCACCGTATGCATTTTTGAAACCATCCAAAATGGCCGACTTCCTGTTAGGCGGAGCTAATAGGTTTGATTGTGAAAGTTGTTCGGGTCGATGGGATCTATATACGTACCAACTCTCGTACATGTGCGTACATGTTTGCCCGATTTGTGCACCAATAATTTTTTTGCATTATAGGGGGCGCTACAGAGCACTACTGCCACGCCCGTGTTCCAGCATTTGCCCGGTCCTAATGGCCAATGACTTTGAGGTCTGTGCCAAATTCCCGGTGTTTTCGAGCATGTCAAGGCACCCAAAGTGCATGCCAAGTGCTTAAATATGCCTGAAAATGAAAGGAAAATTTGACGTGTTGCCATGGGAGCAGCATTCAAGATATCAAAAATCCCTTCGCAATTTATTATCTACAATGCCTCAGCATCATGTTGACCACTTTTGGTGTCAATCGCATGAAAATCCTAGGAGGAGTATTTAAAAGAACATCGCATGGAACTGTCAAAAATCCACCTTTTGTGACTGCCACACTTCCTGGTGCCTGTTGGTGGCGCTATACCCGAAACTCACAATAGGCACATCGATGCGATCGGAATCCTTGGCCGAACATACACAATGCGTTTCATCCCAATAAGACATTTTTTGCTTTAGATATTAGACACTTCCTGTTTCTCTGAATTCGCCATAAATTTGTCGCCTCGCCATGGCAACACCGTTCAAGATATCAAAAATCCCTTCGCAATTTAGCATGTCCAATGTCTCAGCATCATGTTCACCACGTTTGGTGTCAATCGTATGAATTCCCTAGGAGAAGTATTTAAAAGTTCATGACTGACACACTTCCTGGCGCCTGGTGGTGGCGCTATACCCGGGAGTCACAATAGGCACATCGATGCGATCGGAATCTTCAGAAGAACAAACACACCGCATGGCATCACAATAAGACTTTTTTTGCCTTAGATATTACACACTTCCTGTTTTTCTGAATTCGCCATGACTTTGTCGCCTCGCCATGGCAGAACCGTTTAAGATATCAAAAATCCCTTCGCAATTTAGCAAGTCCAATGTCTTGACATCATGATCACCACGTTTGGTGTCAATCCCATGAATCCCCTAGAAGGAGTATTTAAAAGTTCACTGCATGCATTTTTTAAACAATCCAAAATGGCTGACTTCCTGTTGGGCGGAGCTAAAATGTTAGAGGGCGAAAGTTGTTCGGATCGATGAGATCTATATGCGTACCAACTCTCGTACATGTGCGTACATGTTTGCACGCTCTGTGCACCAATGTTTTTTCTTGCATTACAGGGGGCGCTACAGAGCCCCTGTGCCACGCCCGTGTTCCAGCCTTTGCCCGTTCGCAATGACGGACGACTCTGACGGCTGTGCCAAATTTCAAGAGTTTTCGAGTATGTTAAGGCACCCAAAATGCCCAAAAGTGTTAAAAAAAATAAAAATAAAAAAAATAATAATAAATTCGAGCAAAAACAATAGGGCTTCGCACCTTTCGGTGCAGGCCATTCTGGCCTGCTCCTCGGTGCTCGGGCCCTAATAAAAATAAAAAAATAATAAATTCGAGCAAAAACAATAGGGCTTCGCACCTTTCGGTGCAGGCCATTCTGGCCTGCTCCTCGGTGCTCGGGCCCTAATAATAATCCTAAGGAAAACAATAGGGCTTCGCACCTTTCGGTGCAGGCCATTCTGGCCTGCTCCTCGGTGCTCGGGCCCTAATAATAAAAATAATAATCCGAGCAAAAACAATAGGGCTTCGCACCTTTCGGTGCAGGCCATTCTGGCCTGCTCCTCGGTGCTCGGGCCCTAATAAATTCGAGCAAAAACAATAGGGCTTCGCACCTTTCGGTGCAGGCCATTCTGGCCTGGTCCTCGGTGCTCGGGCCCTAATAATAAATTCGAGCAAAAACAATAGGGCTTCGCACCTTTCGGTGCAGGCCATTCTGGCCTGCTCCTCGGTGCTCGGGCCCTAATAAACGGAGCAAAAACAATAGGGCTTTGCACCCACGGTGCAGGCCATTCTGGCCTGCTCCTCGGTGCTCGGGCCCTAATAATAATAATAATAAACCGAGCAAAAACAATAGGGTCCTCGCACCCCGGTGTGTGCTCGGGCCCTAATGAAAGATTAAAGCTGCAAGCAGCAATGACCGCCAGCCGATGGCCTTAGGAGAGCAGTAAACAGTGGGGAATATGCATTTAACTGGGTAAATATAGGAGAAACAGGGCAATGTTATTTTGCAACTGGAGGCGCAATAACTAAAACTGAATAGTGTACATAAATGCTTTCAGTCCTAGAGTCTTATTAAACATTAATTAGATTAGCTGGTGGCGCTATGACCATAAGTGACTTTTGGCATGTGGATGTGTTCAGTCCAGGAATCTTATCAATCATGTGAAGTTTGGGACAAATCTGACATTGCATAATCATTGTAACTTCCTGTTGCCAGCAGGAGGCGCTATGACCATAACTGACTATTGGCATGTAAATGTGTTCAGTCCAGGACTCTGTAAGACAATTTCCTGAATAAAGATAGCACCTCCCCAAAGGACACTGCATGGGGGCAAAGTGAGTGCCCGGGAAAGCCACTCTCCACGATTCACAGTGGACTTCCCACTGAGACACATTTGGGTTTCAAAGACACACCTTTAGGATGTCATACATTTGTATTCTTTTCTCTCAAAGCAAACTGTATATGAAATGCTACATGCACAAAGAATCTAAAATCTGTATCTTATTTGTTTTTCATTGAAATATCTCATTGCAAGTGGTTACAATGGTCACACTCATATAAAAACAGAATTCAATGTTAAAGTATAAGTAAAACTTCCTCTAATGTTGATAGACACCTCATATCCTAAACATAAACCAATCATCCACTGTATGCAAACTAAGGACAGCCCTGAGTTTTACAACAACCAATCAGTACCAAATTCCCATATGCTTTGGGTCTCTGGATATTTAAGGGAATGATGTAAAATAGTTCGGCGGGACTTTCTATATCTAGAAATTCTATATCTTTCTATATCTAGAATAAAATAAAAAGAAATGTTTCTTTTTATTTTATTTTGAGGAATCTGTAACCAGATCTTCATTCTTACCAGGTATGCAATGGTTTTTCTTTTTATTCATTCTTATTTTAATTGGATTGTAATTTGGCTTCTGAATTATGTTTTACCTACCTGGTTAATAAATTGTTATGCTTTGCATTCATTCTAATTTGCTCTGTATTATTGACTCTTCTAAGTTACTATAAAGAATGATTAATCCTCTGTTTAGGCAGGGAAGATTAGCATCACATGCTAATATTGGTGAACCTCTATTATAACAGGGAAGCCTCTGTTACTACAGGGAAGAATTGGTTATCCTCTGTTTAGGCAGGGAAGATTAGCACTACAGGTTAATATTGGTTATCCTCTGCTATAGTAGGGAAGTTTTGGTTATCCTCTGTTCAGGCAGGGAAGATTAGCATCACATGCTAATATGTGTTATTCTCTGCTATAGTAGGGAAGAATTGGTTATCCTCTGTTCAGGCAGGGAAGATTAGCACTACGGGCCCTATTTTAACGATCTGAAACGCAAGTTCGAAGCGCAAAGCGCAAGTGACTTTGTGGGCGGATCTTGGGCGCTGTTGCTATTTTCCCGGCGGGAGAAATAAGTCTTGCGCCGGGCGCAAATCAATAAGGGGTTGGTCTGAAGTAGGTTCATTATTCATAGGTGTGGTTTGGGCGTAACGTCAAATAAACCAATCAGAACGCTATCCAACATTCCCTTTAAATGCAAGGGCGCAAGTTCCATGGCGGGTTGCTATTATTAAGACGGATTTGACAGGCGCACGCCAGGAGCGGTTCACAGCCGAGGAGACCCACGTTCTTATAAGAGCAGTCAAAGACAGAGAAGTTGTTTTGTTTGGGGATGGGAGAAACCCGCCCAAATCAGCGTCGGTTAAACAGGCGTGAGAGGAAATAGCCGCAATTGTCTCATCAGCTGCGCCAAGCACTACAATGATGTCAGGAGACGGGGGGATCCCAAGCTTGCCAGCATAAATCGGGCACGCCGGGCACACAGGAGGACATCGCTGCGTCCACCCTCACCGCTGAAAGGGTTTGGGGGCTTTGAAATCGGACACAAGAAACGCAAGCAAGGTCCAACCCCAAAGTACACTTACAAATCAAGTTCACATACATGAAGGTTTCTTATGAAAACATTTTAATTATTATTTAGATAAAATAAACGTAATACAGCCACACAACAAACTTATGAAAATATTTTAATCGTTATTTGCATGATAATTGTTTAACGCTGCCACACAAAATAAATAAAAACTATCACCACAATGCTCACCACAATGATTTCCCTTATCTCATGTATTAATATTTTTTATTGTAACAATTTATGATTTAATGATTTCCATTATCTTATATTTTTTATTGTAACAATTTATGATTTGCAAAAATAACTGTTGCATCTGTGTAGATTAGATAAGCAATGCGCGTTCTGCACGCTATACATTATGGTCAAGCATGCGCCCTTAAAATAGCATAATGAACCACGCGCAACGCGCCACTGACTTTAGACTAGTTTTTTTTGTTTAGTAGCGCAATTGTTTTTTGAAACTGCAAAATAGCATAAGAGATGGTTTGCGCCGGAGCACGCCTCCTTTTTTGCGCTGAACCGCCCAGGGAGCGCAAGTTCATTCCCTAGTTTGCCGACGTGCGTCTGTGGAGGGAAAAACCCGCTGTGCGCCGGTGCAAAATACGAAATGATATATGCGTCACTGACAAAGTCAATTGCGCTGGGTGCAAGATAGGGCCCTACATGTTAAAATGTGTTACCTCTGTTATAACAGGGAAGGATTTGTGTATGTGACTGTAGGGGCTACACATTAGTAATCAAATGAATGAATTCAATGTAAACATGAGTAAATAGAATGATGAAACGTTTATCCAAATTTTGAGCGTGGCATAGTTGGAGACTAAGTATTTCTCGATCTGGTTAGGTACTGGGATTTTCACGCAAAACCATTTCTAGGGTTTACAAAGAATGGTGTGAAAAGGGAAAAACATCCAGTATGCAGCAGTCCTATGGGCAAAAATGCCTTGTTGATGATAGAGGTCAGAGGAGAATGGGCCGACTGATTCAACTTTGACTGAAATAACCACTCGTTACAACCAAGGAATGCAGCAAAGCATTTGTGAAGCCACAACACGCACAACCTTGAGGCGGATGGGCTACAACAGCAGAAGACCCCACCGGGTACCACTCATCTACATTTCAAATAGGAAAAAGAGGCTATAATTTGCACAAGCTTACCAAAATTGGACAGTTGAAGACTGGAAAAATGTTGCCTGGTCTGATGAGTCTCGATTTCTGTTGAGACATTCAGATGGTAGAGTCAGATTTGGTGTAAAAAGGATGAGAACATGGATCTGTCATGCTTTGTTACCACTGTGCAGACTGGTGGTGGTGGTGTAATGGTGTGGGGGATGTTTTCTTGGCACACTTTAGGCCCCTTAGTGCCAATTGGGCATTGTTTAAATGCCATGGCCTACCTGAGCTTTGTTTCTGACCATGTCCATCCCTTTGTGACCACCATGTACCCATCCTCTGATGGCTACTTCCAGCAGGATAATGCACCATGTCACAAAGGTCAAATCATTTCATATGGTTTCTTGAACATGACAACGAGTTCACTGAACTAAAATGGCCCCCACAATCACCAGATTTCAACCCAATAGAGCATCTTTGTGGTGGAACGGGAGCTTCGTGTCCTGGATGTTCATCCCACAAATCTCCATCAACTGAAGGTTCTGAAGGCGAAAGGGGGTCCAACACAGTATTAGTATGGTGTTCCTAATAATCCTTTAGGTGAGTGTTTATCTGCCTATAATAGATAGATATCCACCCATTCATCCGTTCATGATACTTCATCTAACCATCCTTGTATTATGCATCAATGCATATAAATAGATTTTTTGAAAGGGCCGCACAATTAAGACAAAAAAATTATAATAGTATATTATAGTATATTATATAGTAATAGTTATTTCCCCTAATATATTGTTTTAACAGTTATCATTTTGATGAATAGTATTTACATTGTTTTCATTTCATTATCATTATAAACTGGAGGCTTAGTAGTTGCAACGCTGTGTTACAACTAACCCCACTGTGTAAAAATGTTGTCAATCCCAGCTATCAGTTACTAGGAGTTGCTGACATGTTTCAAAATGGTATTATGTTTTAGGTAACAAAACAGTGATTAAAATAATATAAGGTTGGATTTGGTGACTTACACACCCAACTTATGCAATCAGCCAGCTCAGCCATCGTAGAACTGTGGCAGCAATAACTGTGCTTTTTAAAATGCACACGGAAAACTGCCCAGAGGATCTCAAAGCATTGCTACCTCCTCCTGATCTCCGCTGCCGAACCACTCGAAGAGCACGACCAAGTCACGCTCTAAAACTCCCCAAGTCCAACACCAAATGCCTGGGGAGGAGCTTTCTTCATTCGGCTGTAACAACTTGGAACTGCCTCCCCTGTACTGTAGTAGGGGAAATCACTTCAAGGAACGTTCAGGCCTTTAAGAAGAGACTAAATAAACACCTCCTTAGAATAAAAACTGTAATTTCCTGATGCATTACGTCACTTATCCTAAATATTCAGTCCTGAGTAGCTGCAGATCATGATAGGCTCTCGGTACATGAACTGTTAAAGCCTGTATCTGCTCAAGCATGAATAAAAAAAAAAAAAAAAAAAAAAAAAACTTAGAAATCAAAAATAAACATAAGATGAAGAAATTTACTTTTATGCCACCAAAACACACTTTATTTTATATCTTAACCAAAACACATCAAAACTTTTAACTAATTCATAGGAGATCATCTTCTGATAGTAAGAGAAAAAGACCAAAAGCACCGATTGTTCGGCCTTGTATAAATATGTAAAATAGCTGTGTTACAATTAACCCCGCGTTATTTTGTGCACAGTTCACCCCTATTCCTAGTCCGAGTTATTTAAAAATTTCCTGTGTGACGGTGTAGCCATCACACCCAGATATTATGCACAGCTACTTCATGTACTACGGCTTTTGATCAGTAAGTCCTTATCAATCTGAAATCACTGTTGGTTTGAGTCGTTTAAAACATGCATTTGACAAAGCAACACTTGTCAAACGTAATCATTATTAGGGATCTACCGATATCGGGGGTTTTTTGTGCCGATACAGATTTTTTTCCATCAGCCTTAGCCGATGACCGATACAGGCTGCCGATTTTCTTTAGCCGATATTTGGAGCTGATACTGCTTTTGCTCATTCAGTTTACATCATAAAAATGACACAATGATAAAACCAAATGTTACAACTCTTAATTTAAAAAAAGGAATATTTATTGAACTATATTTAACAAATAGTAAAAACAGGTGAGGTAGAACAAATAAGAAAATTCAGTGCTGCTGAAAATACTAAGCATAAATAAAATAATTACACTCACACCCGTCGCTATGGGCGGGCCTTAGGGGGCCGGGCCCGCCCTCAAGGACGCTTGTGCCCCCCCAGTATTTAAAAAAATACTGTCATTTTAAATTATTAATGTTGCTAATTTTGTGTTGCATTAATGTTGTATTCTTTATAATTAAAACATTAAAAATATAAAAAACAATGGTGTGATTTTGTTTGATTGATAGGAATCTAGCTACACTGCAACAGCCTATCACGAGGCTACGTACGACACGTACGTGACGTAGCCTACGTCAGTGTAGCCGCTCAACAGTTACCGCACTTTTTTTAAACTGGATGAGTTTTCGCTTAGCTATACTGCTTTAAGATGGATATTATCCGCAAATGGTTAAAAGCCCAACAACAGTCTCCAAAAGACGCACAGCAGTCAGACAGAAAGAAACTCCGGTGGCCTTGCAACCAATTTGACGAGCTGCTCCATTGGTTTTACTTTGTTATCTGACGACGACACCAACGTAACCGCTAAAATGTACATTTATAATTGACTGACATGTTTGTCTCAACGAACATGAACCTTCCGACAACCACACAATGTCGCAAGCGCTCTTGGCAAACAGATGAGAGGTTTGAAAAGGACATTGAGGCACACAGGCGAGAGAGTTTGGGTCTTCTCGGGTCCGTTCAGAAAAAACACATTCTTTTTTAAATTACCCGAGACCCGATGCCGCTATTGTTGTACCCGACCCGTGTCCGAGGCACATGTGAAACTTTTAGACCCGAACCCGATCGGGTCTCGGGCCGGGCCGGACCTCGGGTTTTCGGATCTAAGTGGACCCGTGAAGACCTCTACCGTGGAGCCCGACCCCGGGCCTAACAGACTACTACATTCAGAAGATATCGACACTTTATTAATGAGGAGCATCTGCTCGGAGAAACGCCGCCTGCCGCTGTACTGACAGGAGGGAAAGGAGAGACGACAGCACTGCCTCCACAGTACCGTAGGTTCAAAGTCTGCGTGCGTGTGATTGTGTGTGTGTGCGCGCACGTGTCTTATGGCAATGCATATCCCTCTGTTGACTGCTTTAAAATGCAATGTTTGAGAGATGTCTCTGGTGTTACATGTAATATGTTGTATAGATTTATGGATATTCATAAAATTGTTTCTATATGTAATGTGGTGTGTAGGCTATAGGCTATCTGGTCATATTGCTGATGGTTGTTTAACGTGATGATTACGTGCTGCGCGAATAGTGTATATATTATTATAAGTATACTGTAGGCTAATAATAAGTGTACCCTCCCATGCATTTCATATGCCCCCCTTAAGACTGAGGTCTGGCGACGGGTCTGATTACACTATTGCACACAGTAGCAGCAACCAAGCAGCATAACAAGGGGAACACTGTACTTTTTCCTTGAAAGTAACCAACTATTTACAACCTATTTAATCCTTAGGTCTAAGTTTTAGTGCACATAACTTAATCTCTTGTAGAGCAAATGTCTTTCATAAGAAGACAAGGAAAATGTAAACAGCAATATTGATCAAAAAACAACTTAAAATGATTCTGAATAACATGCGCATTGCCCCACTTTTGTACCTCACACACCCTAGGGCCCTATAATAAATGCAAGGGATAGTTAGTTTGCCTCAGCTCGCTTGAAACGCACAAAACTGAACAAATACATGAGGATTTGTATTCGGACTTCGGTCAGATAGTAGAGCGCGTGCACGTGAGAGAGGTGCAGTGAGAGAGACATGGATGAGAGAGTGCATGTATCTTTGCCCTCCCAGTGAACGGAGATGTTGACAAAACTTACCCAATAACAGTTCTCCGGATACATAAAAGCCATGTGGGAACTGCTCGGAACTAAGTGCTTATTGTCAAATTTCTTATTTTTTCGCTGACAAAAATTCAGCGAAATTCCACGCTAATATGAATGTATGTAACCATGAACTGCGCTCTCCACAATGACGAGAAACTATCAGCAATGGATATTGATTTTTAGCCTTTTACTACTACATATGGAGATGAGAATTAAAAACCCACCCTGTCCAGCTATGATCAGCTGTTCGGCTGATCAAATGACCTGCGTTCGCTTGTGACATTATGAGCATGCGTCCAAACTTCAGACTGGTGGTCGCTGAATAAAACCCCTACAAATACCATGGAATCATGGAACAACATCAGCATTATATAATCCTATGACCAGTGTTCGTAACAGCTGCCGTATGCATACTTGGTTAATGCCGGGAAAAAGCTATCAGCGAACGCAAGCCACGTATCGGCCAATGCCGATACACCTAAAACCTGTTAAAATCGTCCCGATGTATCGGCCGGCCGATGTATCGGTCGATCACTAATCATTATACATATTCTTTATTATCATGAAAATACCTGAAAAGGTTTGAATGAATATGAATATATCCTTAAAGGAATAGTCTACTCATTTTAAATATTAAAATATGTTATTACCTTAACTAAGAATTGTTGATACATCCCTCTATCATCTGTGTGCGTGCACGTAAGCGCTGGAGCGCGCTGCGACGCTTCGATAGCATTTAGCTTAGCCCCATTCATTCAATGGTACCATTTAGAGATAAAGTTAGAAGTGACCAAACACATCAAAGTTTTTCCTATTTAAGACGAGTAGTTATACGAGCAAGTTTGGTGGTACAAAATAAAACGTAGTGCTTTTCTAAGCAGATTTAAAAGAGGAACTATATTTTATGGCGTAATAGCACTTTTGGAAGTACTTCGACTCGCCTGAAAAGTCCGCTCCCCTTCTCACTCTCATAATGGGAGAGGGAGGGTGTTACTGCGCCGAGTCGAAGTACTCCCAAAAGTGCTATTACGCCATAAAATATAGTTCCTCTTTTAAATCCGCTTAGAAAAGAGCTACGTTTTATTTTGTACCACCATAGCTGCATGTGTATGGTTCTTCGTCTGCAGCGCATATTGAGTTTCTGCACAAGAGCGCCCTCTGCCGTTTGGATGTAGCGGCATTTCATCCTAATTCATTAAAAAGCATAGCAAGCTTCATTGGCCAATTTATAGGTGCACCCCAATTTAGGTCAGTGTCTCCAGTCTACCAACCACACTTTTTTGCCACGGTTTATGCATCTGATGGAAAACAAAGGCTGTTTCTCAATTCCAAGAACGCAAAGAACAGACTTGCGTTCTCGTGGAGACTGGTCTTGCCAGGCGACCTTGGAAGAATGAACTCAGAAGCTTGCGAGAACACAAAACGCACTTGTGAGAATTGAGATGTGTGCGATCTTCCTGCTGGTCACCTAACCTCCCCAGATTTCAGCGCGCAAGTCTGCACTTGATGCATCCTCGATATCAAGAACTCATCGGGGGATTTTCATGCGTCCTCTGTACTTGTGTTCTTGAGAATTGGAACTGAACTTCGACTGTTAATGATAGGGCTGCACGATAAATCGCATGCGATACCACGCGCATCACGTCAGTAATGCCGGTTCCTTGATTAGTATTAAATCGCCAACGGCTGCTTTCAGATGGCGCGACATTAACTGCACAGAGCCGTAGTTCCCTGACAAGCTGGGCCATATTGCATACATATCGCAGGCGATACGTCCGCGATAATTAATGCGAAATTGCCCGATTGTCAGTGAACTACGGCTCTGTGTAGTTAAAGCTGCTCCATCTGAAAACAGCTGATGGCAATTTAGTACTAATCAAGGAACCGGCATTACTGACGAGATGGGCCTGACAAACACATACGATTTATCGTGCAGCCTTAATGACGATGTAGAGTGAGGACACAAGGACGACGTAGAGTGAGGACACAAGGACGCAAGATCGCTGAAGAACGCATATTGAGAAACAGCCAAACTATGCCATTTCTCTAATTAAATGCAAAATACACTTGTTATGAATGTACTTTAATTGAAAATACTTTTGTCCAAACTATTTGTGTTGATTTGTTATATAAACAAATGATTTACAAAAAGTTATTACCATGCTTGACAATATTTGTAATAACCAGTTTTTCTGAACCAATGAAAATTATGAGAATTAAGATTTGAACCTTTGAATGTAAACTTTGAGAACCCCTGCCCTAAACCAAACAGCAAGTATTTTTATTTCTTTCTTAGATTTGGGCTCGGTTGTTGTCATTTACAGCCATCATACTTTAACAAACTCCTCCTAGAGTTTTCGTCGGATCATCATCATATTTGGCGAGTCTCATCTTAAGGCCTTTGTGATGCTAAATTGTTAAGGATTTGATTCTATGTGAAACTTTGTCTGTTCTGGCCTGTCAAACTTCTTGTTTCGCTATGAAACAGGTTGCAGAAACTTAGGCATACAGTGTACGATCTGTCCCAAACTTCACATGATTGATAAGAGTCCTGGACTGAACTACATGCCAATAGTCACTTATGGTCATAACGCCACCAGCTGGCAACAGGAAGTGACATGTTTTACACTGATTATGCAATGTCCAATCTGTCCCAAACTTTACATGATTGATAAGAGTCCTGGACTGAACTATATGCCAATAGTCACTTATGGTCATAGCGCCACCAGCTGGCAACAGGAAGTGACATGTTTCACATTCACTTACAGTCAATGTCTGATTTAACCCACCATTTTAGATAATTAATAAGAGTCCTGGGGCCCCATTTATCAACTGTGCTTACAAACAATTGTGTGTGTAATGAGTGCGTAAGAATAGTTTTATGCAAAGTGTGGAATTTACCAAAGTGTGGAACTTGCACTTATATGTAGAAATTTGTGTAAATATACACAAACAATAATAATAATAATAAACTTTATTTTTATAAAGCGCCTTTAAAAGCAGCTTCTCAAAGCGCTGTACAACAAATCACAATACAATAAAACATTCAGCAAGAAAAAAAATAAAAAACAGTAAAAAATAACTGTAAAATGATCACAAGCTCAGCAATCAAATGCAAGTTTAAAAAGATGTGTTTTAAGAAGAGCTTTAAAAGATCCAAGAGTCTGTGCTTCCCTGAGTTCAAGAGGAAGAGAGTTCCAAAGTGTGGGAGCATACACAGAGAAAGCCCCATAGATTTAAGATGTGATTGTGGAACGACTAGCAAATTACACTGTGAGGAGCGCAGGCTACGATTTGGAGAATAAGTGGTCAATAAATCAGATAAGTACTGCGGAGCTAGGCCATGCAGTGCCTTGTAGGTTAACATCATGACCTTAAAATCAACACGGTACCTGACTGGAAGCCAGTGCAGAGATTTCAGAACCGGTGTGATATGTTCAAATTTCCTAGTTCCAGTCAGGATCCGGGCAGCAGAATTCTGGACATATTGCAATTTACTAATTGTGGCTTTAGAGACTCCAGCCAAAACTGCATTGCAATAGTCCAAACGTGAAATCACAAAAGAATTAATCAACCTCTCAGCGACCGATATGCTTAACATCGGGCGTATTCTAGCTATATTTCTGAGATGGAAAAAGGACGCCTTCACAGTACTCTGGACAGAAGAATCAAAAGTGAGGCTGGTGTCAAAAAATACACCAAGGTTCCTGATTTGCTTTGAGACTCTAAAACAGTGCCATCAACAGACAATGTCAGAGTAGTCGCTTTGCGAACTCGATGCCGAGACCCTATTAACATAACCTCAGTTTTCCCACCATTCAAGCACAGAAAGTTGTTATTCATCCATAGTTTAATCTCAGAAATACAGCCAGCGAGGTAACATGAATCAATATCTTCTCCAGGTTTAGAATGGATATAAATTTGGGTATCGTCAGCATAAAAATGATAATTAAGACCAAGCGATCGCAGAAGATGCCCAAATGGATATAGATAAATATTAAAAAGTAAAGGACCCAAAACAGATCCCTGAGGGACACCAGTAACAACCGGACAAGAAACAGAGCGAAAGCCACCCATCGAAACAAATTGGGAACGGTCAGTAAAATACGATTTGAACCATTCCAAAACTGTCCCAGACACCCCAAATGTAGTTTCTAGTCGAGCAAGTAAAAGACCGTGATCCACAGTGTCAAAGGCTGCTTTAAGATCCAGAAGAATTAAAAGTGAGATAGCTCCAGAGTCTGCAGCCATCAGCAGGTCATTGGTTACTTTGACCAAGGCCGTTTCAGTGCTGTGACATTTGCGAAAACCTGACTTAAGAGGTTCAAACAGATTATTAGTTATTAGATGATTACTGAGTTGGGAAGCAACAACACGCTCAAGCACTTTTGCCAAGCAAGGAAGATTAGAAATGGGGCGAAAATTGTTAAAATCATCCATAGGAACATTATCTTTCTTTGGCACCGGCATAACAGCAGCAGTCTTTAGTACTGCTGGTACGACTCCAGTTTCCAGTGATTCATTTATAATACTAAGGATAAAGGGGCACCAAACAGAGAAGCATGCTTTAAATAAATCCATAGGAATTGGATCCAACAAACAGGTGGATGATTTTGTGTTTGATACCTCCCTTGTGAGAGCCTCAGAATCAAGTAGTGAGAAAAGAGTTAAAGGAACACCAGTGAACCCCGATGTATAAAAAAATGAAGTTGCATAGTCAGAGTTAGCCTCAATTTCTTTGCGGGTATTAGCAACCTTTGAGTTAAAAAAATGTAAGAAAGAATCACAGAGCTGCTGGGAGCCAGGCAAATGAGTTACAGAATCAACTTGAAGCAACTTGTTTATGGTTTGAAACAGATGCCTGGGATTATTTTGATTATTTACAATAGTCTGAGTGTAATACGATGATCTTTCAGCTTCCAAGAGAGTTTGATAGCCCCCCAAAAGGACCTTCCACTCTAGATAATAGACACTCTGACCAGTAAGGCGCCATTTATGCTCCATTTGCCGACAAGCAGACTTTTTTGAGCGCAGATTGTCGTTATACCATGGAGCGGAACGGGCATAAGTGACCTTGCGTGACCTTTGAGGAGCAAAAATGTCAAGATTAGCAGCTAAAGTTGAGTTGACTTTTTCCTCCAATGGTAGTTGATGAAGATCACTTAGGGTGGATACCACAGAGCTGGAGAAAGCTGTCTGATCGATGGACTTCCACTTCCGAAAAGATACTGTTCGGGAGGTAGGCTCATTTGAGTGATATAATTCAAGGTTAAAACAGACAGCTGAATGATCAGACAAGCCAATGTCAATAGTTAAAAACTGTGATACAAAGGAGCCATTAGCTATCACAAGATCCAGCGTGTGACCCTTATTATGGGTTGGGCCAGCAACAAACTGCATGAAATTAAAGCAGTCAATTAGTGACAGAAACTCCTTAGCATCGCCTGAATCACTCCGGTCAACGTGGATATTAAAGTCTCCCACAATTAAAACTCTGTCGAACTTTAAAGCCAGCATTGACAAAAAGTCTGCAAACTCAGAAATAAAAGCCGCATGTGTCCTAGTCTTAGGTGGTCTGTAGACTATAGCAATGATGGTGGATACAGGGGCAGAAATACTAATAACCAGACATTCAAATGATGAATACTGGGGAACAGTCACAGTGCTTGTACAAAGTTTTAAGTTGTAAACAACAATGATGCCTCCACCTCTACCAGATAATCTTGGAAGATCTAATACTCCAAAACCCGCAGGAGTGATCTGATTAAAGAGGAACCCATCGTTTCCCTTATGCCAAGTTTCAGTTAAAAGCAACAAGTCCAGATTTTTGTCTGTAATAAAATCCGATAAGAGCAATGCTTTATTGTTCACAGATCGCGCATTAAATAAAGCAGCGTAGGCCTGACATTGTAACGGCGCCGTCAGAGGTTTAACATCCATGCGCAGAACCGATATCAAATTACTAAAAACCACACCAGTATGCGACAGTTTGTTGGTCTTACGTCGGCAAATGGGGGCAAAGATGTTAGGAGAGGATGTATCAGCAAAGCTGCGCTTCATGCCCCGATGGATATATCGCTTGGGACGTAACAGACCAATATCTCGACAGAGATTATAGGAGTCTTTAGCTAGAGAATAATAGTTATGTTTTAAAGCCAAAAGCGTACGTGTAGTGTACCTTAGCGCCATGATCGACGAATGTCCGTTCACGAGTCAAGGCGTATGGAGCTCCGTATTACACCAACCACAGTGTCGTACAATCCACACCCTCAGCCAGCAGACGCAATGAACCGAAGTTTACACACTGCAGACAAGTCCAGTGAGGTGACCCTCCGTAGCGGCGTTCTCCCCTGCAATCCACACACAACCGGGTTGCAGCTCAACCGGAGTTAAACACTGCACGTTTTCCAAGCAAATCTCTGTAGCACACTACGAGCTCGAACTCTTAAAATCCTCACAGACAGTTGAATCAACGCAGTAATCCAGGGCCTACTCCAGTATAGTCTAAAAGGAACTTAAAATAAACAGATATAAACAAATAACAACAGTAACAGGAGCGGCAGCAAAGCGCGCCAGCGTACCCTGAGACCGGAAGTCACAATGTTGCCCCAACAGCTTAACAGCAAATGAAGGAAGTAATGCCCAAACCTCTGATTATGCTTACGCAGAGAATCTAGTGGTAGAATAGCGATACTACACAGGATCATCCCCAGTGTGTAAAGAAATGTGTATTTATTATCCACAAGCAGGTGTTAAAAACAATTAGTGTTAATATAGTAACAGCAAACCAGTGTTGAAGTTAGTAGGTTTTTTGTGATTTGTCGTCAAATTGGTGTCTTCCCCAATAAAAGAAAGCTCTGACTAATGCTTGACACAGTGCAATGGCTTATCTTGCGTTATCGAAAGACTTGGCAAATCATCCATTGCATCTTCAGCGCATTTTCAAAGATTGTGCCGATGATGCTGGCTATATGTGTCTGTCCAAGGTGGAAAGTTCTGTCGTTGTCTGTCCTCTTCCAATTGCACTGATTTCACGTCGGTGTGCTGTGATGCATTTTTTTGGCTGATAATTTAATGTCAAACCACTTTTTTATTTCTGGAAGTGTTCTCTCCCCATACCCAATGGAATAAACCATACTGGTAACATGTTCCATGCAGATAATTTTTTTTAGTCATTCTTCCCCGCACTAAGTGAACCAAACAGTGCGTGTTTTTTGGATTCAACCTCATCCACCAGAAACTCAATTTCTTTGTCTGTAAAGTTCCTCTTTTTCGCTCTATTTCCCATTATTGCGGTGAGGAAAAAGCACAACCACGTGACTTATAAAGGGAGGTGTTGTCACCATATATGGTTCATTGGAGGCATTTTGGAATGCAAATGACCATGAACGTGCACGAGCATAGTGCTTAAGAACACATGGGATTTATCAACAATGATTACTTACTGATGTGGTTAAGAACTGTGTGCACGTTTGATAAATACAGATTTTTTGGACTAATACTAAATTTCATTCATAGGGCAAAATATAGAACATTTTCTACGCACTGTTGATAAATGAGGTCCATGAACTGAACACATTTACATGGCAATATTCAGTTACAGTCATAGCGCCACCAGCTGGTAACAGGACATGACATTTTTACACTGATTATGCATTGTCCAATCTGCCTCATTTCACATGATTGATAAGAGTCCTGGACTGAACACATTAACATGGCAATATTCAGTTACAGTCATAGCGCCACCTGCAGGCATCATGAACAGGCATGTTTTACATTAACTTACACATACAGTGTTCAATCTGTGCTCTAATTAATGTTTAATTAGACTCTAGGACTGAAGGCATTTATGTGCACTATTCAGTTTTAGTTATTGCGCCTCCTGCTGTCAACATTAGTTGATTAGTCGCAGAAAAATATGCAGTCCTTGATTGATGTGAGGTGAGGTGATAATTTTTAACCAAATAGTTGAAGTGCATACCCTGCAGGCATACGTTGATGTATTATTCTTTCAACCTCAAAAATATAGCTTATAATTTTTTTTAAATATAAGAAGTATAGGATACAACGTTACCCATGCCTGCTAGCGCTAACGTTGACTAACGTGCGCCATTATCAGACACATATTTAAGTGTTCGCTCGTTTGGAATTGTGTACACCATGGGTCTTCAACTAGGGGTCTGCAACGGATCTGCAGGGGATCCGCCAAATGATGTTTAATCACAAGCAATTTTTTGCTAAAATGTAAAACATGTACCAAACGTTACATGTCCCCTTTAAGTTGCGCAGATGCGCAGCCGCATAGGCTTGAAGACGCGCGTTCACTTTAGCCAGTGGACCAAAATAAAAGATCTGAAGATTATAAATGTCCACTCAGGAGGCAGCCGTAGCGACAGAAAAGGCATCATAAAACAGGTAAATCTTATAGGCATGCGTGTCTTTCTTTCTTTTATTTTAGAATCAGTGCGACATGTCATCTTTATTTCTGAACTTGGACGGCTGTTTCACGCTGTTCAGATTTGTATTTGTTAAAGCGCTTATTCAACAGGCAAATTACACCACCCCACGTGACAAGATTATCGCTCACATTTAAAAATTAATGAAATGCACGGGGTGATTGTGTGTTGTGCACGATCCAGGTTGAAATCCACCCCTCAAAAAGTTCCCAACAGGGATGCATGCGGACTCGTTGCATGTTATTCTCCTGAGTCTGATACATGTATAATGCTTTGCAGAAAATAAACCTGCATTAATCAAACTCCTGACAATGATGATCCACAAGAAAGGCAACAGACATCAGAATTATAAAGTAGCACAACAACCTCTATCCGCACCAGAATAGTCTTTGTGCCATTCACCATGATCAGTCATCTTTATAAACCGAAAGCCCAGGTTCTGGTAAATGTGTAATTGCCCATCTCACAGTAAAATGAAAATGTAAAACTGCAAATACCTTAAAATAATAATTGAACTAAATCTACTATAACAAAAAAATACACACAGAAAATTATGCATGTACAACAACCGCAAAGTGCTAATCTACTATCTTAACATAGTATGGCTTTGTGACAATATGGTTTGTTTCTATTTATAAAACCAGTCCTTGATTCGGATTGGTCAATAGTTGTACTTTACTCCACTTTGCGTTGTGCCTAATATGAAAAAGCAGCCTCTCGTACCTTACTGCTTACTTGGGGTCCCTGCTCCATGCTCTCTCATCTAAGGGGTCCCCGCCCTGAAAAACTTTGAAGACCCCTGGTGTATGGTGTCCAAAAAGCAAAAGACTTTGCCAAAATGTAAGGACCGCTATAAGCTTGCTAGATCTGCCAAGCGCCTGCATCTCCATCTCTCTCTTCAAGGTCATCAGTGTGGATGTTCTTAAAGGGGCGTGCATTGGCTTCACTGCGAGCAGGACACAGAGCTGAAACCCAAACCGTTATCAGATGCCCCCTCCACTGTATATGTATATTTAAATAATAAATGAATATCATAAATGTTGGACTAGTCGAATAATTGCGAAAATGAACGACAACTAGTATTTGTATTTGGAAATAAAGGTGTTAAAATATTCCCATTCTTTTCTACAGGTAAAGATTGCACCTGGCATCTGCAAGCATTTAGAATCAATCCCAGGCAGTATTTTCCTTTAATCCACTTCAATTTTTCAGCGGCCTCAGCTACAACCCTTCAAGAAATAACATTCAGCATTGGTGTGGCAATGCCCATTAGTAATACACAAGCACTTTCTCTGAAGCACTAGATTTGATTAATCAGGATAATCAACCAAGTTGATATTCAAACACACAATGGTACATTTTCATACACATCATCTGGTGGAGATCTTGCACTACACAGTGTTAACATATTGCCTAAATCAAGCTATTGGCAATGTCACCCTAGACCCAAAAACCTTTAATCTGGTGCAGAGCCCTTTAGGAAGAGAGTTGGGTTAACTCAATTTACTTCAATAAAACCTTTTTTTTTTACAGCAATTGTGGATCATAGAACCTCTCAAGAGTTCCAGGAAGTTACTGTCAGCAGCTGCAGCAGAAAAGACTAAATGTGATGAACTTGATGAAAGTTTTAAGACTTAAGACGTTTAAAAAATTAAAATTGAATATTAGCACGACATGTGAATCAAATCACTTTGTTTATCAATGCATTTGTAGTGGATTATTTCTCATTAATTTAGTACATTTAATAATGGTATTTGCATACCTAACCTTACTCAAACTGCAGTTGCCTTGTAATTGAATTGTTTTTTTCTGAAGACTTGTAATTAAAATTATTCTGTCTAAAAAATAAAAACCAGTGTTATGCAAGATTCTAAAATTATTTGCTGTTAAGCTGTTCCTGGTTGTAAGGGAGCCAACCAGTTGGCTGAAATGACGTGCTGTACTAAAAATTTAATGCAGGGTCCAAATGGTGTTTTATATTTTAAGGTGCAAAAATATTTACAGTGTATGAGAAAACAAAAATAAATAAAAACTGTACAAAATGAAAACAAAGAGCAGCAATGTACTATTTTGGCTAAACCGAATGGCCCAAGTTTGCAACACTGCTTAGTTGTAAGTTCACAATGAAACTGAATGCATTTTAGCAAGCAAGCCTGTTTATAGGCTCAAGCCCGCCTACAGGGCAAACCATCTTATCCTGGAAAAAATAAAAAGTTTGTAACAATCATATTAAATAATATAACAATCAACATAACAAGATTTAAACTTCTAAACAGCTAGAAAAACCAAATTAAATGTCAGAATCAAGTGTTCCTAAATTCTCCCCTTCTGGTCACCCAAAATGGTAGCTTCCAAAAAGAAGTGATGTGGCTGTTAGCTTTAAAAAACAGTTTTACCCAGACTATGGGTTTGGTTGTAAGGAGTGTGGTCTGGGAAGTTTAACTGCAATAAGGTTGGTGAAAAATAATTGTAAAAATAAAGGGAAATACTACATGAATTATTGTGTGTAGTGATTGCCACTGATGAGGCTTCCTGAACCACTAAGGTATTCCAGCCCATTGGTTCGCCAAAAGGTATACCCTGAAGCCTCATGAAACAGTGTGCTCTCTAGTGACACCTGCTGTGCAAAGCAATGTATTGCACACAAATCTATTCATCCTGAGCAACCAAATTGTCATGGTGTGGGCTTTTTCTATTGCATGTGGATTACACTGTAAAAAATGTCTGTAGAAATTACAGTATTAATGGGTATTACTGGCAACTAGCTGCCAGTAACTTACTGTAGATTTTACATTTATGTTATTTACTGGCAACATTTTGTTCAAAGTTAAATGAACATGAAATATTTTTTGACTTTATCTTCTACAGTAAGTTACTGGCAACCAGCTGCAAAATTACAGCAAATTTTTTAGAGTGTATATAAAGTATTTTACTCTCTTGTGTTAACCTATGTACACACAACTCATACTACATACACAACTTTGTGTTCAACTATTCAGTTGTTCTTTGGGTTAGTGATAACAGTGAATGCCCCAAATGAGTGTAAAGAAATTATTGTGAGTGCAGTGCTGACTGGGAATGCAGTAGTGCAGACAGTGCTTATGGGACTGGGAGTGCAATAATGTAGTGCTTATGGAACTGGGGGTGCAATAGTGCAGTGCTTATGGACTGGAAGTGTGGAACAGCAAACTGCAACACGGAAAAGTATGGAACGATATTCCGGACAATATTAAAAAGGAATTGCAAATTGTATTTGCAATTGCGTTTCCTACTTGTGGGTGTAAAAACTGTGACTTAATTCAAACGCAAATGCAAACTGTTTGCATTTCCGTTTACGCGAACGTACAATATATGCCAAATTTCAAATGTAAAATCAAAGTCCATTTGCAATTGAATTTCCAATGTCTTTCGAGTTATGACCCTGCCATATTTTAATCTCAATTGCAATTCATCATTTGCTATTTTACTTCCTCTAGCGTCGCATACTGATCTTGCCAAAACTCAAATGAAATTGCAATCCTCTTTGCATTTGCGTTTCCAATGCCTGTACTTAAACTTGTCAATCACAGTGTTGGGGGTGGGGTTATATTATAGGGCGTGTTTGGAAGCGACGTCACTCACAGTCGACCACGCTTCACTGCACTTAAACGGCCACAAGGGGGAGCACAAGAAAAGCTAAAATGATAACGCAGAAAATATTTTATACATTAAATTATATATTACCTCAGTTATATTTCAGCAATTAATCAAATAAGCTTAAGCACTGTTTATTAACTTGCATAAACTTGCATTAACTTGCTAGTAAAGAAAGATGCCATTTTAAAGCATTTTAATAAAAAAATAGCTCATTCTGTGTTAATCAGATGTGATATGAGCTAGTGAAGTATCAAGTAAATGTGGGTTCATTACTTTATTTCATGCTAATAACATTTTATTTTAATAGTGATTGGTTATGGAAGGACGGGGACTGGCTTAATGCGTTTTAACTGAGAACAAAAAACACCCGCTTCTTGGTTCTCCTTCAATAAATATTCTTTCTTCAGGGTTCTAGAGCATCAGTCCACATACATTTCTCTCACCCTCTCCAGAAAGATCGCATTTGCAGCTTTTGTTTCCCCACGACGATTAATGACGAGAAACATCTCATGCTGAACCTGACCCTTACGAAAATTAACCATGGTTTTACTACATTTAAAAAACATGGTTTTGACAGCCATGGTTTTCAAAAATCATAGTTAAACCATGGTTTTGCTGATAGTAATCAATACACCAAACACCATGGTTACTACACTTTTACCACAATAAAACCATGGTTAATTTTCGTAAGGGGAACTTTGGGACCGCTCGTCTTCGCTGTCACTCGTTGCTGACTCCGTTGAGCCAACGACCACTCTTTGTTTTGTCAGACAGATTAACATTTTTATATTGTTTTACTAAAAATACCAAGGTTACAAAATATTTTGAAGAAATTTAGGTTATATGATATTTTGATACATAATAGACTGCATTAATTTTATAATACATTTAGTCAATAAGTCAGCTAAATGTTCATATATTATTTTTCTGATCGAAATATCATTTAGCATACTTCATTGACTGATTTATAAAATAATACCTTTTCTAATAAAACACAAGTGTTTAAAATAATGCACTTATGATACACTTCTAATAATACACTTATAGCGTTTGACATGAGATATTGTCAAAACATTCTGCCATATTATTACTGACAAAATCAATTAAAGGTCAATAATCAATTAATGAAGATGCGTTCATTTAATTCATAAAACTCACACTTTTGAAACGGTGTTTATCTGGTTAATAATTGCTGCAATATAACTGAGGTAATATATAATTTAACGTATAAAAATTTTCTGCGTTATCATTTTAGGTTTTCTTGTGCTCCCCCTTGTGGCAATTTAAGCGCAGTGAAGCGTGGTCGACTGTGAGTGACGTCGCTTCCAAACACGCCCTATAATATAACCCCACCCCAACACTTTGATTGACAAGTTTAAGTACAGGCATTGGAAACGCAAATGCAAAGAGGATTGCGATTTCATTTGAGTTTTGGCAAGATCAGTATGCGACGCTAGAGGAAGTGAAATAGCAAATGATGAATTGCAATTGAGATTGAAATATGGCAGGGTCATAACTCGAAAGACATAGGAAATTCAATTGCAAATGGACTTTGATTTTACATTTGAAATTTGGCATATGTTGTACGTTCGCGTAAACGGAAATGCAAACAGTTTGCATTTGCGTTTGAATTAAGTCACAGTTTTTACACCCACAAGTAGGAAACGCAATTGCAAATACAATTTGCAATTCCTTTTTAATATTGTCCGGAATATCATTCCATAGAAAAGTGTTTACTGGTTTTTATTAAGAAACAAAGGTTTTTTAAACAGTATTTGGATTGAGGCGGCTTCTCTTTTTAGAAAGCACTTCTCCAGCCTTAGAAAAAACCCTTTCACAGGGCACAGATGAAGCTGGACAAAATAAGAAAGTCAGTGCCAGCTTATACAAATTGGGATATTGGAGCTTCTGTTTGTTAAATAGTGTAAGAAAAGAACTGCACTCACAGTTCAAATTGCAAAACGCTATTTTGCAATTTGAACTATGAGTGCTGTCCTTTTCTTACATTATTTTACATGATTGACATTGAGGGATTAAGCACCCAGTTTAACTTATTCCAATTATCAGTAAGTGTGAGCGTAATGTTGCATACAAGAGCTTCTGTTTGTTCCAATATCCTAATGGATCCTCATGCCTTCTAGGCTATCCCTAATACAGTCTAGTCTTATAATAATAATAACAGCAATATATATATATTTAAGCAATATCGCTCGAGTAGTAGTGTGATATAGCTCTATATCATCACGGCTGTGATTAGGCCAGAGGCACGAGGCCGTAGACTCCGAGAGCGATATTGCTTTTATACAACAGTTCGACGGCACACGTTTGAAAAACAAAACTAGAAAACAACAACGGAGTTATACAACGGAGTTATTTTAAAAGCCTCTTTGTTTGAGAACTACTTCTTCCGCCACGGATTTGAGGGCGGCCAGAATGACAGGAAACACTTTCGGCTGCTTTGAAGCTCATAACAACTTAATGGACGGAAAAGCCGTTACTTTATATTACCGTTTCTTGGTCACAAAGTGTAGTTTTAAGATTAGTTCAGTCGAGAATGTATATGTATTATATTTAAATCTGCAGTCGATTAGTAAAGATAGCGCCTGTTTGAACGCTTGCTTAGTGAGATTCAGTACGAATGAGAACCAAAGCATGAGCGGACGTCAGTGTTCACTCGCCCCGCTGACCAACGCCCTCTCTGGGCTACATCTCTGACAGAGATACCCTGGCTCTCATGTTGGCCTTGTTTGTTTATGATCGTCAAAATGAGATAAAATCAGCAGTATTTGGTGTCATGATCAAACTATTACTTGTTTTTTAATTCATATTTAGTGTCTTTTGTGTTGTTATTGTTTTGGCGCGAGGTAAAAGTTAATTAAACTACTTGTATAACGTTACTATTGCTTTCTCATTTATTCTTAACGTGATACGAGCACTCGATTATTATTATTAAACTTTGTTCTTGTCAGTACTATATAAAACGGTTTTTTATAAGTGTCAGAGAGATGTTTTTGCATGCTGCTTATAAATAACGTTATACCAGGGGCGATATCTCACAACATGTTTTGATAGTCACGTCACGATAAAGTAAATGATCAATGTCCACATTTAAAAGCTGCAGTGCTTAACTGCAGTTCCACGGTGTTTTCGCGTTCTGATGAGATATAGCTCCAGAAAAAAAACGAGTGTTTATATTCCTCTTTCCAAGTGTTAATCGTCCACACGATGTGACAAGACATTTCTCCCATTAACTTTAACGTAACATCCAATAATAACTTCCGATTGGGGATTCACAGACTGATTTATGAGCTAGTAAACTAATGAGATACACGGAGAGTGATTCAAAACAGCGCGTCTGTGTTTTTCCATTCAGAGATGAGCCTGCTTAGGACCTCCATTCACTAGGTGGCGGAATGATACGAAAGGTGAAGCGGTTACAGTGCCGATATTAGCACAATATCGCATAGCTCTTAGCCAATCAGATTCGAGAACCAGAAAGAACTGTTGTATAAATATATATATATAGCCTAGAAATCTAGACGCACCCTAGCGGCCGCAAAATATATTTGCTGCCAGGGTTTAGTCTAGGCACTCACAATACACTTAACAGCTCCAAAAACCAAAATTTGGTCAGGCCAATCACATCGTGTGTAGCGTCTGTGGGGCGGGCTTAACATGATGACGACAGCGCTGCCTGCGACGGTTCCTACTTGAAAACAAAGAATGGCTGCTGCTGCTGGCGAACAGCTTTCTTTTGAAGCGGCTTTGGCCGCGACTCTGGAGGACTTAGACTTATGTTTTTCTTTGAAAGAAGAGCAAATAACCCTACTGAAGTCCTTTTTAAGCAAGAAAGATGTGTTTGGAGTTTTGCCGACTGGTTACGGTAAAAGTTTGATATACCAATTAGCTCGACTGGTGGGGAAACGCAGGGGACTCATACGTCACCTTCTTCGTTGCTCTGATTGGTCATAGCGCTATCCTATTGCGTGCAGAGGCATTTTGAGGGACAACCTTATATCCTGCCCCTTGCATAGAGCCGTTTGTGTGAAGAGTTGCCAGACCTTACATCTTGATGTAGGTCTGGCTAACCAGGCTAATATATATATATATATCAATTAATCATAAAATGACCCTGATATGTCACTAGACATTAAGAAATAATTTTCATTTCAAATACTTATATCACTGACAGCAGTGGTCTGGCCAGGATATTGTCTTTTAAAAAGTGGAGTTGCAGCCCTCAACTGATGTTTATGTTGTCATGTTGTCTATTGGCCACCAGGGGCCCGTTCTTCGTACGTCGCCAACTCAGTTAGCTGGATTTGATTGTTGATGATTTGGCATGATCTTGGATTATTTGGTTCTTCGAAGCTCATTCTAAACTTGCTGTCATAGAAACAGGTCCGTAAGCTCAAACCTGCTCGGGAGCAGGCATATTTCAGGTAAACAAGATTAGTTTGTACCTTTTTAAGCGGATGTGATACGGAAAGTCTGACGCAGTCGCGTATTCTCCATTATACGAGCGCAATCTGCGTAAGATGCATGATTAATATAAAGAGCTTTTCAAATTCAACACATAATAAAAAAGGATATATTAATTAAATCTTTTAGCGATGTTATTTAAAAAATATATAATATAACAAATATATTTTTTTCTGTACTTGTGCGACTTGTTTCTGTGTAACAGGTGTTTGATTATTATTCTTAACCTGATAGCCTGCGCGAGGGCGTGGATGTACTGAAGAGCTATTTATTTACATAATTTAAATTACTGTTATTTTAAATGTACTTACATTAAACAACTATACATCATTAAAAAGTGTTTTGATTTAAGATTTAGTTTTTGACCTTTATTTTAATCTGAGAATCCTAGTAACAGTAATTTCTTCATTTTTGTCAGGCGTTATGAAAATAAAAAAACGGTACATACCTTTAATTTGAAATATAACCCTCAGCCGCACTCATTGATAAAAATACTCCTCCGTGATCGTCATGAAAGCACTCGATAAAACAACATCCATCGGGGCTTTTAATTCAAAAGCCCTATTCGGACAGGATTAGTTTTACAGGGGTAGATGGCGTAATGTAATTTTACCACAGGACGTCGGTAATATTAATGGTCAATTCGGACGGGATTAGAAATCTCAGTAAAACATTTAGAAGTGGGAGGGGTAACTCGTTTGCGCAGCGCGTCACCTCTCGTCTTCACGTGCACGTTACCTTGCCTCTTGATATCAGATGTGCAAACAACATGAAACAGACAAGGAAAACGCGAAACACTGTGATTAATTCAGTTTGGGGAGAACGTCAGTTTCGTAAACAGTTCCGCGAATCTGAGAAGTGAATTTGACTTTTTTTTTTAAGTTTGTGTCGTGTTTTATTCAGAAACTGACCTGCCACTGACTTGTTTCCCGTCTAGAACGCAAGTAAATGCTTCTTTAAGCGCTTCTATATTTAAAAGAAACCCGCAAATTGAAAGGAAATGACGCGATTTACGTGGATATTTACAGCTGGTCTATTCGCACTGGATTAGTATTACCTGAGGTAATTTCTCCGGACCTTTTTACAGAAGGTAAAAGACACCATAATCTTTACTGACATTGTCCGTAATGATTACTGACATAGAGCATTCGGACTGGACTAAAATCACAGAGAAGCTCTGATAAAAACTTGCTTTACCCCACCTCCCTATGTAAAACTAATCCCGTCCGAATAGTACTAAAGTATGCATATTTGGAGAAATATTACTTCAATTTTATATGTTTACTTCAAATTTCTGCAGGGGGGGGTAATATTTCACCCATTTTTATTCCAAACATGGCGATATGAGCAAGCTGGAGTCTGCAGTCATTCACACTCAGTTTGTTTCATTCATACGTGAAGCCGGAGGGCGCTAAAGTCTGAAACTCTCAATATGAAAACTTTCATAAAGCAAGACGTCAGAGCTCAGCTCAGCTGTCAGACGTGAACTTGAACAGTGACGTGCAACGATCGATCGCTGTTTTTATAATAACATGCAAATAAAGATGTTTTGATGTTTTAAAACCATGGAGACAATAAACACGATTAAGATTATATATGGTTTGTCTGTATTTTTAACGCTATGTCTGGTATTTTCATAACAGTACTGTATATTATAATGCTATGCTAATCGAGCAAAGCTAACAGCATAAATAGCATAAAATTGTTTATTTTTGGTCTTATTTTATGATCCAAAGCCACATCAGATCACGCATGATTGTTTAAGCACTCGACTTTTGATGTTATAATGTGAGTTTTATTATAAATGCTTTTATTTGTAGTGTTTTGATGGTATGCTAAGCTAACGTACTAGCTGTTCTGTAAACATCTGCTGTCTGGAGATATGAGATATGTGTTTCTAGGAATAATTTTGACTGGTAAAGCTTCTTTAAGGTTAGTTTCTTTTTGTAAGAAAGGAATTTAATAAAAAGAAGGTGAATTGAGACAAAAGGAGGAAATAAAACACTAAATAGAATGTATGAGCAATTATTAATAATAATAATAAAATAAACATTTAGACAGCCATATCCCGGATTAAAAGTTGTTAATGACTCATCCGGATGCTTATTTAATGAGTCTGTTTAAAACACGGAGCAATAGGACAATAAACTGAAAGGATGTTGTGAGATATAAATAAACAAACATTAGCTTAGCATTTTTGCTGTTTTCTCTAAATAAATTTACATGACATGGGTCTAAAAAACATTTTATAAAATACAGAGTTTTAGAGGTATCATCTTCAGATTTAAAACAGAACATGGTCAGACCTGTGGCTTTATCTGCAGAGCATTTCTAGATTGCTCCAAGGCCAGTTTCATTTAGATTTTCATAACAATATTTCATACATGTTTGGTGGAGTTTATAAAAAAGTATAATTTAAGCTCTCCATAACAACTTTTTTCATTATGACAGTAACTAATTTTCACCTCTTAATAAACTTACAAGTGTCTGCTTTCAAATGAGACCAAACTTATGCTTTTAGTGCAAAGACTTCATAAACTGTATCTATTTTAGTTTGGCTATGACAGTTTTTGTGGGGGGGTTCAGAAAATGGAACGAGGGTTAATAAACGAATGACAAGACAAACATGCTGATCACATTCATTTTAAATTTGTTTGAATTAATCATACCCAGCACTAATAGATGTTATGTACAATAAAGACTATTACTCAGTGTGAAATAATTTTCATTTGAATAAACTAATCTCCTATTTTAGTTTTTTCTTTAGATTGTCAAGTAGCTTACAAAGTCATGCATGAAAGGGTTTTCGTTTAGTAATTTCTATCTGTTCTATCTTTAAAACGTTGTCTACAAATATGTTACCCCCTGTCCCTGTTCTGTGACAAAAATGACCAAAATAACAAAATGAGTTTTTTGCACATATTTTCACATATCTTTATCTTCTTTACTACACTTTTCTGTGCAGATTCAGCAGATGCAGGACTTTCAGTTAACGTGGAATACTGCTAATATAGTCAGAAATCAGTTAAGAATAATGCAATTGAAGTAAACTTATTTAACCACTTGCATATAGTTTCTCTAAAGGACTACCATCTGAGAGGATTTCTTTGTCATGTGCATTGCTATCAGAAACAATTGCATTTTATAATCTTTTGATGTAGAATAACATTACCATTCCCTTACTGCACATCATACTTTATTCACCACATTCTTGGAAACTGCTAAAAGTGTTGGTGTATTATCTACAACTGCACAAAAGAGAGGAAAACACTATCTTATAATAAAATACAATTAAAATTGTATTTATCAGGAATTAAATTGTTGCATTGGCTGTGGGTTTAAGAAAGAGCAACTGCTCTGCACACTCAGTCAGTTTAGAGACATCACTCCTGCCCGCACATCATATGAAAATGGAGGACCACCACCTGTTTTTATTCTGCTTTTTAAGTTGCTGTTACAAACAGACAAAATAGCATTTAACTGTTTTTAAAAGAGACTTAAAGTACTTTAGGAGCATCAAATTTTAATTACAATCATTAATTTCAATCTTTGACAAGCATAGTAAAGATATCAAGATTATATTTTTACAGAAAATTTTACATTATTTATGGTGATTTATGTACAAAAGTAGCTTTAACTGGGTTTTTAAATTCAGTGTCATAAAAAGTTCACAACCTTTCATCAATAGCTCTCAGACTGCATAGGTTAAAAATGGGCGTGTTCTTGGCCATTGTAACAACTGGCCAATCACAGCGTTGCTGATCAGTGTTTCTACTATCGATATGTATTGCCTTTTCTTGCAGTGCACGAACGCGCAGTGATCTCAGATAATTCAATCCTGCCATACTAATCATCAACAGCAGTGGTGTTCAAAGAACCAAATAAGCGAGATCATAATTAGTGAGATCTAAACATCTCAGATGGCTCATTTGATCTCGGATGTATTAAGCAACGTACAAAGAACGGGCCCCAGTTGGGTGATTGCAGTACCAGTTTTAGCCACAAGTTTTGTTATTGCAATACCAGTTTTGGCCACAATCCTACATACTTTTCCTTTAAGTTTATTCATAGCTGCTGTATTTTGCTACTTATATTGTCTGTCAATTTTTCTGTGTTTTCCCCTGCTTCTATTAATGTAAAGCTGCTTTGAAACAATTAACAATTGTTAAAACGCTATATAAATAAAATTTTATTGAATAAATCACTCCTCAAATTGGCCCATCTTTGTTCTCACTGCCGCAAATGGAAATGGCTATGACGCAGGGTTTTTTTACCTGATTGTGTTGTGGTTTTCCTTTTCCTCAAATAAAACAATCTTCAGTCTTAGGTTCTGATTTCAAGAGATAGACTTTTATTTTCCGGACAAAATAAGAAGCCGAGCCTGCCTGATGAATCTCCCCAGAACCCGAGTGAAGTTCTGGGGACATTCTCCAAATCAGTCTGAAGCTCTCAGCCAGGCTTGGTAAATATATATGGTCTTTGTCCCTCCCCTCCATATGCTTTAACGATATGTTTCTGTTCAGGCTTGTAACTTGAAGAATCACATGACAGTCCCCAGACCAGACCAGTGTCTTGGTCCCATGACCTATTTGACCCTTGGCTGTTTGCTAATACTAAAACCCTTTGTGCCTGCCTGTCCAGATGGCTCTTTAAACTACCTTGAAACCCGAATACACCCAGCTGGTCCAATAGCAATCCCATGGCAAACAAACTCCTGATCCGTATACAGCATAACACATGACATAATGCATAACTTCATGGAAAACAAATTGCATGTGATTATAATGGTGTGATTATAATGGTAAACTCATATTCATCATATAAATGTAGATTGGGATTAAAATAAAACTTCTTCATAATCCCCGCTCTGAGGCTTAATTTAGCCTCACCTTTCCTGTTTATTTTAATCCGGAGTGCAGTTTCATAATTCAGCGTCTTCTTATTACTATCTTGTGGCTAAAGAAAGCCACTATACATTACCAATTACCCAATTATGCCACAGCACTTCGAACTATGGACATTAAGACAAACATCTTTCCATTCTCATTTTGACTTGAATGTAAAAGTAAAAGTACTTAAGCCCTAAACAGTTTGTGCGCAATTGGTTCTACGCTTACAGTTATCGTTTTAGCTATGTAGAGTATATGATAAAGCATCGTAAATGTAAAGTCAACGTTAATGAATCCAAGTAAAAAATAATAAAACAAAAGTAAAGTATGCATAATAAACACAAATTAAATGTTATAGATTCAATGTTCAAATTCAAAACAAGTAAATATAACTAATTGATACTGAATTGAAGCATAAAAACTCAAAAATTAAGTATAATAAACAAGTATAAATGTAAGTTAATTCAAATAAACAAAGTAAAGAGCAATAACCAATAATAAAACTAGGTAAAGAAAGATTTCAACACAAATGAAAGTAAATTACTCCAAATAAAACAATTAAATGTAAATAACCAATAATAAACTAATTAAAGATTGCATATTACACGCATGAATGTAATTAATTCAAATAAAACTAGTAAATGGAAATAACCCATAATATAACTAAGTAAATCATCCATAATAATTCTTGATCACAATTTAAATAAATTTTTTCATCCTCATCAGAGGTGCTTGAATTCTCGTTTACTATTTGTAAATTCATTACTGTCTTGTAACGTAATTCCTGATAACATTCTTGTTGATTTCAAGTAAATTTTTCCATCATATTTTAAATTTCATTTGGTTCTTTAACCAGACACCAATGCCTCATTTACCCACTAACCTCTAATTAAAATTGATTCAGTATATGTTATCATGTATTTCTAATGGCTGCATCTAGTTGTTATCCTAAGATAAATTAATGCCTTATTTATAAACTTAATAATCTACTTTTTGATTGTAGTACTGTACATAATTTATTTATTCTGTATTCTTATTCTGACAAAACTTTATTAAATTCCTTATTTAGCTTAATCCCATGCCTTAATCTAATTTAGTATCCATTTGGTTGATCAACAGAATCTACATATAATTGATGATTAATTGTTGTGTTCATCCTTTTGTAAGGATTCTAAATACCCTTCTTTTGTAGTGATTTCTTGTCTCCATCATATTTAAGTACTTTTTCTCTCCCTCCTAATGAGGTCAAGCATTTTCTTTTTCTACCAATCCAAAATAATTCTCCAATCGATATTATTTGATCTTCCAATACCTTCATTGTATATGTTGCTCTGATTTGATTATATTATTCTTCTAATAGCATTTCTCTTCTCACTTTTACACCTTAAGTTATATGTTTTGATGTCTTCATAATAGATCTAGAGGTTTTTTAGTTGATTCATTCAAAATTCCTGTTATAAAACATTTCCTATTTAATTTCCTTAAGTCTATAATTCCATAAGGCTTATATTTCCTTGATTGTAATCTTACTGTACCATTCAGAATTTTTACTGTACCATTCTGAAATATCTATCCTTCCTTTTTTATATTTAGTGTTTTGTTATTTACTTCCATTGACACAAATTTCCAAATTGTGGCCTACCAGATGTATTTTTAAACTCAGATTTTTTCAAATGACCTTAAGTATTATCAAGATAAGTTGACCTTAAACTTTTTCTCGTAATCCATAAGAATTCTTGTTGAACTTATCACCCCAAACTATGTGGGCTTGAAAATGTTATTGCATTATTGAAATCTGGTTTTGCAAATATATTTCCTTAACTGTAAATATTCCCCATTTGTATCATTGTTATCTTTGGGATGTTTCCCATAAAATGTCCACCTTAAGTTCTCTGTTCAATGTCTCTATGTTTTCAGTCTTTCTTTCAGAGTCTGTTCCTTTGAAATTATTGCAGATATTTCACTGGGCCTCGTTTAAGGCAAAAGTCCATCGCCATGAAATTTAATTGACTGTAGCAATGCAAATCTTCTGTAGTAATCGGCTTCGGTTTTTTTTCAATTCAATTTCTTTTGACAATTTCTCTTTTTCACTTTTTCCTCTCGGTGCTCAAAACTTTGCTCTCCATCCGTCGGTATACTCGAATTGCTTTAACTTTGATTTGGTTTTGATGTTTCTTCTTTCATATCATTGGCATTCTTTCTCATTCTCTCCTTCCTACGAGCTCTGCTATACAGTGGCTGCTCCTTCCACTTGGACATTCTGGAGCTGGTCTCATCTTGTCTCCCCCATTTAGGCGCCCTGTGGCCGTGTTTGGCCTCCTCCGACCTCTCGAACCTCAGATAAGCTAGATCATCTCGCACAAGGAGTCATGTTTCTCATCTCCTCCACTCCTTTCAGCTTTTTCTGTACACAAATAACTCAATACATAGACAATTAGTTTGTTCATATAACACTTAATTCCAGATGTTTTTACAATACGCATAGGTCTATCGGCGAATATTTCATGCAGTGTTAAAGGTGTACGGTTGTTAGTTTAGGTAAAACATAAGTTCTGTTATGATTAGTATTTTTACACATTTTGTTAAGTATGGCTTTGATGATTATTCCTTTTCTATACATCTTTATCTACCATCCCTTGTGAATGTAGATAATAGTCAAATTTTTCTTCACTCTTATCCGTCACTTCAATTTTTCCCTTCTTATCTCAACTCAAAATCTTTATTCTTCTCATGAATCAAATGATTTATTCTCATTCCACTTATTTGCCCCATGTACATCTATGATAATAATATTTATGACTGAGATTTCTCACTTCTTATACAATTTAAAAAGATCTCCTGACACTCTGAGGCCCTTTTTAGCTTCCCCATCTGTTTGCCCCTGCTGGCAAAATCAACTGTTCTCCTGTGTCCCTATAACTCAATAACAACCAATCATTTTATCAACTTTTTAGCATTAATCAACCAAATTAACTTTCCGCATGTTGGAATAGTAGTTCATCCATTCTAAACCTGTATAATATTTTCCCTTATAATTAAATACGTAAATGCAAGTATCTACTTCTGCAAATAATAAGTCACAGTAAAAATGTTTATCAAATGGAGAAACACTTGTAAGCAAAGTATGTAATTTTTTTTTTTTTTTTTTTTGGATCATCAATCTTTTCTTGTCATTAATTGCTCTTAAATCGTGACTAGATACAATTTAGATTTATTTCCTTAAATTGTATGTTTGTTACAATAATTAGTTATTTCTTTTTTCTATTCTCACAGCTTTTTCTTGTTTACCTATTATAGTATCCTATGGTGTTTTTTTCAATTTATTTCTTTTATCTATTTTATTTTCCTTTCTGCCATAGCTGTTCGATGCCATTTATATTTGCTTTTTAGCTTAGTACCATCATTGGAGTTCTAACTTCCTCTGTAGAATACCAAATTCAAACCCCCCAATTTTCATTATGCATTTCTTCCTGTCAGATTAATAGGAGTTTGATTTGATTTCAGAAAAGGTAGTCACACCTAACAACATAAATTCTTGATCAGCCTTTAAATTTGTCTAGCTGATTTTCACCTAAAGATTGTATGTGTCCCTACAGTTATAAGGTACTAGTTAAACATTGAACGGCTGTTCCACTCTTTCCCTTTTCACCCAAAGGCTTGTATGAAAAAGTATAGTCCAGTTTTTCTCTTGTCTCCAAGAACAATATTGTCTTTGTGAGTCTTTCTGCACTCAGTCTTTTTTCTGAACATGTTTCAGAACATTGTGCAGTGCCCCCATCACTGCTTGAGCTCAGTTTTAGTCCCATTCCTGTAGGATGTGTTCTCAGTCCAGTTTATGAGTTACTACTCTCTTTGCAACTCCAACACTTTGATGTCACACAGTTTTTGCCATTGTCTTTTCATCGCCAGCTTTTGTTCACTTTCTTGAATGTCAAAGGATCAGAATGATCAGCCCACAAGGTTTTAGCTTGACCCATGCAAAATATTGCCTTTTGATTTAAAATAAAATTTATTTTGTGACCACCTTCCATCATCAGATGAAGACTCCTCTTCATTTTGTAATAATTTATCTTTGTATAATTTATCTGTGTCATTCACCTTTTAATAATTTTCCTGTCCTTTTTATTTTTCTCTTTATTTCCACCTTTAATAACTTGGTCTCTACTTTTTTCTCTAATTTGTTGTTTTTTCTTTTCAAAGCTTTACTTCTGTCTTCCTGCTAGATTTTAATCTCACAATTCCCTCGAGCTATGGCTTTCCCCCTCCCTTTCTCTCTCTCTCTTTCTCTCTCTTTCTCCCTTTGAGCATTTCTTTGTCTGTTAATTATCTCCTCTTATCTTTCATTAGTTTATATTTTTATTTAGTTGTACTTCTCCTCACACAATGCCACATCAAATGTTTCCTCATTTGAACATCCAATTATTCTATTTTCTAATTCTCCACACAACAGTTGTTTAATCCTTATTTTTCCATTAATGTGACTGCCATAATCTTTCCTTTGCAATATAACACACCTTATATTTTATAGTTATTTCTCATTTAACCACTTCACAAACTTATTGTTTTTATTTATCCAATTTATATATTCTCCAAATAATTACTTAGATTTCCCATGTGTCTTTAAAATAAAATTTCCTTTATAATATTTTGTAGTGTTTCGTCAAATAGAATCAAATACCTTCACCAACATCTGTCCTTTTTTGGACTAGCAATTTTTTCCTATTGAGCACATTTTTTTTTATTTTAATCAATCATTTAAACGAATTATTTAATTTCTAGAATTAGCTGTATATTTCACTGTAATAACTAAAAAGGTTTTTGACTACAATACCTCAGAACCACAATGTCTTCAACTCTAATCTTTAATACCCAGCATTTATAACTGCCTCTTATCCATAATCATATTCTTAGTCTTATTCACATACTTTCAAACTTTATCCCCTTTTTTATAGTTTTGAACAATCTTCACTCCTGTAACACAACACCTCTCTGTGGGCTCTTTAGAGCCACAGGAGAAAGACACACCCACTGCTCACTCAGCCCCCACTCTTTCCATCTCAGACCTTCACACACACACACACAGACTCTGTATATCACAGACACATTGCATTCTCACACAAATAAAATAAAACAACTCTATCTAGACTACCTGGCCAAATTCATCTTTCCACTACACCTCAGTCGACAAGGAAAAGATTCACTTACACAATTTACCAATCCGACATGACAAATAAAACAAAAACAATATCTCTCATCAGCCCGGGCCTTCCAAAACAACAAGACAAATAACACATAGACCGTACCTGACCTGCAGGACTTAATAACTCTTCTCTTCGAACCCCAACGTGTCTGCCCCGACACGGTAACACTCAGGTTCGCGAAACTTCTTAGGCATTTTCTCAACTTAACATTAACTCTTTATCCAAGCCACTCAACGACAAAAATAAAACAATGAAACTCATTCACACAACAAACCATCATCTGTCCTAGCCCACATTCCTTTTGAAAATGAAACCCTTTATTCTTATAATTTAATCTCGTAATCTTTAATTTCCCCTTTTTATTCTAAAATTTGTAAGAGCATTTGTGATTTGACCAGCACTTGTGATTTGACCACCCCGAGCCATCTCAGGTGAACAATACAATCTTTAAACAAGCAAAACTGCTCATCTCTGTAGGTGGCCACCTGATTGCATTGTCCATTGAGAAAGCCAGCTGTGGTCTCAGGTTCTGTGCTCCTTTTGATGTCCCATCTGGTGTCAATTGTTTTTACCAAACCTTAATTTTCAAATGTATGTTTGATAACCTATAAACCAAATTGTTAACCCAACCATTTTTCAGTAATAACCAATTAGCATTTATTTATTTATTTTTTAGGGCTCATTCTTCCACACTCTAACACAGTAATTTACCCTATACTCAAAGGATATACCCCCCTTAACAGGCCGCAGAGACTGCCTAAGGGAAACTTTCTCCCGGCCTGCCAGATGCACGTTCACATTTCTCTCACTATCAAACATTTTGCAGCTGCATACATACACACTCAAACACAAATCATTCAACAAATAACCAATCGTTAATTCACATAACGATTTAAACTTTTATCCGTTCTCTTAACTTAACTCTCTACGTCATCCTTTTCCCCGATAGACGCAGCATATGCAACCTTGCATACAAAACTCTTACGCGTTCTCTTTTATTTAAACCTCTACGTCATCCTTTTTCCCGATAGACGCAGCATATGCAACCTTGCATACAAAACTCTTACGCGTTCCTTTTTTACTTAAACCTCTACGTCATCCTTTTCCCCGATAGACGCAGCATATGCAACCTTGCATACAAAACTCTTACGCGTTCCTTTTTTACTTAAACCTGTTTCAATTCACCATGATCATCAAAGCCAAAGTAATTAACACAGATTCATGCATGCATGCCTTAATTAGATTGTACCCTTGAAATCAAAACCCAGTTCACATCTATGGTTCTTAAATTTAGAAGAGCTTAAATTTCTCACCACCTGGAGCAAATTCTGGCAAACAACACAATTAATAAGCGAAAAAGTGCTTACCTTGTATATGGCCATACGTTGTTTGTGTTGCTCGTCAGGTTCGCTCAGGTGGTGTGACTGTCCAGCTCTTTTCTATCCCGGGTTTCGGCACCAAATGTTGTGGTTTTCCTTTTCCTCAAATAAAACAATCTTCAGTCTTAGGTTCTGATTTCAAGAGATAGACTTTTATTTTCCGGACAAAATAAGAAGCCGAGCCTGCCTGATGAATCTCCCCAGAACCCGAGTGAAGTTCTGGGGACATTCTCCAAATCAGTCTGAAGCTCTCAGCCAGGCTTGGTAAATATATATGGTCTTTGTCCCTCCCCTCCATATGCTTTAACGATATGTTTCTGTTCAGGCTTGTAACTTGAAGAATCACATGACAGTCCCCAGACCAGACCAGTGTCTTGGTCCCATGACCTATTTGACCCTTGGCTGTTTGCTAATACTAAAACCCTTTGTGCCTGCCTGTCCAGATGGCTCTTTAAACTACCTTGAAACCCGAATACACCCAGCTGGTCCAATAGCAATCCCATGGCAAACAAACTCCTGATCCGCATACAGCATAACACATGACATAATGCATAACTTCATGGAAAACAAATTGCATGTGATTATAATGGTGTGATTATAATGGTAAACTCATATTCATCATATAAATGTAGATTGGGATTAAAATAAAACTTCTTCAATTGAAGGCTGTTCTAGTGGACCAATAGACGGGTTGCACGGCGACGTCATTAACTGGTTGCGCGCGCAACCGAGAGGCAGAAAGAAGAGATGTGCATTGTGTTGTAGGCTAGTAGCGGTGTCTGTAAGTCAAAATGCCAAGGAGTTGTTGCGTGGAAAATAGTACCAACAGAGTCAGTGCTGGGTGCATGATGTTAACATACCAGTAGATGCGACTATTACGTTACTAGCCTAACATTATAATTCATACATGTATCACAGTAACACTGCAAAAATTAAGACAGAAAAACAGATCCAACAAAAAACAAGTTTTATTTATATACAAACAATAAAGAACACTTCAATAATTAAGGTTGTTGCAGTAGCGGATCAGCTCACCAAGCGGGCTTTCTGCCTCCTGGATGCGCACGCACCCTGTAATGTTTGTAAACCTGCAACCCGTCTATAACAAATTGCGAGGTGCACATCAGGCTACACAGCGCCACGCTCAGGCTATGGGTAACCTACAGTGTAGACCTTACGCACGACTTCAACATGGGCTTCAGACAATGACATTTTTGTCATGTGGCAGCTACCATAGAATCCTATTGCATTTCGAAATTGAGGTTGATATTCGCAATTTCATCGCTAGATGCCACAACAAAATATAATAAACCTTTAACAGATATAACTTTTGATTTTAAATATGTATTAGCAAATGCTGAAATTAACATGAACTAAGATTAATAAATATTGTATTGTTTATTGTTAGTTCATGGTAGCAAATTCTTACAAATAAAGTGTTACCATTGCAATTTGATACTAAACTTAAAAATGTGTAAATTCAGAGGAGTTGAAGTTTAATATGTTTTGAGCTCATTTGTTGACAGTAAACAATATAATAATATTGGGCTTGTTTTTGAAGCTGCGGTTGCTTTTTTGTCTCACAAGAGCTGGCAACACTGAAGACAGTTTAGTAAGAAACCGTATAGAAAAAAAGGAAAATAAATAAAGGAAAAATATGAAATTACAAAGTACACCTTATTTTGCAGTCACCAACACTTTGACAGTTTAAATGATGGGTGTAGAATGTGAGATACAGTTGTGTTCAAAATTATTCAACCCCCAATGCTGTTAAGGGTTTTAGGGAATTTAGTGTACATTTGTAATTGTATTCAGAATGAAATCCTACAATGACTTCTTAAAGAACCATATGCAACTAAAATGACATCAATTGGTTTTGTAATATAGTAGTAAATGTTTCTTTTGTGAATTCTTCATTGACACAATTATTCAACCCCTTAAAGAACTACCACTCTGAAGAACAGAGGTTCATTGAAGTGTTTTCAATCAGGTATTGAAAACACCTATGGATGTCAGGGAACAGCAATAAAGCCTAATAAGCACCAATTAGGCAGCTTTAAAATGACTGTGATACTCAACTCCTTCTAAACATTTACTGGTGTGGTTACAAACATGGTGAAGTCAAAAGAATGGTCCAGGAAGACAAGAGAAGAGGTGATTAATCTTCACAGGAAGGGCAATGGCTATAAGAAGATTGCAAAGATGTTAAACATACCAAGAGACACCATAGGAAGCATCATTCGCAAATTCAAGGCAAAGGGCACTGTTGAAACGCTTCCTGGTCGTGGCAGAAAAAAAAGTGCTAACTGCGACTGCTGTGCGCTATCTGAAGCGTAGAGTGGAAAAAAGTCCCAGTGTGACTGCTGAGGAACTGAAAAAAGATTTGTCAGATGTGGGTACTGAAGTTTCTGCTCAGACAATACGGCGCACCCTGCGTACTGAAGGCCTCCATGCCAGAACTCCCAGGCGCACCCCCTTGCTGTCTCCAAAGAGTAAGAAGAGTCGACTGCAGTATGCCAAAAGTCATGTGGACAAACCACAGAAGTTTTGGGATAGTGTTCTGTGGAAAATTAGAACTGTTTGGGCCCATGGATCAACGCTATGTTTGGAGGAGGAAAAACAAGGCCTATGAAGAAAAGAACACCTTGCCTACTGTGAAGCATGGTGGGGGGTCAATCATGCTTTGGGGCTGTTTTGCTTCTGCAGGTACAGGGAAACTTCAGCGTGTGCAAGGTACCATGAATTCTCTTCAGTACCAGGAGATATTGGATGACAATGTGTTGCAGTCCGTCACAAACCTGAGGCTTGGGAGACGTTGGACCTTTCAACAGGACAATGATCCCAAGCATACCTCCAAATCCACCAGAGCATGGTTGCAGAAAAAAGGCTGGAACATTTTGAAGTGGCCATCGCAGTCACCAGACTTAAATCCGATTGAGAACCTCTGGTGGGACTTAAAGAAAGCAGTTGCAGTGCGCAAGCCTAAGAATGTGACTGAACTGGAGGCTTTTGCCAATGATGAATGGGCGAAGATACCCGTAGATCGCTGCAAGACACTTGTGTCAAGCTATGCTTCACGTTTAAAAGCTGTTTTAACTGTAAAAGGATGTTGTACTAAGTACTAAGATTGAATGTCACTTGGGGGTTGAATAAAACTGAAAATGATGTGAGCACAGAAAAGACATTTGTGGTTATTTCATTATAAATGTTATGTTATATTTGTCTGACCTACACATGCCTCTTTGATGTAATTGTAAGCAGGATGACTGAATGATCAAAATCAATGTCAAACCGGCCAAAACAATCAATTTCAGTTGGGGTTGAATAATTTTGAACACAACTGTATAGTTCAAGTTTACATGAGGATGTATGTCTTACCTGTATCTTTTTCATTGTTCTTTTCCAGCAGTTTCAGCGTTGGACTTGTATTCTGCGTGTTTAACACAGTCTCACCCCATGTCGTCAATATTTGACGACACTTGACCATTCGTCAATATGTGACGCGGAGGGTATACCTTTCGCGTCATTTTTTGACGAACTGGGGACTTCAATACTATTACGTCCGTTGCATTCTCTTCTCCTATTTTCTTACCATTTTCGCGTCGGTTTAGGGTTAGATTTACATAATGACATCCCTACCCAAACCTAACTCTAACCCCAACGCCAGGTGACAACTGTTTCTAACCCCAACGCCAGGTGACAACTGTTTAATTTCGCGTACACTGTTTAATTTCGCGTACACTGTTTAATTTTGCGTAATCTAACCCTAAACCGACGCGAAAATGGTAAGAAAATAGGAGAAGAGAATGCAACGGACGTAATAGTATTGAAGTCCCCAGTTCGTCAAAAAATGACACGAAAGGTATACCCTCCGCGTCACATATTGACGAATGGTCAAGTGTCGTCAAATATTGACGACATGGGGTGAGACTTGGCGTGTTTGGCCTCTTTAGCACTTGCTGTTTGAAAGTCATTGCTTGCAACAGATTGAGTGACTGTCATTCTGCATTTCTGTTTGCATTGCTCTGCTTGCATTTTAAATCCTTCGCAATGATAAAAGTTTTACATTTGAGCTGTAGTTGAATATTCAAGTTTGTTTTTCTTGATATAATGTATTTGTATAGATTTTTGCTGTGTGACAATTATTTATCATGCAGTGCTGCATATATGAGAAAGACAACGCTTGAAGAACCACACAACACCGTATCATATTAATCAAAATAATCAGGTAGCCTACTGGCACTTCATTTGTACTTAATCGGGTGATATGTAACTTCACAATGGTGGATTCTTTACCAATTACATGAATATGTGCATTGTGGATTCGATTTATTGATAATAGTTATGTCTTAGAAATAGTGGGGAAAATCATTTACTAAAAAAGACAAGGTGGTAGATGTTTTTATTTATGTTAAATGCAATAAAACTATAGCACAATTGTAAGCAGCTTTAATGGGATCTATGTAATATAATCAATAAAGGGTCAATATAAAGGCCATGTTTAGCATACAAAGTAGTTTATAAATTAAGAAAAAAAGTTCTTAATATTAGATACTATAAACTACGATTTTCATTAGTAAACCATAGCAAAAACAGCATTTTTACTTTGATGTCTTCATAAAAGGGTAACTCTAAGTTTAATGTGCCCTTATTATGGAAAACTCACTTTTTCTGGGTTTTGGGGTGTTATTTTGTGTCTCTGATGTTCCCACACGCATACAAACTTGGAAAAAATCCATCCATGCTGTTTTGAGTGAGATACAGGTTTCTGAATGTCCTCTGCCTTGAGTCTCAGATTGCGCGAGTTCAAACTCAGCTCCGTTGTTACGTAACTAGCCGTTTCGTCACATTCAGTTTGAATTTTCCCGCCCACCACCCCACTCGCAGGTCTCCACCCACCAGTGAGCTAGAGAGAGCACAGAGCAGTCAGTCACTTCGCTGATACCCTGCTGTTATCATGTCTCACTGAAATAACAGCGGTATTTGGATATTATGGATTATACTCCCACCTACTTTTAAAAACAAAGTTTTAACGCGTGGTTATTGGAACCCGGAGTAATCTTATATACAGTGTGTTACGACGCAAATAGTCATCAGATTGTAGGCGATAAGACCTTCATGCGAAATCTGATGTAAACAACAGCCTATGTATCAATATTTCACGGATTATACGCATTTGTGGACAAAAATGGTCATTGGATGTATTTTATTGGACTTTCATGGATCATTCACACATCTGAAACAGACTGGATTCGATTCGCGATCGTTGTATCAACACAAAAGGTAAGAAGTCACATTATATTTTGCATGTTGTCATCTTCAATTCAATTCAATTCAATTCAATTTTATTTATATAGCGCTTTTCACAATAGTTAATTGTTTCAAAGCAGCTTTACATTAATAGAAGCAGTAAAAGCACAGAAAAACGACAGATAGCACAACATAATACACAATAGCATAAGCAGTCAAATTTGCTGCGGCTATGACTCGACATTATAAGCGAGCGTATTACTAATGTAACGTTTAGAAGAGGAAGCTAAGTTAAGCCCAAGAAGGCTGCCTCCCCGGGGTAAAAAAAACCCTAGGAGAAAAAAAACCCCGGGCTGTTTAGCCGAGGAAATAAAAAAAAGTCCTTGGAGGGGAAAACCCTTGGGAGATATATATGTATATACACACATATAAACGGATAAGGAGATTAAGCGGGTTATGCCGGTGATCGTTGGTCAGGCATCAGCTGGGCATCACGTTGAAGGACGACCAGTAGATCAGAGGTGTGCCGACTTTCACATCTACCGGAACTGGGTCTGTTTGTCTCATTGTCCTCGGGGTCGAGGACGAGACAGGGAGAGAAAAACAAAATCATATTAGCGTAGGGGCCGTTCACATGTAATGCAAGTGTCACACAGTGATGTGGTTTAATCAGCTTAGTTTCAGACAGACTAACTATTGCAGCATAATTATATTATCCACAGTTGAGGATTTTGCAAATTGGGGGCCCACTGCAACGGTATATATGGTAACTAAGGGTCACCTTCCGATCTTTAAGAGAAAATGAAACCTGTCGACCCGTTTGACTAAGGCCTGTAGCCCCACTGTCGTCGTTAATGCAGCTTCAGTGGCAAACGGGTCTATAATTGCATACTATTTACAAGACCACGAGAAAACGCCAAAATCGCAACCTGACCATACGTGTCAACCCGTTTGACTAAGGCTGGAGGCCCCACTGTCGTCGTTAATGCAGGTTCAGTGGCAAACGGGTCTGTATGGCATACTATTCACAAGACACACGAAAACGCCAAAATCGCAACCAGACCATACGTGCCAACCCGTTTGACTAAGGCCGGAAGCCCCACTGTCGTTGTTAATGCAGGTTCAGTGGCAAACGGGTCTGTATGGCATCCTATTCACAAGACACACGAAAGTTCCATAATCGCAACCTGACCATACGTGCCAACCCGTTTGACTAAGGCCAGAGGCCCCACTGTCGTCGTTAATGCAGGTTCAGTGGCAAACGGTGGCAAACTATTTAATGCAATTCATTTTGAAGTGTTTGTGCAGATAAGGTTTTTATTTATTTATTTGGTTGGTCTGTGTAATGACCGTAAGTGCTTTGTTCCGTACAAATAACTATTGCGAGTTAAGTACCTTTACTAGACAAATTACGCGAATGCTTTGTTGAAGAGAAAAGTTTTAAGTCTAGATTTAAAATGATCGACTGTGTCTGATTCTCGGACACCGGTTGGTAAATCATTCCAGAGCTTAGGGGCTAAGTAGGAAAAGGATCTTCCACTTTTAGACACTTTTGATAGTCTAGGGATAATCAAGAGACCAGAATTTTGCGACCGTAGTGTGCGTGATGGATTGTATTCTGATAGTAATTCTCTAAGATATGAGGGTGCTAGGCCATTTAAAGCTTTGTAGGTGATTAGTAATATTTTAAACTGTATGCGATATTTAACTGGTAGCCAGTGTAAAGATGCCAGAATTGGGCTTATGTGGTCATACTTCTTAGATCGAGTAAGTACCCTTGCAGAAGCGTTTTGAACTAGCTGAAGCTTGTTTACTTGATTTGCATGGCATCCCCCGAGTAGCAAGTTACAATAGTCTATTCTAGAGGTCATAAAAGCATGGATAAGCTTCTCTGCGTCAGATGTAGACAGCATATGGCGTATTTTTGAGATATTTCTAAGATGGAAGAATGCTGTGCGGCAGACGTTGGCGATATGACTATCGAAGGATAAGTTGCTGTCGAACATCACACCTAAGTTCCTAACCGTGGAAGATGGCACCACAGTGCAGCCATCTATGTGCAACTTGTAATCTGATATATTATGTTTGTAGCGATTCGGTTCAATAATAAGTACAGTTGTGTTCAAAATTATTCAACCCCAACTGAAATTGATTGTTTTGGCCGGTTTGACATTGATTTTGATCATTCAGTCATCCTGCTTACAATTACATCAAAGAGGCATGTGTAGGTCAGACAAATATAACATAACATTTATAATGAAATAACCACAAATGTCTTTTCTGTGCTCACATCATTTTCAGTTTTATTCAACCCCCAAGTGACATTCAATCTTAGTACTTAGTACAACATCCTTTTACAGTTAAAACAGCTTTTAAACGTGAAGCATAGCTTGACACAAGTGTCTTGCAGCGATCTACGGGTATCTTCGCCCATTCATCATTGGCAAAAGCCTCCAGTTCAGTCACATTCTTAGGCTTGCGCACTGCAACTGCTTTCTTTAAGTCCCACCAGAGGTTCTCAATCGGATTTAAGTCTGGTGACTGCGATGGCCACTTCAAAATGTTCCAGCCTTTTTTCTGCAACCATGCTCTGGTGGATTTGGAGGTATGCTTGGGATCATTGTCCTGTTGAAAGGTCCAACGTCTCCCAAGCCTCAGGTTTGTGACGGACTGCAACACATTGTCATCCAATATCTCCTGGTACTGAAGAGAATTCATGGTACCTTGCACACGCTGAAGTTTCCCTGTACCTGCAGAAGCAAAACAGCCCCAAAGCATGATTGACCCCCCACCATGCTTCACAGTAGGCAAGGTGTTCTTTTCTTCATAGGCCTTGTTTTTCCTCCTCCAAACATAGCGTTGATCCATGGGCCCAAACAGTTCTAATTTTCCACAGAACACTATCCCAAAACTTCTGTGGTTTGTCCACATGACTTTTGGCATACTGCAGTCGACTCTTCTTACTCTTTGGAGACAGCAAGGGGGTGCGCCTGGGAGTTCTGGCATGGAGGCCTTCAGTACGCAGGGTGCGCCGTATTGTCTGAGCAGAAACTTCAGTACCCACATCTGACAAATCTTTTTTCAGTTCCTCAGCAGTCACACTGGGACTTTTTTCCACTCTACGCTTCAGATAGCGCACAGCAGTCGCAGTTAGCACTTTTTTTTCTGCCACGACCAGGAAGCGTTTCAACAGTGCCCTTTGCCTTGAATTTGCGAATGATGCTTCCTATGGTGTCTCTTGGTATGTTTAACATCTTTGCAATCTTCTTATAGCCATTGCCCTTCCTGTGAAGATTAATCACCTCTTCTCTTGTCTTCCTGGACCATTCTTTTGACTTCACCATGTTTGTAACCACACCAGTAAATGTTTAGAAGGAGTTGAGTATCACAGTCATTTTAAAGCTGCCTAATTGGTGCTTATTAGGCTTTATTGCTGTTCCCTGACATCCATAGGTGTTTTCAATACCTGATTGAAAACACTTCAATGAACCTCTGTTCTTCAGAGTGGTAGTTCTTTAAGGGGTTGAATAATTGTGTCAATGAAGAATTCACAAAAGAAACATTTACTACTATATTACAAAACCAATTGATGTCATTTTAGTTGCATATGGTTCTTTAAGAAGTCATTGTAGGATTTCATTCTGAATACAATTACAAATGTACACTAAATTCCCTAAAACCCTTAACAGCATTGGGGGTTGAATAATTTTGAACACAACTGTATCTCTGTCTTACTGGAGTTGAGCTTAAGAAAGTTATGTGCCATCCAGTCACTAACATCGCTAATGCAGTCTGTTAGCTTAGAAAACGTGTGTGTTTCGCTGGGATGTGAGGAGATGTAAAGCTGGGTATCATCCGCATAGCAGTGAAAACTTATGTTATGTTTCCTGATAATGTCTCCTAGCGGTAACATATATAAATATAGCTGCAAGCAGCAATGCCGGGGTCAAGCCGAAAAGGGCACAAAAGGATGTAAAAATGAGATTGGATAAGCAGATTGAAGAACCTAGGTAAACCTAATAATTTTAGATGAAAAAACAAAAAAGTTATCAACAAAATTAATCTAAGTTCTTGTCTACTGCAGTCGTCCTTCTGTTATTGACAATAATGGAACATTAGAGCACTGAAGGACATGTGAGTGGTGTTTGCAGTGGCAAAACATGGGTCACATTATGTTATAACAAGTTTAATTAGTCAAAAGAGACAATCCCCATGTCTCTACGGTGTTCTGATGCAGAGATATAGCTCTTGCAAAAACGGTTGATAAGGTATTCTCAATGGTTGCTGGGGAGTGAATTGGCAACCACCAGTGATTATAGTCAAAGCCATGAAAGGAATAATCCATGATGACTCATGGTTTTAGATGTGTTGTTGCAGTAGTTTTAGGCAAAAATACCATATTCTATCTCAAAACCAGTAGGTGGCGCAATGACAAAATTGTGCATGCAACATCAGGTCATGATTGTGTTACATCTAGCTAGTTTTATGACTATACACTTTAGTTTAGTGAAGAAACAGTTGTATGACCATAAGGCTGGCTTGATATCAAAGGTTTTGTTCAATTATAAGGCCATCTAGTGGTGCAAGCATACATTTTTTTTGTGGCCTCGGAATGTGCTCATACATCAGCGTATCAAATCTGGTGAAAAAATATATTTTCGTTACGAAGTTACAACCATTTATGTGTAAAAAACACAAAATTTGAAGATAATTTTTCGTTTTTTGCAATTTTCGGCCATTTCTGATGAAAATTTTAATATAACGCCAATAGAACTTTTTGTTCAGAAGGTAAGGTTAGTTTCTTCCTATGGTGTTTTTGAGTCGATCGGAATAACGCTCGCAGAGATATTCACGCGTGTTTTTTAAGTGCTGTTTTGCTGCACAGGGCTAACCGTAAGGCGAATTCTGGCATGTTTGGTATCGTTGGACTCGGCAACTATTCAGGACTTCAAGGAAACAAGTCCTGTAAAAATATGTCAATCGGAGCCAAAGTTATAGGTGTATAAAACATTTCTCTGGCCACTAGGTGGTGCTGCGACGAAACTGTGCATGCACCCTCAGTTCCTGACTGGCATCACAAGTACCAAGTGTCGTGTCAATAGGCCTAAGTTTGACGAAGATACAGCCTAAAATCTGTTTTTTTGCGCTCTACGTAAAATTCGTTAAGGCGGTATACGACAACGGATTGCTGTATCGACATTCTTTTGATAACTTTTTGCCATGAGTGTCTCAAGATGACACATACCAATTTTCATGGCAATCGGACAAAAGCTCTAGGACGAGTTCGAAAAAGTAGGTTTTACGAATAATTCAAAATGGCGGAAATATTTTCATGACGGAAAATATTATCCTAGTGTCCAATCGAATCGTCTTGAGCCAAGGAATCAGAGGAAACAAGAATTTCACTTCTAGGATGTACGGGTCAGAAGTTATAAGCAAAAACGTAAGTGCAACTTTGGACTGTTGGTGGCGCTAGTGGGTTAGACATAGAGACTCCAAATTTGCTGTGGGGACACATTGGACTGTCCTCTATCAGTGTGCCAAATTTCATAACTTTCCTACGTACGGTTCTATAAGCTGCCATAGACCGCAATGGCGGAAGAAGAAGAAGAATAACTAAATATAGCTGCAAGCAGCAATGCCGGGGTCAAGCCGAAAAGGGCACAAAAGGATGTAAAATTGAGGTTGGATAAGCAGATTAAAGAACTTAGGTAAACCTAATAATTTTAGATGAAAAAACAAAAAAGTTATCAACAAAAATAATCTAAGTTCTTGTCAACTGCAATCGTCCTTCTGTTGTTGACAATCATGGAACATTAGAGCACTGAAGGACATGTGAGTGGTGTTTGCAGTGGTAAAACATGGGTCACATCATGTTACAAGAAAGTTTAATTAGTCAAAAGAGACCATCCCCGTCTCTCTACGATGTTCTGATGCAGAGATATAGCTCTTGCAAAAATGGTTGATAAGGTATTCTCAATGGTTCCTAGGGAGTAAATTGGCAACCACCAGTGATTGTAGTCAAAGCCATGAAAAGAATAATCCATGATGACTCATGGTTTTAGATGTGTTGTTGCAGTAGTTTTTAGGCAAAAATACCATATTCTATCTCAAAACCAGTAGGTGGCGCAATGAAAAAATTGTGCATGCAACATCAGGTCATGATTGTGTTACATCTAGCTAGTTTTATGACAATACACTTTAGTTTAGTTAAGAAACAGTTGTATGACCATAAGGCTGGCTTGTTATCAAAGGTTTGTTCAATTATGAGGCCATCTAGTGGTGAAAGCATACAATTTTTTTTTGTGTAGCCTCAGAATGTGCTCATGCATCAGCGTATCAAATCTGGTGAAAAAATATATTTTCGTTACGAAGTTACAACCATTTATGTGTAAAAAACACAAAATTTGAATGTAATTTTTCGTTTTTTGCAATTTTCGGCCATTTCTGATGAAAATTTTAATACAACGCCAATAGAACTTTTTGTTCAGAAGGTAAGGTTAGTTTCTTCCTATGGTGTTTTCAAGTCGATCGGAAAAACGCTCGCGGAGATATTCACGCGTGTTTTTTAAGCGCTATTTTACTGTGCAGGGTTAACCGTAAGGCGAATTCTGGCATGTTTGGTATCGTTGGACTCGGCAACTTTTCAGAACTCCAAAGAAATAAGTCCCGTGAAAAAACGTCGATCGGAGCCAAAGTTATAGGCATGTAAAGCATAAGTCTGACCACTAGGTGGCGCTGCGACGAAACTCTGCAGGCACCCTTAGTTCCTGACTGGCATCACAAGTACCAAGTGTCATGTCAATAGGCCTAAGTTTGACGAAAATACAGCCTAAAATCTGTTTTTTTGCGCTCTACATACAATTCGTTAAGGCGGTTTACGAGAACGGATTGATGTATCGAAATTCTTTTGATAACTTTTTGCCATGAGTGTCTCAAGGTGATACATACCAATTTTCGTAGCAATCGGACAAAAGCTCTAGGACGAGTTCGAAAAAGTAGGTTTTTTGATTAATTCAAAATGGCGGGAAAATTTACATGACGGAAAATGACATCATAGTGTCCAATCGAATCGTCTTGAGCCAAGGAATCAGAGGAAACAAGAATTTCGTTTCTAGGACTTACGGATCAGAAGTTATAAACAAAAACATAAGTGCAACTTTGGACTGTTGGTGGCGCTAGCGGGTTAGACATAGAGGCTCCAAATTTGCTGTGGGGACACATTGGAGTGTCCTTTATCAGTGTGCCAAATTTCAGAACTTTCCTACGTACGGTTCTATGGGCTGCCATAGACTGCAATGGTGGAAGAAGAATAACTAATAAATATAGCTGCAAGCAGCAATGCCGGGGTCAAGCCGAAAAGGGCACAAAAGGATGTAAAATTGAGATTGGATGAGCAGATTGAAGAACCCAAGTAAACCTAATAATTGTAGATGAAAAAACAAAAAAGTTATCCACAAAAATAATCTATGTTCTTGTCTACTGCAATCGTCCTTCTGTTATTGACAATTATGGAACATTAGAGCACTGAAGGACATGTGAGTGGTGTTTGCAGTGGCAAAACATCACATCATGTTATAACAAGTTTAATTAGTCAAAAGAAACCATCTCCGTGTCTCTACGATGTTCTGATGCAGAGATATAGCTTTTGCAAAAACGGTTAATAAGGTATTCTCAATGGTTGCTAGGGAGTGAATTGGCAACCACCAGTGATCATAGTCAAAGCCATGAAAGGAATAATCCATGATGACTCATGGTTTTAGATGTGTTATTGCAGTAGTTTTAAGCAAAAATACCATATTTCTATCTCAAAACCACAAGGTGGTGCAATGAATAATTGTGCATGCAACATCAGGTCATGATTGTGTTACATCTAGCTAGTTTTATGTCTATACACTTTAGTTTAGTGAAGAAACAGTTGTAAGACCATAGGGATGGCTTGTTATCAAAGGTTTTGTTCAATTATAAGGCCATCTAGTGGTGCAAGCATACAATTTTTTTTGTGCAGCCTCAGAATATGCTCATGCATCAGTGTATCAAATCTGGTGAAAAAATATATTTTCGTTACGAAGTTACAACCATTTATGTGTAATAAACACAAATTTTGAAGGAAATTTTTCGTTTTTTTGCAATTTTCGGCCATTTCTGATAAAAATTTTAATATAACGTCAATAGAACTTTTTGTTCAGAAGGTAAGGTTAGTTTCTTCCTATGGTGTTTTCGAGTCGATCGGAAAAACGTTTGCGGAGATATTCATGCGTGTTTCTTAAGCGCTATTTTGCTGCGCAGGGTTAACCGTAAGGCGGATTCTGGCATGTTTGGTATCGTTGGACTCGACAACTATTCAGAACTCCAAAGCAACAAGTCCCGTGAAAATACGTCAATCGGAGCCAAAGTTATAGGTGTATAAAACATTTCTCTGGCCACTAGGTGGCGCTGCGACGAAACTGTGCATGCACCCTCAGTTCCTGACTGGCATCACAAGTACCAAGTGTCGTGTCAATAGGCCAAAGTTTGACGAAGATACAGCCTAAAATCCGTTTTTTTGCGCTCTACGTAAAATTCGTTAAGGAGGTATATGACAACGGATTGCTGTATCAAAATTCTTTTGATAACTTTTTGCCATGAGTGTCTCAAGATGATACATACCAATTTTCGTGGAAATCGGACAAAAGCTCTAGGACGAGTTCGAAAAAGTAGGTTTTTTAAACAATTCAAAATGGCGGAAAAATTTAATGACGGAAAATGACGTCATAGGGTCCAATCGAATTGTCTTGAGCCAAGGAATCAGAAGAACCAAGAATTTTGTTTCTGGGACTTACGGATCAGAAGTTATAACCAAAAACATAAGTGCAACTTTGGACTGTTGGTGGCGCTAGCGGGTTAGAGATAGAGACTCCAAATTTGCTGTGGGGACACATTGGACTGTCCTCTATCAGTGTGCCAAATTTCATAACTTTCCTATGTACGGTTCTATGGGCTGCCATAGACCGCAATGGCGGAAGAAGAACCAGAATAATAATTATTATAATAGGAAAACTAACAAATACAATAGGGTTCTACGCCCCTTCGGGGCTTGACCCCTAATAAATATAGCTGCAAGCAGCGATACCGGGGTCAAGCCAAACATGGCAAAAAATGATTCATACGTGATGACTGTCATGATTTAAGATCTAAGTTTGCATTAGTTTTATGAAAAAAATAGCATTTTTTTCGTATCTTGAGACCACTAGGTGGCGCTGTGCCGGAACAATAGATGGTGCCTCAGGTCGTGACTGTGATGACACATACCAAATTTAGTGTAAATACGATAAACCGATACGGAGATATCGCCTTAAATGACTTGACCACTAGGGGGCACTGACCAAACAATAAATTGTAACTCAGGCCTTGATTGTGATGACACCCACCAAATTTGGTGTAAATACGATAAAGAGATGCAGAGATATAGCTTCAAATCTCTTGACCACTAGGGGGCACCAAAAAGTTTACAAGTCCTCCCAGAACATGTTGCTGATGAACCATACCAAGTTTCATAACAATACGCAATTGCGTTTCTGAAATACTTGAACTTAAAGAAAAAATTCAAAATGGCCGACACACAAAATGGCCGACCAAAAACCATTTGGTATCGTTTGACTCGGTATGCCTCAAGAAATCTAACAAGACCAGTCTCATAACTTTACATTCAAGTTTGCAGTAGTTATAAACAAAAATAGACATTTTTTATATCTCGTGACCAGTAGGGGGCAGTGTGATGAAATGTTGCATGCACCCTCAGGTCATCACTGTTATGACATATACCAAGTCTCATATTAATACGCAAAAGTTTTGCGAAGATACAGGCTCAAACACATTTTGGCGTGCTCGCCCTCGCATTCTTTGATGCGTTATACGACAACGGATAGGTCTACGGAAAATCTTTTGATAACTTTTTGTCTAGAGTGTCTCTAGATGGTGCATACCAAAAATCAAGCCAATCACACAAGCGCTCTAGGAGGAGTTCGAAAAAGTAGGTGTTCAATATAATTCAAAATGGCCGACAGGAAGTAGGTTTGACTCAGACATATTTGGTACAGTCGGACTCAGCATGAGCCAAGGAATCAATAGAGTGAAGTCTTATGTCATAGTGGCAATTTAATCAAATGATATAAAGATTTAAAAAATTGTTTTTACATATCCTGACCACTAGGTGGCGCCGTCCTAAAGATTTATAAGTGCGCTCAGAACATGTCACTGATGAACCATGCCAAATTTCGTAGCGATACGCCATTCTGTTTGTGAAATATTGAACTTAATGAGAAAATTCAAAATGGCCGACACCCAAAATGGCCGACCGAAAACCGTTTGGTATCGTTTGACTCGGCATGCCTCAAGGAATCTAACAAGACCACCTTCATGATTTTAGACTGAAGTTTGAAGTAGTTATAAGCGAAAATAGGCATTTTTCGAATCTCGTGACCACTAGGTGGCGCTGTGACGAAACGTTGCAGGCACCCTCAGGTCATGACTGTTATGACATATACCAAGTTTCGTGTCGATACAATAAAGTTTTGTGAAGATAAGGCCTCACGTCCGTTTTGGCGTGCTCGCCGCCATATATGTTGTCAATTTATATGAGAACGCATTGGTCTATCAAAAAGCTTTTGATAACTTTTTGTCATGGGTGTCTCTAGATGCTACATACCAAAGGACATGCAAATCAGACAAACGGTCTAGGAGTAGTTAGAAAAAGTAGGTTTAACGAAAAATTCAAAATGGCGGAAAGATGTGCATGACACAAATGACATCAATGTGTGCATTTGAATCATCATGAGCAAAGGATTCAGAGGAAACAAGAATTTAGTTTCTAGGACTCACGGGTCAGAAGTTGTGAGCATGAACATAAGTGCATATTTGGACTGTTGGTGGCGCTAGAGGGTTTGAGTCAGACACACCAATGTTGCTATAGTAACTTCTGAGACTGTCCTCCACATGTGTGCCAAATTTCATAACTTTCCTATGTATGGTTCTATGGGCTGCCATTGACTTCAATGGCGGAAGAACAAGAAGAAGAATAATATATAAATATAGCTGCAAGCAGCGATACCGGGGTCAAGCCAAACATGGCAAAAAATGATTAATACGTGATGACTGTCATGATTTAAGATCTAAGTTTGCATTAGTTTTATGAAAAAAAAATTTTTTTTCGTATCTTGAGACCACTAGGTGGCACTGTGCCGAAAGAATAGATGGTGCCTCAGGTCATGACTGTGATGACACATACCAAATTTAGTGTAAATACAATAAAGCGATACGGAGATATAGCCCTAAATGACTTGACCACTAGGGGGCACTGACCAAAAAATAAATTGTGACTCAGGTCTTGATTGTGATGACACCCACCAAATTTGGTGTAAATACGATAAAGAGATGCAGAGATATAGCTTCAAATCTCTTGACCACTAGGGGGCACCGGAAAGTTTACAAGTCCTCCCAGAACATGTTGCTGATGAACCATACCAAGTTTCATAATAATACGCAATTGCGTTTCTGAAATACTTGAACTTAAAGAAAAATTCAAAATGGCTGACACACAAAATGGCCGACCAAAAACCATTTGGTATCGTTTGACTCGGCATGCCTCACGAAATCTAACAAGACCAGTCTCATAATTTTACATTCAAATTTGCAGTAGTTATAAGCAAAAATAGAATTTTTTTATATCTCGTGACCAGTAGGGGGCAGTGTGACGAAATGGTGCATGCACCCTCAGGTCATCACTGTTATGACATACACCAAGTCTCATATTAATATGCAAAAGTTTTGCGAAGATACAGGCTCAAACACATTTTGGCGTGCTCGCCCTCGCATTCTTTGATGCGTTATACGACAACGGATAGGTCTAACGAAAATCTTTTGATAACTTTTTGTCTAGAGTGTCTCTAGATGATGCATACCAAAAATCAAGCCAATCACACAAGCGCTCTAGGAGGAGTTCGAAAAAGTAGGTGTTCAATATAATTCACAATGGCCGACAGGAAGTAGGTTTGACTCAGACATATTTTATACAGTCGGACTCAGCATTAGCCAAGGAATCAATAGAGTGAAGTCTTATGTCATAGTGGCAATTTAATCAAATGACATAAAGATTTTAAAAAAAATGTTTACATATCCTGACCACTAGGTGGCGCCGTCCTAAAGATTTAAAGGTGCGCTCAGAACATGTCACTGATGAACCATGCCAAATTTCGTAGCGATACGCCAATCTGTTTGTGAAATACTGAACTTAATGAGAAAATTCAAAATGGCCGACACCCAAAATGGCCGACCGAAAACCGTTTGGTATCGTTTGACTCGGCATGCCTCAAGGAATCTAACAAGACCACCTTCATGATTTTAGACTCAAGTTTGAAGTAGTTATAAGCGAAAATAGGCATTTTTCAAATCTCGTGACCACTAGGTGGCGCTGTGACGAAACGTTGCAGGCACCCTCAGGTCATGACTGTAATGACATATACCAAGTTTCGTGTCGATACAATAAAGTTTTGCGAAGATAAGGCCTCACGTCCGTTTTGGCGTGCTCGCCGTCATATATGTTGTCAATTTATATGAGAACGCATTGGTCTATCAAAAAGCTTTTGATAACTTTTTGTCTTGGGTGTCTCTAGATGCTACATACCAAAGGACATGCAAATCAGACAAACGGTCTAGGAGGAGTTCGAAAAAGTAGGTTTTACGAAAAATTCAAAATGGCGGAAAGATGTGCATGACACAAATGACATCAATGTGTGCATTTGAATCATCATGAGCCAAGGATTCAGAGGAAACAAGAATTTAGTTTCTAGGACTCACGGGTCAGAAGTTATGAGCATGAAAATAAGTGGATTTTTGGACTGTTGGTGGCGCTAGAGGGTTTGAGTCAGACACACCAATGTTGCTATAGTAACTTCTAAGACTGTCCTCTACATGTGTGCCAAATTTCATAACTTTCCTATGTACGGTTCTATGGGCTGCCATTGACTTCAATGGCGGAAGAACAAGAAGAAGAAATATAGCTGCAAGCAGCAATGCCGGGGTCAAGCCGAAAAGGGCACAAAGGATGTAAAATTGAGATTGGATAAGCAGATTGAAGAACCTAGGTAAACCTAATAATTTTAGATGAAAAAACTAAAAAGTTATCAACAAAAATAATCTATGTTCTTGTCTACTGCAATCGTCCTTCTGTTATTGACAATCATGGAACATTAGAGCACTGAAGGACATGTGAGTGGTGTTTGCAGTGGTAAAACGTAGGTCACATCATGTTACAGCAAGTTTATTGAGTCAAAAGAGACCACCCCCATGTCTCTACAATGTTCTGATGCAGAGATATAGCTTTTGCAAAAACGGTTGATAAGGTATTCTCAATGGTTGCTAGGGAGTCAATTGGCAACCACCAGTGATTATAGTCAAAGCCATGAAAGGAATAATCCATGATGACTCCTGGTTTTAGATGTGTTGTTGCAGTAGTTTTAGGCAAAAATACCATATTCTATCTCAAAACCAGTAGGTGGCAAAATGACAAAATTGCGCATGCAAGATCAGGTCATGATTGTGTTACATCTAGCTACTATTATGTCTATACACTTTAGTTTAGTTAAGAAACAGTTGTATGACCATAAGGCTGGCTTGTTATCAAAGGTTTTGTTCAATTATAAGGCCATCTAGTGGTGAAAGCATACAATTTTTTTTGTGTGACCTCAGAATGTGCTCATACATCAGCGTATCAAATCTGGTGAAAAAATCTCTTTTCGTTACGAAGTTACAACCATTTATGTGTAAAAACACAAAATTTGAAGTTACTTTTTCGTTTTTTGCAATTTTCGGCAATTTCTGATGAAAATTTTAATATAACGCCAATAGAACTTTTTGTTCAGAAGGTAAGGTTAGTTTCTTCCTATGGTGTTTTCGAGTCGATCGGAAAAACGTTCGCGGAGATATTCACACATGTTTTTTAAGCGCTATTTTGCTGCGCAGGGTTAACCGTAAGGCGGATTCTTGCATGTTTGGTATCGTTGGACTCGGCAACTACCCAGAACTCCAAAGAAACAAGTCCCGTGAAAATATGTCAATCGGGGCCAAAGTTATAGGCATGTAAAGCATTGGTCTGGCCACTAGGTGGCGCTGCGACGAAACTGTGCATGCCCCCTCAGCTCCTGACTGACATCACAAGTATCAAGTGTCGTGTCAATAGGGCTAAGTTTGACGAAGATACAGCCTAAAATCTGTTTTTTTGTGCTCTACGTTAAATTCGTTAAGGCGGTATACGACAACGGATTGCTGTATCAAAATTCTTTTGATAACTTTTTGCCATGAGTGTCTCAAGATGATACATACCGATTTTCGTGGCAATCGGACAAAAGCTCTAGGACGAGTTCGAAAAAGTAGGTTTTACGAATAATTCAAAATGGCGGAAAAATTTTCATGACGGAAAATGACGACATAGGGTCCAATCGAATCGTCTTGAGCCAAGGAATCAGAAGAAGCAAGAATTTTGTTTCTAGGGCTTACGGATCAGAAGTTATAAGCAAAAGCATAAGTGCAATTTTGGACTGTTGGTGGCGCTAGCGGGTTAGACATAGAGACTCCAAATTTGCTGTGGGGACACATTGGACTGTCCTCTATCAGTGTGCCAAATTTCATAACTTTCCTACGTACGGTTCTATGGGCTGCCATAGACCGCAATGGCGGAAGAAGAAGAATAACTAATAATAATAATAATTGTTATAAGAAAACTAACAAATACAATAGGGGTCTTCGCCCCTTCGGGGCTTGACCCCTAATAATATATAATAATAATAATAAATATAGCTGCAAGCAGCGATACCGGGGTCAAGCCAAACATGGCAAAAAATGATTCATACGTGATGACTGTCATGATTTAAGATCTAAGTTTGCATTAGTTTTATGAAAAAAAAGCAATTTTTTCGTATCTTGAGACCACTAGGTGGCACTGTGCCAAAAGAATAGATGGTGCCTCAGGTCATGACTGTGATGACACATACCAAATTTAGTGTAAATACAATAAAGCGATACGGAGATATAGCCTTAAATGACTTGACCACTAGGGGGCACTGACCAAAAAATAAATTGTGACTCAGGTCTTGATTGTGATGACACCCACCAAATTTGGTGTAAATACAATAAAGAGATGCAGAGATATAGCCTTAAATGACTTGACCACTAGGGGGCACTGACCAAAAAATAAATTGTGACTCAGGTCTTGATTGTGATTACACCCACCAAATTTGGTGTAAATACGATAAAGAGATGCAGAGATATAGCTTCAAATCTCTTGACCACTAGGGGGCACCGGAAAGTTTACAAGTCCTCTCAGAACATGTTGCTGATGAACCATACCAAGTTTCATAACAATACGCAATTGCGTTTCTGAAATACTTGAACTTAAAGAAAAATTCAAAATAGCCGACACCCAAAATGGCCGACCGAAAACCGTTTGGTATCGTTTGACTCGGCATGCCTCAAGGACTCTAACAAGACCACCTTCATGATTTTAGACTCAAGTTTGAAGTAGTTATAAGCGAAAATAGGCATTTTTCGAATCTCGTGACCACTAGGTGGCGCTGTGACGAAACATTGCAGGCACCCTCAGGTCATGACTGTAATGACATATACCAAGTTTCGTGTCGATACAATAAAGTTTTGCGAAGATAAGGCCTCACGTCCGTTTTGGCGTGCTCGCCGCCATATATGTTGTCAATTTATATGAGAACGCATTGGTCTATCAAAAAGCTTTTGATAACTTTTTGTCTTGGGTGTCTCTAGATGCTACATACCAAAGGACATGCAAATCGGACAAACGGTCTAGGAGGAGTTCGAAAAAGTAGGTTTTATGAAAAATTCAAAATGGCGGAAAGATGTGCATGACACAAATTACATCCATGTGTGCATTTGAATCATCATGAGCCAAGGATTCAGAGGAAACAAGAATTTAGTTTCTAGGACTCACGGGTCAGAAGTTATGAGCATGAACATAAGTGGATTTTGGACTGTTGGTGGCGCTAGAGGGTTTGAGTCAGACACACCAATGTTGCTATAGTAACTTCTAAGACCGTCCGCTACATGTGTGCCAAATTTCATAACTTTCCTATGTACGGTTCTATGGGCTGCCATTGACTTCAATGGCGGAAGAACAAGAAGAAGAATAATATATAATAATAATAATAATAAATATAGCTGCAAGCAGCGATACCGGGGTCAAGCCGAACATGGCAAAAAATTATTTATATGTGATGACTGTCATGATTTAAGATCTAAGTTTGCATTAGTTTTATGAAAAAAATAGCAATTTTTTCGTATCTTGAGACCACTAGGTGGCGCTGTGCCGAAACAATAAATGGTAGCTCAGGTCATGACTGTGATGACACATACCAAATTTAGTGTAAATACAATAAAGCGATATGGAGATATAGCCTTAAATGACTTGACCACTAGGGGGCACTGACCAAACAATAAATTGTGACTCAGGTCTTGATTGTGATGACACCCACCAAATTTGGTGTTAATACGATAAAGAGATGAAGAGATATAGTTTCAAATCTTTTGACCACTAGGGGGTGCCGAAAAGTTTACAAGTCCTCCCAGAACATGTTGCTGATGAACCATACTAAGTTTCATAACAATACGCAATTGTGTTTCTGAAATACTTCAATTAAAAAGAAAAAATTCAAAATGGCCGACACACAAAATGGCCGACCAAGAACCATTTGGTATCGTTTGACTCAGCATGCCTCACGAAATCTAAAAAGACTAGTCTCATAATTTTACATTCAAGTTTGCAGTAGTTATAAGCAAAAATAGACATATTTTATATCTCATGACCAGGAGGGGGCAGTGTGACGAAATGGTGCATGCACCCTCAGGTCATCACTGTTATGACATATACCAAGTCTCATATTAATACGCAAAAGTTTTGCGAAGATACAGGCTCAAACACATTTTGGCGTGCTCGCCCTCGCATTCTTTGATGCGTTATACGACAACGGATAGGTCTACCGAAAAGCTTTTGATAACTTTTTGTCTAGAGTGACTCTAGATGATGCCTACCAAAATTCAAGCCAATCAAACAAGCGCTCTAGGAGGAGTTCGAAAAAGTAGGTCTTCAATATAATTCAAAATGGCCGACAGGAAGTAGGTTTGACTCAGACATACTTGGTACAGTTGGACTCAGCATGAGCCAAGGAATCAATAGAGTGAAGTCTTATGTCATAGTGGCAATTTAATCAAATGAAATAAAGATTTTAAACAATTTATTTACATATTCTGACCACTAGGCGGCGCCGTCCTAAAGATTTATAGGTGCGCTCAGAACATGTCACTGATGAACCATGCCAAATTTCGTAGCGATACGCCATTCTGTTTGTGAAATACTGAACTTAATGAGAAAATTCATAATGGCCGACACCCAAAATGGCCGACCGAAAACCGTTTGGTATCGTTTGACTCGGCATGCCTCAAGGAATCTAACAAGACCACCTTCATGATTTTAGACTCAAGTTTGAAGTAGTTATAAGCGAAAATAGGCATTTTTCGAATCTCGTGACCACTAGGTGGCGCTGTGACGAAACGTTGCAGGCACCCTCAGGTCATGACTGTAATGACATATACCAAGTTTCGTGTCGATACAATAAAGATTTGCGAAGATATGGCCTCACGTCCGTTTTGGCGTGCTCGCCGCCATATATGTTGTCAATTTATACAAGAACGCATTGGTCTATCAAAAAGCTTTTGATAACTTTTTGTCTGGGGTGTCTCTAGATGCTATATACCAAAGGACATGCAAATCGGACGGACGCTCTAGGAGGAGTTCGAAAAAGTAGGTTTTACGGAAAAATCAAAATGGCGGAAAGATTTGCATGACACAAATGACATCAACGTATGCAATTGAATCATCATGAGCCAAGGATTCAGAAGAAACAGGAATTTAGTTTCTAGGACTCACGAGTCAGAAGTTATGAGCATGAACATAAGTGGATTTTTGGACTGTTGGTGGCGCTAGAGGGTTTGAGTCAGACACACCAATGTTGCTAAAGTAACTTCTAAGACCGTCCTCTACATGTGTGCCAAATTTCATAACTTTCCTATGTACGGTTCTATGGGCTGCCATTGACTTTAATGGCGGAAGAACAAGAAGAAGAATAATATATAAATATAGCTGCAAGCAGCGATACCGGGGTCAAGCCGAATATGGCAAAAAATGAATCATATGGATGACTGCCATGAACTGATGACACCCACCAAATTTGGTGTAAATACAATAAAGCAATACAGAGATTTAGCCTAAAATGTCTTGACCACTAGGGGGCACTGGCTAAAACTATAGATGTTGACTCGGAACATTACTGTAATAACACCCACCAAATTTGGTGTTAATACGATGAAGAGATGCAGAGATATAGCCTCAAATCTTTTTGACCACGAGGGGGCACCAAAAAGTTTACAAGTCCTCTCAGAACATGTTGCTGATGAACCATACCAAGTTTCATAACAATACGCAGTTGCGTTAATGAAATACTTGACTTAAAGGAATAAATCAAAATGGCCGACACCCAAAATGGCCGACCAAAAACCATTTGGTATCGTTTGACTCGACATGCTTCAAGAAATCTAACAAAACCACTTTCATAATTTTACACACATGCTTGCAGTAGTTATAAGCAAAAATAGTCGATTTTCATATCTCGAGACCAGTAGGGGGCAGTGTGACGAAATGGTGCATGCACCCTCAGGTCATCACTGTTTTGACATATACCAAGTCTCATATCAATACGCGAAAGTTTTGCGAAGATACAGGCTCAAACACATTTTGGCGTGCTTGCCCTCACATTCTTTCATGCGTTATACGACAACGAATAGGTCTACCGAAAAGCTTTTGATAACTTTTTGTCTGGAGTGTCTGTAGATGATGCATACCAAAAATCAAGCCAATCAAACAAACGGTCTAGGAGGAGTTCGAAAAAGTAGGTGTTCAATATAATTCAAAATGGCCGACAGGAAGTAGGTTTGACTCTGACATTTTTGGTACAATCGGACTCAGCACGAGCCAAGGAATCAATAGAGTGAAGTCTCATGTCAGTGCGGCAAATGAATCAAATGCTATAAAGATTTTAAACAATTTCTTAACATATCCTGACCACTAGGTGGCGCTGTCCTAAAGATTTACAGGTGCGCTCAGAACATGTCACTGATGAACCATGCCAAATTTCCTATTGATACATCATTCTGTTTGTGAAATACTGAACTTAATGAGAAAATTTAAAATGGCCGACACCCAAAATGGCCGACCGAAAACCGTTTGGTATCGTTTGACTCGGCATGCCTCAAGGTATCTAACAAGACCACCTTCATGATTTTAGACTCAAGTTAGAAGTAGTTACAAGCAAAAATAGGCATTTTTCGAAACTCGTGACCACTAGGTGGCGCTGTGACGAAACGTTGCAGGCACCCTCAGGTCATGACTGTAATGACATATACCAAGTTTCGTGTCGATACACATAAGTTTTGCGAAGATATGGCCTCACGTCCGTTTTGGCGTGCTCGCCGCCGTATATGTTGTCACGGTATACAAGAACGCATTGGTCTATCAAAAAGCTTTTGATAACTTTTTGTCAGGGGTGTCTCTAGATGCTATATACCAAAGGACATGCAAATCGGACAAACGCTCTAGGAGGAGTTCGAAAAAGTAGGTTTTACGGAAAATTCAAAATGGCGGAAAGATGTGCATGACAGCAATGACATCAATGTGTGCAATTGAATCATCATGAGCCAAGGAATCAGAGGAATTAAGAATTTAGTTTCTAGGACTCACGGGTCAGAAGTTATGAGCATGAACATAAGTGGATTTTTGGACTGTTGGTGGCGCTAGAGGGTTTGAGTCAGACACACCAATGTTGCTACAGTAACTTCTGAGACCGTCCTCTACATGTGTGCCAAATTTCATAACTTTCCTATGTACGGTTCTATGGGCTGCCATTGACTTCAATGGCGGAAGAACAAGAAGAAGAATAATATATAATAATAATAATAAATATAGCTGCAAGCAGCGATACCGGGGTCAAGCCAAACATGGCAAAAAATGATTCATACGTGATGACTGTCATGATTTAAGATCTAAGTTTGCAATAGTTTTATGAATAAAATAACAATTTTTTGTATCTTGAGACCACTAGGTGGCGCGGTGCAGAAACAATAGATGGTGCCTCAGGTCATGACTGTGATGACACATACCAAATTTAGTGTAAATACGATAAAGCAATACAGAGATATAGCCTTAAATGACTTGACCACTAGGGGGCACAAACCAAACAATAAATTGTGACTCAGGTCTTGATTGTGATGACACCCACCAAATTTGGTGTAAATACAATAAAGAGATGCAGAGATATAGCCTTAAATGACTTGACCACTAGGGGGCACTGACCAAAAAATAAAGTGTGACTCAGGTCTTGATTGTGATGACACCCACCAAATTTGGTGTAAATACGATAAAGAGATGCAGAGATATAGCTTGAAATCTCTTGACCACTAGGGGGCACCGAAAAGTTTACAAGTCCTCCCAGAATATGTAGGTAATGAACCATACCAAGTTTCATAACAATACACAGTTGCGTTTCTGAAATACTTGAACTTAAAGAAAAATTCAAAATGGCCGACACACAAAATGGCCGACCAAAAACCATTTGGTATCGTTTGACTCGCCATGCCTCACGAAATCTAACAAGACCAGTCTCATAATTTTACATTCAAATTTGCAGTAGTTATAAGCAAAAATAGACATTTTTTATATCTCGTGACCAGTAGGGGGCAGTGTGACGAAATGGTGCATGCACCCTCAGGTCATGACTGTAATGACATATACCAAGTTTCGTGTCGATACAATAAAGTTTTGCGAAGATACGGCCTCACGTCCGTTTTGGCGTGCTCGCCGCCATATATGTTGTCAATTTATACGAGAACGCATTGGTCTATCAAAAAGCTTTTGATAACTTTTTGTCTGTGGTGTCTCTAGATGCTACATACCAAAGGACATGCAAATCGGACGGACGGTCTAGGAGGAGTTCGAAAAAGTAGGTTTTACGGAAAATTCAAAATGGCGGAAAGATGTGCATGACACAAATGACATCAACATGTGCAATTGAATCATCATGAGCCAAGGATTCAGAGGAAACAAGAATTTATTTTCTAGGACTCACGGGTCAGAAGTTGTGAGCATGAACATTAGTGGATTTTTGGACTGTTGGTGGCGCTAGAGGGTTTGAGTCAGACACACCAATGTTGCTATAGTAACTTCTGAGACTGTCCTCTACATGTGTGCCAAATTTCATAACTTTCCTACGTACGGTTCTATGGGCTGCCATTGACTTCAATGGCGGAAGAGGAAACATAATAATAATAATAATAATAATAATAATAATAATAATAATAATAAGAAAACTAACAATAACAATAGGGTTCTACGCCCCTTCGGGGCTTGACCCCTAATAATAAGAAAACTAACAATAACAATAGGGTTCTACGCCCCTTCGGGGCTTGACCCCTAAATATAGCTGCAAGCAGCGATACCGGGGTCAAGCCAAACATGGCAAAAAATGATTCATACGTGATGACTGTCATGATTTAAGATCTAAGTTTGCATTAGTTTTATGAAAAAAATTGAATTTTTTTCTAATCTTGAGACCACTAGGTGGCGCTCTGCTGAAACAATAGATGGTGCCTCAGGGCATGACTGTGATGACACATACCAAATTTAGTGTAAATACAATAAAGCGATACGGAGATATAGCCTTAAATGACTTGACCACTAGGGGGCACTGACCAAACAATAAATTGTAACTCAAGCCTTGATTGTGATGACACCCTCCAAATTTGGTGTAAATACGATAAAGAGATGCAGAGATATAGCTTCAAATCTCTTGACCACTAGGGGGCGCCGAAAAGTTTACAAGTCCTCCCAGAACATGTTGCTGATGAACCATACCAAGTTTCATAACAATACGCAATTGTGTTTCTGAAATACTTGAACTTAAAGAAAAAATTCAAAATGGCTGACACACAAAATGGCCGACCAAAAACCATTTGGTATCGTTTGACTCGGTATGCCTCAAGAAATCTAACAAGACCAGTCTCATAATTTTACATTCAAGTTTGCAGTAGTTATAAGCAAAAATAGACATGTTTTATATCTCGTGACCAGTAGGGGGCAGTGTGACGAAATGGTGCATGCACCCTCAGGTCATCACTGTTATGACATATACCAAGTCTCATATTAATACGCAAAAGTTTTGCGAAGATACAGGCTCAAACACATTTTGGCGTGCTCGCCCTCGCATTCATTGATGCGTGATACGACAACGGAAAGGTCTACCGAAAAGCTTTTGATAACTTTTTGTCTGGAGTGTCTCTAGATGATGCATACCAAAAATCAAGCCAATCACACGAGCGCTCTAGGAGGAGTTCGAAAAAGTAGGTGTTCAATATAATTCAAAATGGCTGACAGGAAGTAGGTTTGATTCGGACATATTTGGTACAGTCGGACTCAGCACGAGCCAAGGAATCAATAGAGTGAAGTCTCATGTCTGTGTGGCAATTTAATCAAATGATATAAAGATTTTAAACAATTTCTTTACATATCCTGACCACTAGGTGGCGCCGTCCTAAAGATTTATAGGTGCGCTCAGAACATGTCACTGATGAACAATGCCAAATTTCGTAGCGATACGCCATTCTGTTTGTGAAATACTGAACTTAATGAGAAAATTCAAAATGGCCGACACCCAAAATGGCCGACCGAAAACCGTTTGGTATCGTTTGACTCGGCATGCCACAAGGAATCTAACAAGACCACCTTCATGATTTTAGACTCAAGTTTGAAGTAGTTATAAGCGAAAATAGGCATTTTTCGAATCTCGTGACCATTAGGTGGCGCTGTGACGAAACGTTGCAGGCACCCTCAGGTCAAGACTGTAATGACATATACCAAGTTTCGTGTCGATACACCAAAGATTGGCGAAGATACGGCCTCACGTCCGTTTTGGCGTGCTCGCCGCCGTATATGTTGTCACGGTATACGAGAACGCATTGGTCTATCAAAAAGCTTTTGATAACTTTTTGTCTGGGGTGTCTCTAGATGCTAGATACCAAAGGACATGCAAATCGGACAAACGCTCTAGGAGGAGTTCGAAAAAGTAGGTTTTACGGAAAATTCAAAATGGCGGAAAGATGTGCATGACACAAATGAAATCAATGTGTGCAATTGAATCATCATGAGCCAAGGATTCAGAGGAAACAAGAATTTAGTTTCTAGGTCTTACGGGTCAGAAGTTATGAGCATGAACATGAGTGGATTTTTGGACTGTTGGTGGCGCTAGAGGGTTTGAGTTAGACACACCAATGTTGCTATAGTAACTTCTAAGACTGTCCTCTACATGTGTGCCAAATTTTATAACTTTCCTATGTACGGTTCTATGGGCTGCCATTGACTTCAATGGCGGAAGAACAAGGATGAATAATAATAATAATAAGAAAACTAACAATAACAATAGGGTTCTACGCCCCTTCGGGGCTTGACCCCTAAATATAGCTGCAAGCAGCGATACCGGGGTCAAGCCAAACATGGCAAAAAATTATTCATACGTGATGACTGTCATGATTTAAGATCTAAGTTTGCATTAGTTTTAGGAAAAAAATAGCAATTTTTTTGTATCTTGAGACCACTAGGTGGCGCTCTGTCGAAACAATAGATGGTGCCTCAGGTCATGACTGTGATGACACATACCAAATTTAGTGTAAATACGATAAAGCGATACGGAGATATAGCCTTAAATACCTTGACCACTAGGGGGCTCTGACCAAACAATAAATTGTGACTCAGGTCTTGATTGTGATGACACCCACCAAATTTGGTGTAAATATGATAAAGAGATGCAGAGATATAGCTTCAAATCTCTTGACCACTAGGGGGCGCCGAAAAGTTTACAAGTCCTCCCAGAACATGTTGCTGATGAACCATACCAAGTTTCATAACAATACGCAATTGCGTTTCTGAAATACTTGAACTTAAAGAAAAAATTCAAAATGGCCGACACACAAAATGGCCGACCAAAAACCATTTGGTATCGTTTGACTCGGCATGCCTCACGAACTCTAACAAGACCGCTCTCATAATTTTACATTCAAGTTTGCAGTAGTTATAAGCAAAAATAGACATTTTTTATATCTTGTGACCAGTAGGGGGCAGTGTGACGAAACGGTGCATGCACCCTCAGGTCATCACTGTTATGACATATACCAAGTCTCATATTAATACGCAAAAGTTTTGCGAAGATACAGGCTCAAAGACATTTTGGCGTGCTCGCCCTCGCATTCTTTGATGCGTTATACGACAACGGATAGGTCTACCGAAAAGCTTTTGATAACTTTTTGTCTAGAGTGTCTCTAGATGATGCATACCAAAATTCAAGCCAATCACACGAGCGCTCTAGGAGGAGTTCGAAAAAGTAGGTGTTCAATATAATTCAAAATGGCCGACAGGAAGTAGGTTTGACTCAGACATATTTGGTACAGTCAGACTCAGCATGAGCCAAGGAATCAATAGAGTGAAGACTTATGTCATAGTGGCAATTTAGTCAAAAGATATAAAGATTTTAAACAATTTATTTACATATCCTGACCACTAGGTGGCGCCGTCCTAAAGATTTATAGGTGCGCTCAGAACATGTCACCGATGAACCATGCCAAATTTCGTAGCGATACGCCATTCGGTTTGTGAAATACTGAACTTAATGAGAAAATTCAAAATGGCCGACACCCAAAATGGGCGACCGAAAACGGTTTGGTATCGTTTGACTCGGCATGCCTCAAGGAATCTAACAAGACCTCCTTCATGATTTTAGACTCAAGTTTGAAGTATTTATAAGCGAAAATAGGCATTTTTCGAATCTCGTGACCACTAGGTGGCGCTGTGACGAAACGTTGCAGGCACCCTCAGGTCATGACTGTTATGACATATGCCAAGTTTCGTGTCGATACACAAAAGTTTTGCGAAGATACGGCCTCACGTCCGTTTTGGCGTGCTCGCCGCCATATATGTTGTCAATTTATACGAGAACGCAATGGTCTATCAAAAAGCTTTTGATAACTTTTTGTCTTGGGTGTCTCTAGATGCTACATACCAAAGGACCTGCAAATCGGACAAACGGTCTAGTAGGAGTTCGAAAAAGTAGGTTTTACGGAAAATTCAAAATGGCGGAAAGATGTGTATGACACAAATGACATCAATGTGTGCAATTGAATCATCATGAGCCAAGGATTCAGAGGAAACAAGAATTTAGTTTCTAGGACTCACGGGTCAGAAGTTGTGAGCATGAACATAAGTGGATTTTTGGACTGTTGGTGGCGCTAGAGGGTTTGAGTCAGACACACCAATGTTGCTATAGTAACTTCTGAGACTGTCCTCTACATGTGTGCCAAATTTCATAACTTTCCTATGTACGGTTCTATGGGCTGCCATTGAATTTCGGCGGAAGAACGAGGAAGAAAAATAATAATAAATATAGCTGCAAGCAGCAATACCGGGGTCAAGCCAAACATGGCAAAAATTATTCATACGTGATGACTGTCATGATTTAAGATCTAAGTTTGCATTAGTTTTATGAAAAAATAGCAATTTTTTTGTATCTTGAGACCACTAGGTGGCGCTGTACCGAAACAATAGATGGTGCCTCAGGTCATGACTGTGATGACACATACCAAATTTAGTGTAAATACGATAAAGCGATACGAAGATATAGCCTTAAATGACTTGACCACTAGGGGGCACTGACCAAACAATAAATTGTGACTCAGGTCTTGATTGTGATGACACCCACCAAATTTGGTGTAAATACGATAAAGAGATGCAGAGATATAGCTTCAAATCTCTTTTGACCACTAGGGGGCGCCGAAAATTTTACAAGTCCTCTCAGAACATGTTGCTGATGAACCATACCAAGTTTCATAACAATACGCAATTGCGTTTCTGAAATACTTGAAATTAAAGAAAAAATTCAAAATGGCCGACACACAAAATGGCCGACCAAAAACCATTTGGTATTGTTTGACTCGGCATGCCTCACGAAATCTAACAAGACCAGTCTCATAATTTTACATTCAAGTTTGCAGTAGTTATAAGCAAAAATAGACATATTTTATATCTCGTGACCAGTAGGGGGCAGTGTGACGAAATGGTGCATGCACCCTCAGGTCATCACTATTATGACATATACCAAGTCTCATATTAATACGCAAAAGTATTGCGAAGATACAGGCTCAAACACATTTTGGCGTGCTCGCCCTCGCATTCTTTGATGCGTTATACGACAACGGATAGGTCTACCGAAAAGCTTTTGATAACTTTTAGTCTAGAGTGTCTCTAGATGATGCATACCAAAAATCAAGCCAATCACACGAGCACTCTAGGAGGAGTTCGAAAAAGTAGGTGTTCAATATAATTCAAAATGGCCGACAGGAAGTAGGTTTGACTCAGACATATTTGGTACAGTCTGACTCAGCATGAGCCAAGGAATCAATAGAGTGAAGTCTTATGTCATAGTGGCAATTTAATCAAATGATATAAAGATTTGAAACAATTTCTTTACATATCCTGACCACTAGGTGGCGCCGTTCTAAAGATTTATAGGTGCGCTCAGAACATGTCACTGATGAACCATGCCAAATTTTGTAGCGATAGGCCATTCTGTTTGTGAAATACTGAACTTAATGAGAAAATTCAAAATGTCCGACACCCAAAATGGCCGACCGAAAACCGTTTGGCATCGTTTGACTCTGCATGCCTCAAGGAATCTAACAAGACCACCTTCATGATTTTAGACTCAAGTTTGAAGTAGTTTTAAGCGAAAATAGGCATTTTTCGAATTTCATGACCACTAGGTGGCGCTGTGACGAAACGTTGCAGACACCCTCAGGTCATGACTGTAATGACATATACCAAGTTTCGTGTCGATACAATAAAGTTTTGCGAAGATACGGCCTTACGTCCATTTTAGCGTGCTCGCCGCCTTGTATGTTGTCACTGTATACGAGAACGCATTGGTCTATCAAAAAGCTTTTGATAACTTTTTGTCTGGGGTGTCTCTAGATGCTATATACCAAAGGACATGCAAATCGGACGAACGCTCTAGGAGGAGTTCGAAAAAGTAGGTTTTACGGAAAATTCAAAATGGCGGAAAGATTTGCATGACACAAATGTCATCAATGTGTGCATTTGAATCATCATGAGCAAAGGATTCAGAGGAAACAAGAATTTAGTTTCTAGGACTCACGGGTCAGAAGTTATGAGCATGAACATAAGTGGATTTTTGGACTGTTGGTGGCGCTAGAGGGTTTGAGTCAGACACACCAATGTTGCTATAGTAACTTCTGAGACTGTCCTCTACATGTGTGCCAAATTTCATAACTTTCCTATGTACGGTTCTATGGGCTGCCATTGACTTTCGGCGGAAGAACGAGGAAGATAAATAATAATAATAATAATAAGAAAACTAACAATAACAATAGGTGTCTACGCCACTTCGTGGCTTGACCCCTAAATATAGCTGCAAGCAGCGATACCGGGGTCAAGCCAAACATGGCAAAAAATGATTCATACATTATGACTGTCATGATTTAAGATCTAAGTTTGCATTACTTTTGTGAAAAAAATAGCAATTTTTTCGTATCTTGAGACCACTAGGTGGCACTGTGCCGAAAGAATAGATGGTGCCTCAGGTCATGACTGTGATGACACATACCAAATTTAGTGTAAATACAATAAAGCGATACGGAGATATAGCCTTAAATGACTTGACCACTAGGGGGCACTGACCAAAAAATAAATTGTGACTCAGGTCTTGATTGTGATGACACCCACCAAATTTGGTGTTAATATGATAAAGAGATGAAGAGATATAGCTTCAAATCTCTTGACCACTAGGGGGCACCGAAAAGTTTACAAGTCCTCCCAGAACATGTTGCTGATGAACCATACCAAGTTTCATAACAATACGCAATTGTGTTTCTGAAATACTTCAATTTAAAGAAAAAATTCAAAATGGCCGACACACAAAATGGCCGACCAAAAACCATTTGGTATCGTTTGACTCGGCATGCCTCACGAAATCTAAAAAGACTAGTCTCATAATTTTACATTCAAGTTTGCAGTAGTTATAAGCAAAAATAGACATATTTTATATATCGTGACCAGTAGGGGGGAGTGTGACGAAATGGTGCATGCACCCTCAGGTCATCACTGTTATGACATATACCAAGTCTCATATTAATACACAAAAGTTTTGCGAAGATACAGGCTCAAACACATTTTGGCGTGCTCGCCCTCGCATTCTTTGATGCGTTATACGACAACGGATAGGTCTACCGAAAAGCTTTTGATAACTTTTTGTCTAGAGTGTCTCTAGATGATGCCTACCAAAATTCAAGCCAATCAAACAATCGCTCTAGGAGGAGTTCGAAAAAGTAGGACTTCAATATAATTCAAAATGGCCGACAGGAAGTAGGTTTGACTCCGACATATTTGGTACAGTCAGACTCAGCATGAGCCAAGGAATCAATAGAGTGAAGTCTTATGTCATAGTGGCAATTTAATCAAATGAAATAAAGATTTTAAACAATTTATTTACATATTCTGACCACTAGGTGGCGCCGTCCTAAAGATTTATAGGTGGGCTCAGAACATTTCACTGATGAACCATGCCAAATTTCGTAGCGATACGCCATTCTGTTTGTGAAATACTGAACTTAATGAGAAAATTCAAAATGGCCGACACCCAAAATGGCCGACCGAAAACCGTTTGGTATCGTTTGACTCGGCATGCCTCAAGGAATCTAACAAGACCACCTTCATGATTTTAGACTCAAGTTTGAAGTAGTTATAAGCGAAAATAGGCATTTTTCGAATCTCGTTACCACTAGGTGGCGCTGTGACGAAACGTTGCAGGCACCCTCAGGTCATGACTGTTATGACATATACCAAGTTTCATGTCGATAGACCAAAGTGTTGCGAAGATACAGCCTCACGTCCATTTTGGCGTGCTCGCCGCCATATATGTTGTTAATTTATGTGAGAACGCAATGGTCTATCAAAAAGCTTTTGATAACTTTTTGTCTAGGGTGTCTCTAGATGCTACATACCAAAGGACATGCAAATCGGACAAACAGTCTAGGAGAAGTTCGAAAAAGTAGGTTTTACGGAAAATTCAAAATGGCGGAAAGATGTGCATGACACAAATGACATCAATGTGTGCAATTGAATCATCATGAGCCAAGGATTCAGAGGAAACAAGAATTTAGTTTCTAGGACTCACGGGTCAGAAGTTGTGAGCATGAACATAAGTGGATTTTTGGACTGTTGGTGGCGCTAGAGGGTTTGAGTCAGACACACCAATGTTGCTATAGTAACTTCTGAGACTGTCCTCTACATGTGTGCCAAATTTCATAACTTTCCTATGTACGGTTCTAGGGGCTGCCATTGACTTCAATGGCGGAAGAGGAAACATAATAATAATAATAATAATAATAATAATAATAATAAGAAAACTAACAATAACAATAGGGTTCTACGCCCCTTCGGGGCTTGACCCCTAATAATAATAATAATAAGAAAACTAACAATAACAATAGGGTTCTACGCCCCTTCGGGGCTTGACCCCTAATAATAAGAAAACTAACAATAACAATAGGGTTCTACGCCCCTTCGGGGCTTGACCCCTAATAATAATAATAAATATAGCTGCAAGCAGCGATGCCGGGGTCAAGCCGAAAAGGGCACAGAATGAAGTATTGGTTGATGACCGTCATGATTTAAGATTTAAGAAGTTTTCAGTAGATTAAGGCAAATATAGCCATTTTTCAAATCTTGAGTGCTGTGTAGAAACAATGGGTTTTGCCTCAGGTCATGTTTGTAATGACACCCACCAAATTTAATATACATATGATTAAGCAATGTTGAGATATAGCCTCAAATGACTTGACCACTAGGGGGCACTGCACTAAAACAATAGATGGTGCCTCAGGTCACGATTGTGAAGACACCCACCAAATTTGGTGTACATACGATTAAGCAATGTGGAGATATAGCCTCAAATGACTTGACCCCTAGGGGGCACTGCATCGAAACAATAGATGGTTCCTCAGGTCATGATTGTGATGACATCCACCAAATTTGATATACATACGATTAAGCAATGTTGAGATATAGCCTCAAATGACTTGACCACGAGGGGGCACTGCCCCGAAACAACAGATGGTGCCTCAGGTCATGATTGTGATGACACCCACCAAATTTGATATACATACAATTAAGCAATGTTGATATATAGCCTCAAATGACTTGACCACTAGGAGGCACTGCACCGATACAATAGATGGTGCATCAGGTCATGATTGTGATGACACCCACCAAATTTGGTGTACATATGATTAAGCAATGTGGAGATATGGCCTCAAATGACTTGACCACTAGGTGGCACTGCACCGAAACAATAGATGATGCCTTGGGTCATGATTGTGATGACACCCACAAAATTTGATATACATATGATTAAGCAATGTTGAAATATAGCCTCAAATGACTTGACCACTGGGGGCACTGCACCGAAACAATATGGTGCCTCAGGTCATGATTGTGATGACAAATCCAAATTTGGTGTACATACAATAAAGTGATCTGGAGATAAAGCCTCAAAACTCTTAACCAGTAGGGGCACTGAAAAGTTTACAAGGGCTTTCAAAAAATGTCACTGATGAACTAGGTGGTGCAGTAACAAAACATTCCATACACCCTCAGTTCATGACATTTCCAAGTTGTGAAACATTCACCTATTCATACAGTGTCAGCCACACAAGAGCCATCCAGCTCATCGGGAGAATTTGGGCTTAGATGTCTCACTCATGGACACCTCAACACTTGGTCAGGTGGAGCTGGGGTTTGAACCACCAACCTTCCGATTTGTGGACAACCTACACTAACCACTGAACCACTGCCAATACACACATCAATGTGCAAAACCTTTGCGAAGATATAGCCTCAAATCCATTTTCGTGCTCGCCATTATATTTGTTGATGTGCTATACAACAACTGACAAAAACTTTTTCTCTAGAGTCTAGATTGTGTGTACCAAATCCAAGCCAATCAAACGAACGCTGTAGGAGGAGTTTTGAAAAAGTTGGTATGCTTTGTTATTGAAAATGGCAGACAGAAAACGTTTTGATATCATTTGACTCAGCATGCCTCAAGGAATCTAACAATAGCACTTTCATGAATTTAGACTAAATTTTGCAGTAGTTATAAGCAAAAAAAAATCACTTTTCAATGACTGTTATGACATATAACTCATGGACATCTTGACACTTGGTCAGGTGGAGCTGGGGTTTGAACCACCAACCTTCCGATTTGTAGACAACCACCACTAACCCCTGATCCACTGAACCACTGCCAATGTGCAAAACTTTTGCGAAGATATAGCCGCAAATCCATTGTGGCATGCTCATCAACATGCTCAAACTAGGTGGCGCTGTACCGAAACTGTGCACGCACTCTCAGGTCATGACTGCCATCAAAACTACCAAATCTCATGTGAATATGTTTAACTTTGGAGAAGATACTGCCTCAAATCCGTTTGTTCCCACTCTGCGTAAAATTTGTTGACGCGGTGTACGGACACGGATTGGCGGATCGACACGAATTCCATAACTTTTTGCCATGAGTGTCTCTAGATGCTACACACCCATTCTTTACGCAAATTGGACAAAAGCTCTAGGACGAGTTCGAAAAAGTAGGTTTTACAAACAATTCAAAATATCGAAATAATTAGCATGACGGAAATGATGTCATATGGTGCAATCGAATTGGCATGAGCCAAGGAATCAGAAGAAACAAGAATTGCGTTTCTATGACGTACGGGTCAGCAGTTATAACCAAAAATGTAAGTGAAAATTTGGACTGTTGGTGGCGCTATCGGGTTTGACATAGACACTCCAAATTTGGTGTGGGGACTATTTGGAATGTCCTCTTTGAGTGTGCCAAATTTCATAACTTTCCTACAAAAAAGTTAAAATTCAAAATGGCCGACCCCCAAAATGGCCGACCGAAAACCTTTTGGTATCGTTTGACTCGGCATGCCTCAAGGAATCTAACAATAGCACTTTTATAATTTTAGACTCAAGTTTGCAGTAGTTATAAGCAAAAATAGCCATTTTTCAAATCTCGTGAACACTAGGTGGCGCTGTGACGAAACTGGGCATGGACCCTCAGGTCGTGACTGCCATCAAAACTACCAAGTTTCGTATGAATACGCTTAACTTTGGTGAAGATACAGCCTCAAATCCGTTTTTTCGCGCTCTACGTAAAATTCATTGACGCGTTATACGGTAACGGATTGGTGAATCAACACGAATTCCATAACTTTTTGCCATGAGTGTCTATAGATCCTACACACACATTCTTTAAGCAAATTGGACAAAAGCTCTAGGACGAGTTCGAAAAAGTAGGTTTTACAAACAATTCAAAATATCGAAATAATTAGCATAACGGAAATGACGTCATATGGTGCAATCGAATCGGCATGAGCCAAGGAATCAGAAGAAACAAGAATTGCGTTTCTATGACGTACGGGTCAGCAGTTATAACCAAAAATGTAAGTGAAAATTTGGACTGTTGGTGGCGCTATTGGGTTTGACATAGACACTCCAAATTTGGTGTGGTGACTTTTTCGAATGTCCTCTATGAGTGTGCCAAATTTCATAACTTTCCTACGTACGGTTCTATGGGCTGCCATAGACGCAATGGCGGAAGAAGAAGAATAATAGATAATAATAATAATAATAATAATAAGAAAACTAACAATCCCAATAGGGGTCTCGCCCATTCTGGGCTTGACCCCTAATAATAATAAGAAAACTAACAATAACAATAGGGTTCTACGCCCCTTCGGGGCTTGACCCCTAAATATAGCTGCAAGCAGCGATACCGGGGTCAAGCCAAACATGGCAAAAAATGATTCATACGTGATGACTGTCATGATTTCACATCTAAGTTTGCAATATTTTTTTGAAAAAATAGCAATTTTTTTGTATCTTGAGACCACTAGGTGGCGCTGTGCCGAAACAATAGATGGTGCCTCAGGTCATGACTGTGATGACACATACCAAATTTAGTGTAAATACGATAAAGCGATATGGAGATATAGCCTTAAATGACTTGACCACTAGGGGGCACTGACCAAACAATAAATTATGACTCAGGTCTTGATTGTGATGACACCCACCAAATTTGGTGTAAATACGATAAAGCGATACGGAGATATAGCCTTAAATGACTTGACCACTAGGGGGCACTGACCAAACCATAAATTATGACTCAGGTCTTGATTGTGATGACACCCACCAAATTTGGTGTAAATACGATAAAGACATGCAGAGATATAGCTTCAAATCTCTTGACCACTAGGGGGTGCCGAAAAGTTTACAAGTTCTTCCAGAACATGTTGCTGATGAACCGTACCAAGTTTCATAACTATACGCAATTGCGTTTCTGAAATACTTGAATTTAAAGAAAAAATTCAAAATGGCCGACACACAAAATGGCCGACCAAAAACCATTTGTTATCGTTTGACTCGGCATGCCTCACGAAATCTAACAAGACCAGTCTCATAATTTTACATTCAAATTTGCAGTAGTTATAAGCAAAAATAGACATTTTTTATATCTCGTGACCAGTTGGGGGCAGTGTGACGAAATGGTGCATGCACCCTCAGGTCATCACTGTCATGACATATACCAAGTCTCATATTAATACGCAAAAGTTTTGCGAAGATACAGGCTCAAACACATTTTGGCGTGCTCGCCCTCGCATTCTTTGATGCGTTATACGACAACGGATAGGTCTACCGAAAATCTTTTGATAACTTTTTGTCTAGAGTGTCTCTAGATGATGCATACCAAAAATCAAGCCAAGCACACGAGCGCTCTAGGAGGAGTTCGAAAAAGTAGGTGTTCAATATAATTCAAAATGGCCGACAGGAAGTAGGTTTGACTCTGACATATTTGGTACAGTCGGACTCAGCACGAGCCAAGGAATCAATAGAGTGAAGTCTCATTTCAGTGTGGCAAATGAATCAAATGCTATAAAGATTTTAAACAATTTATTTATATATCCTGACCACTAGGTGGCGCTGTCCTAAAGATTTATAGGTGCGCTCAGAACATGTCACTGATGAACCATGCCAAATTTCGTAGCGATACGTCATTCTGTTTGTGAAATACTGAACTTAATGAGAAAATTCAAAATGGCCGACACCCAAAATGGCCGACCGAAAACCGTTTGTTATCGTTTGACTCGGCATGCCTCAAGGAATCTAACAAGACCACCTTCATGATTTTAGACTCAAGTTTGAAGTAGTTATAAGCGAAAATAGGCATTTTTCGAATCTCGTGACCACTAGGTGGCGCTGTGACGAAACGTTGCAGGCACCCTCAGGTCATGACTGTAATGACATATACCAAGTTTCGTGTCGATACAATAAAGTTTTGCAAAGATACAGCCTCACGTCCGTTTTGGCGTGCTCGCCACCATATATGTTGTCAATTTATACAAGAACGCATTGGTCTATCAAAAAGCTTTTGATAACTTTTTGTCTGGGGTGTCTCTAGATGCTACATACCAAAGGACATGCAAATCGGACGAACGGTCTAGGAGGAGTTCGAAAAAGTAGGTTTTACGGAAAATTCAAAATGGCGGAAAGATGTGCATGACACAAATGACATCAATGTGTGCAATTGAATCATCATGAGCAAAGGATTCAGAGGAAACAATAATTTAGTTTCTAGGACTCACGGGTCAGAAGTTATGAGCATGAACATAAGTGGATTTTTGGACTGTTGGTGGCGCTAGAGGGTTTGAGTCAGACACACCAATGTTGCTATAGTAACTTCTGAGACTGTCCTCTACATGTGTGCCAAGTTTCATAACTTTCCTACGTACGGTTCTATGGGCTGCCATTGACTTTTGGGTGGAAGAACGCGGAACAAGAATAATAATAAATATAGCTGCAAGCAGCGATACCGGGGTCAAGCCAAACATGGGAAAAAATGATTCATACGTGATGACTGTCATGATTTAAGATCTAAGTTTGCATTAGTTTTATTAAAAAATAGCATTTTTTTGTATCTTGAGACCACTATGTGGCGCTGTGCTGAAACAATAGATGGTGCCTCAGGTCTTGATTGTAATGACACCCACCAAATTTGGTGTAAATACAATAAAGAGATGCAGAGATATAGCCTTAAATGACTTGACCACTAGGGGGCACTGACCAAAAAAAAAAAAAATTGTGACTCAGGTCTTGATTGTGATGACACCCACCAAATTTGGTGTAAATACAATAAAGAGATGCAGAGATATAGCTTCAAATCTCTTGACCACTAGGGGGCACCGAAAAGTTTACAAGTCCTCCCAGAACATGTTGCTGATGAACCATACCAAGTTTCATAACAATACGCAATTGCGTTTCTGAAATACTTGAACTTAAAGAAAAATTCAAAATGGCCGACACACAAAATGGCCGACCAAAAACCATTTGGTATCGTTTGACTCTGCATGCCTCACGAAATCTAAAAAAGACCAGTCTCATAATTTTACATTCAAGTTTGCAGTAGTTATAAGCAAAAATAGACATTTTTTATATTTCGTGACCAGTAGGGGGCAGTGTGACGAAACGGTGCATGCACCCTCAGGACATCACTGTTATGACATATACCAAGTCTCATATTAATACGCAAAAGTTTTGCGAAGATACAGGCTCAAACACATTTTGGCGTGCTCGCCCTCGCATTCTTTGATGCGTTATACGACAACGGATAGGTCTACCGAAAAGCTTTTGATAACTTTTTGTCTGGAGTGTCTCTAGATGATGCGTACCAAAAATCAAGCCAATCACTCGAGCGCTCTAGGAGGAGTTCGAAAAAGTAGGTGTTCAATATAATTCAAAATGGCCGACAGGAAGTAGGTTTGACTCAGACATATTTGGTACAGTCGGACTCAGCATGAGCCAAGGAATCAATAGAGTGAAGTCTTATGTCAGTGTGGCAATTTAATCAAATGATATAAAGATTTAAAAATTTATTTATACATATCCTGACCACTAGGTGGCGCCGTCCTAAAGATTTATAGGTGCGCTCAGAACATGTCACTGATGAACCATGCCAAATTTCGTAGCGATACGCCATTCTGTTTGTGAAATACTGAACTTAATGAGAAAATTCAAAATGGCCGACACCCAAAATGGCCGACCGAAAACCGTTTGGTATCATTTGAGTCGGCATGCCTCAAGGAATCTAACAAGACCACCTTCATGATTTTAGACTCAAGTTTAAAGTAGTTATAAGCAAAAATATGCATTTTTCGAATCTCGTGACCACTAGGTGGGGCTGTGACGAAACGTTGCAGACACCCTCAGGTCATGACTGTTATGACATATACCAAGTTTCTTGTCGATACAATAAAGTTTTGCGAAGATAAGGCCTCACGTCCGTTTTGGCGTGCTCGCCGCCATATATGTTGTCAATTTATATGAGAACGCATTGGTCTATCAAAAAGCTTTTGATAACTTTTTGTCTTGGGTGTCTCTAGATGCTACATACCAAAGGACATGCAAATCGGACAAACGGTCTAGGAGGAGTTCGAAAAAGTAGGTTTTACGAAAAATTCAAAATGGCGGAAAGATGTGCATGACACAAATGATATCAATGTGTGCATTTGAATCATCATGAGCCAAGGATTCAGAGGAAACAATAATTTAGTTTCTAGGACTCACGGGTCAGAAGTTATGAGCATGAACATAAGTGGATTTTTGGACTGTTGGTGGCGCTAGAGGGTTTGAGTCAGACACACCAATGTTGCTATAGTAACTTCTAAGACTGTCCTCTACATGTGTGCCAAATTTCATAACTTTCCTATGTACGGTTCTATGGGCTGCCATTGACTTTTGGGTGGAAGAACGAGGAACAAGAATAAATATAGCTGCAAGCAGCGATACCGGGGTCAAGCCAAACATGGCAAAAAATGATTCATACGTGATGACTGTCATGATTTAGGATCTAAGTTTGCATTAGTCTTAGAAAAAAAGCAATTTTTTCGTATCTTGAGACCACCAGGTGGCACTGTGCCGAAACAATAGATGGTGCCTCAGGTCATGACTGTGATGACACATACCAAATTTAGTGTAAATACGATAAAGCGATACGGAGATATAGCCTTAAATGACTTGACCACTAGGGGGCACTGACCAGACAATAAATTGTGACTCAGGTCTTGATTGTGATGACACCCACCAAATTTGGTGTTAATACGATAAAGAGATGAAGAGATATAGCTTCAAATCTTTTGACCACTAGGGGGCGCCGAAAAGTTTACAAGTCCTCCCAGAACATGTTGCTGATGAACCATACCAAGTTTCATAACAATACGCAATTGTGTTTCTGAAATACTTCAATTTAAAGAAAAAATTCAAAATGGCCGAAACACAAAATGGCCGACCAAAAACCATTTGGTATCGTTTGACTCGGCATGCCTCACGAAATCTTAAAAGACCACTCTCATAATTTTACATTCAAGTTTGCAGTAGTTATAAGCAAAAATAGACATATTTTATATCTCGTGACCAGTAGGGGGCAGTGTGACGAAATGGTGCATGCACCCTCAGGTCATCACTGTTATGACATATACCAAGTCTCATATTAATACACAAAAGTTTTGCGAAGATACAGGCTCAAACACATTTTGGCGTGCTCGCCCTCGCATTCTTTGATGCGTTATACGACAACAAATAGGTCTACTGAAAAGCTTTTGATAACTTTTTGTCTAGAGTGTCTCTAGATGATGCCTACCAAAATTCAAGCCAATCAAACAAGCGCTCTAGGAGGAGTTCGAAAAAGTAGGTCTTCAATATAATTCAAAATGGTCGACAGGAAGTAGGTTTGACTCAGACATACTTGGTACAGTCGGACTCAGCATGAGCCAAGGAATCAATAGAGTGAAGTCTTATGTCATAGTGGCAATTTATTCAAATGATATAAAGATTTTAAACTATTTATTTACATATCCTGACCACTAGGTGGCGCTGTCCTAAAGATTTATAGGTGCGCTCAGAACATGTCACTGATGAACCATGCCAAATTTCGTAGCGATACGCCATTCTGTTTGTGAAATACTGAACTTAATGAGAAAATTCAAAATGGCCGACACCCAAAATGGCCGACCGAAAACCGTTTGGTATCGTTTGACTCGGCATGCCTCAAGGAATCTAACAAGACTAACTTCATGATTTTAGACTCAAGTTTGAAGTAGTTATAAGCGAAAATAGGCATTTTTCGAATCTCGTGACCACTAGGTGGCGCTGTGACGAAACGTTGCAGGCACCCTCAGATCATGACTGTAATGACATATACCAAGTTTCGTGTCGATACACCAAAGTGTTGCGAAGATACAGCCACACGTCCGTTTTGGCGTGCTCGCCGCCATATATGTTGTTAATTTATACGAGAACGCATTGGTCTATCAAAAAGCTTTTGATAACTTTTTGTCAGAGGTGTCTCTAGATGCTATATACCAAAGGACATGCAAATCGGACAAACGCTCTAGGAGGAGTTCGAAAAAGTAGGTTTTACGGAAAATTCAAAATGGCGGAAAGATGTGCATGACACAAATGACATCAATGTGTGCAATTGAATCAACATGAGCCAAGGATTCAGAGGAAACACGAATTTAGTTTATAGGACTCACGGGTCAGAAGTTATGAGCATGAACATAAGTGGACTTTTGGACTGTTGGTGGCGCTAGAGAGTTTGAGTTAGACACACCAAATTTGCTATAGTAACTTCTAAGACTGTCCTGTACATGTGTGCCAAATTTCATAACTTTCCTATGTACGGTTCTATGGGCTGCCATTGACTTCAATGGCGGAAGAGGAAGAATAATAATAATAATAATAATAAGAAAACTAACAATAACAATAGGGTTCTACGCCCCTTCGGGGCTTGACCCCTAATTATAGCTGCAAGCAGCGATACCGGGGTCAAGCCAAACATGGCAAAAAATGATTCATACGTGATGACTGTCATGATTTAAGATCTAAGTTTGCATTAGTTTTATGAAAAAATAGCAATTTTTTCATATCTTGAGACCACTAGGGGGCGCTGTGCCAAAACAATAGATGGTGCCTCAGGGAATGACTGTGATGACACATACCAAATTTAGTGTAAATACAATAAAGCGATACAGAGATATAGCCTTAGATGGCTTGACCACTAGGGGGCACTGACCAAACAATAAATTGTGACTCAGGTCTTGATTGTGATGACACCCACCAAATTTGGTGTAAATACGATAAAGAGATGCAGAGATATAGCTTCAAATCTCTTGACCACTAGGGGGCGCCGAAAAGTTTACAAGTCCTCCCGGAACATGTTGCTGATGAACCATACCAAGTTTCATAACAATACGCAATTGCGTTTCTGAAATACTTGAACTTAAAGAAAAAATTCAAAATGGCCGACACACAAAATGGCCGACCAAAAACCATTTGGTATCGTTTGACTCGGCATGCCTCACGAAATCTAACAAGACCAGTCTCATAATTTTACATTTAAGTTTGCAGTAGTTATAAGCAAAATTAGAAATGTTTAATATCTCATGACCAGTAGGGGGCAGTGTGACGAAATGGTGCATGCACCCTCAGGTCATCACTGTTATGACATATACCAAGTCTCATATTAATACGCAAAAGTTTTGCGAAGATACAGGCTCAAACACATTTTGGCGTGCTCGCCCTCGCATTCTTTGATGCGTTATACGACAACGGATAGGTCTACCGAAAAGCTTTTGATAACTTTTTGTCTAGAGTGTCTCTAGAAGATGCATACCAAAAATCAAGCCAATCAGACGAGCGCTCCAGGAGGAGTTCGAAAAAGTAGGTGTTCAATATAATTCAAAATGGCCGACAGGAAGTAGGTTTGACTCAGATATATTTGGTACAGTTGGATTCAGCATGAGCCAAGGAATCAATAGAGTGAAGTATTATGTCATAGTGGCAATTTAATCAAATGATATAAAGATTTTAAACAATTTATTTACATATCCTGACCACTAGGTGGCGCTGTCTTAAAGATTTATAGGTGAGCTCAGAACATGTCACTGATGAACCATGCCAAATTTCGTAGCGATACGCCATTCTGTTTGTGAAATACTGAACTTAATGAGAAAATTCAAAATGGCCGACACCCAAAATGGCCGACCGAAAACCGTTTGGTATCGTTTGACTCGGCATGCCTCAAGGAATCTTACAAGACCACCTTCATGATTTTAGACTCAAGTTTGAAGTAGTTATAAGCGAAAATAAGCATTTTTCGAATCTCGTGACCACTAGGTGGCGCTGTGACGAAACGTTGCAGGCACCCTCAGGTCATGACTGTAATGACATATACCAAGTTTCGTGTCGATACAATAAAGTTTTGCGAAGATACGGCCACACGTCCGTTTTGGCGTGCTCGCCGCCATATATGTTGTGAATTTATACGAGAACGCATTGGTCTATCAAAAAGCTTTTGATAACTTTTTGTCTGGGGTGTCTCTAGATGCTACATACCAAAGGACATGCAAATCGGATGGACGGTCTAGGAGGAGTTCGAAAAAGTAGGTTTTACGGAAAATTCAAAATGGCGGAAAGATGTGCATGACACAAATGACATCAACATGTGCAACTGAATCATCATGAGCCAAGGATTCAGAGGAAACAAGAATTTATTTTCTAGGACTCACGGGTCACAAGTTGTGAGCATGAACATAAGTGGATTTTTGGACTGTTGGTGGCGCTAGAGGGTTTGAGTCAGACACACCAATGTTGCTATAGTAACTTCTGTGACTGTCCTCTACATGTGTGCCAAATTTCATAACTTTCCTATGTACGGTTCTATGGGCTGCCATTGACTTTTGGGTGGAAGAACGAGGAACAAGAATAACAATAATAAATATAGCTGCAAGCAGCGATACCGGGGTCAAGCCAAACATGGCAAAAAATGATTCATACGTGATGACTGTCATAATTTAAGATCTAAGTTTGCATTAGTTTTATGAAAAAATAGCAATTTTTTGTATCTTGAGACCACTAGGTGGCGCTTTGCCGAAACAATAGATGGTGCCTCAGGTCATGACTGTGATGACACATACCAAATTTAGTGTAAATACAATAAAGCGATACGGAGATATAGCCTTAAATGACTTGACCACTAGGGGGCACTGACCAAACAATAAATTGTGACTCAGGTCTTGATTGTGATGACACCCACCAAATTTGGTGTAAATACAATAAAGCGATACGGAGATATAGCCTTAAATGACTTGACCACTAGGGGGCACTGACCAAATAATAAATTATGACTCAGGTCTTGATTGTGATGACACCCACCAAATTTGGTGTAAATACAATCAGGAGATGCAGAGATATAGCCTTAAATGACTTGACCACTAGGGGGCACTGACCAAAAAATAAATTGTGACTCAGGTCTTGATTGTGATGACACCCACCAAATTTGGTGTAAATACAATAAAGAGATGCAGAGATATAGCCTTAAATATCTTGACCACTAGGGGGCACTGACCAAAAAATAAATTGTGATTCAGGTCTTGATTGTGATGACACCCACCAAATTTGGTGTAAATACGATAAAGAGATGCAGAGATATAGCTTCAAATCTCTTGACCACTAGGGGGCACCGGAAAGTTTACAAGTCCTCCCAGAACATGTTGCTGATGAACCATACCAAGTTTCATAACAATACGTAATTGCGTTTCTGAAATACTTGGACTTAAAGAAAAATCCAAAATGGCCGACACACAAAATGGCCGACCAAAAACCATTTGGTATCGTTTGACTCGGCATGCCTCACGAAATCTAACAAGACCACTCTCATAATTTTACATTCAAGTTTGCAGTAGTTATAAGCAAAAATAGACATTTTTTATATCTCGTGACCAGTAGGGGGCAGTGTGACGAAATGGTGCATGCACCCTCAGGTCATCACTGTTATGACATATACCAAGTCTCATATTAATACGCAAAAGTTTTGCGAAGATACAGGCTCAAACACATTTTGGCGTGCTCGCCCTCGCATTCTTTGATGCGTTATACGACAACGGATAGGTCTACCGAAAAGCTTTTGATAACTTTTTGTCTAGAGTGTCTCTAGATGATGCATACCAAAAATCTAGCCAATCACACGAGCGCTCTAGGAGGAGTTCGAAAAAGTAGGTGTTCAATATAATTCAAAATGGCCGACAGGAAGTAGGTTTGACTCAGACATATTTGGTACAGTCGGACTCAGCATGAGCCAAGGAATCAATAGAGTGAAGTCTTATGTCATAGTGGCAATTTAATCAAATGATATAAAGATTTAAAAAAAAAATTTACATATCCTGACCACTAGGTGGCGCCGTCCTAAAGATTTATTGGTGCGCTCAGAACATGTCACTGATGAACCATGCCAAATTTCGTAGCGATACGCCATTCTGTTTGTGAAATACTGAACTTAATGAGAAAATTCAAAATGGCCGACACCCAAAATGGCCGACCGAAAACCGTTTGGTATCGTTTGACTCGGCATGCCTCAAGGAATCTAACAAGACCACCTTCATGATTTTAGACTCAAGTTTGAAGTAGTTATAAGCGAAAATAGGCATTTTTCGAATCTCGTGACCACTAGGTGGCGCTGTGACGAAACGTTGCAGGCACCCTCAGGTCATGACTGTTAAGACATATACCAAGTTTCGTGTCGATACAATAAAGTTTTGCGAAGATACGGCCTCACGTCCGTTTTGGCGTGCTCGCCGCCTTGTATGTTGTCACTGTATACGAGAACGCATTGGTCTATCAAAAAGCTTTTGATAACTTTTTGTCTGGGGTGTCTCTGGATGCTACATACCAAAGGACATGCAAATCGGACAAACGCTCTAGGTGGAGTTCGAAAAAGTAGGTTTTACGGAAAATTCAAAATGGCGGAAAGATGTGCATGCAACAAATGACATCAATGTGTGCAATTGAATCATCATGAGCAAAGGATTCAGAGGAAACAAGAATTTGGTTTCTAGGACTCACGGGTCAGAAGTTATGAGCATGAACATAAGTGGATTTTTGGACTGTTGGTGGCGCTAGAGGGTTTGAGTTAGACACACCAATGTTGCTATAGTAACTTCTGAGACTGTCCTCTACATGTGTGCCAAATTTCATAACTTTCCTACGTACGGTTCTATGGGCTGCCATTGACTTCAATGGAGGAAGAAGGAAGAAGAATAATAATAAGAAAACTAACAGATACAATAGGTGTCTACGCCACTTCGTGGCTTGACCCCTAATAATAATAATAATAAGAAAACTAACAATAACAATAGGGTTCTACGCCCCTTCGGGGCTTGACCCCTAATAATAAATATAGCTGCAAGCAGCGATACCGGGGTCAAGCCAAACATGGCAAAAAATGATTCATACGTGATGACTGTCATGATTTAAGATGCATGTTTGCATTCGTTTTATGAAAAAAATAGCATTTTTTTGTATCTTGAGACCACTAGGTGGCGCTTTGCCGAAACAATAGATGGTGCCTCAGGTCATGACTGTGATGACACATACCAAAATTAGTGTAAATACGATAAAGCGATACGGAGATATAGCCTTAAATGACTTGACCACTAGGGGGCTCTGACCAAACAATAAATTGTGACTCAGGTCTTGATTGTGATGACACCCACCAAATTTGGTGTAAATACGATAAAGAGATGCAGAGATATAGCTTCAAATCTCTTGACCACTAGGGGGCGCCGAAAAGTTTACAAGTCCTCCCAGAACATGTTGCTGATGAACCATACCAAGTTTCATAACAATACGCAATTGCGTTTATGAAATACTTGAACTTAAAGAAAAAATTCAAAATGGCCGACACACAAAATGGCCGACCAAAAACCATTTGGTATCGTTTGACTCGGCATGCCTCACGAACTCTAACAAGACCAGTCTCATAATTTTACATTCAAGTTTGCAGTAGTTATAAGCAAAAATAGACATTTTTTATATCTCGTGACCAGCAGGGGGCAGTGTGACGAAATGGTGCATGCACCCTCAGGTCATCACTGTTATGACATATATCAAGTCTCATATTAATACACAAAAGTTTTGCGAAGATACAGGCTCAAAGACATTTTGGCGTGCTCGCCCTCGCATTCTTTGATGCGTTATACGACAACGGATAGGTCTACCAAAAAGCTTTTGATAACTTTTTGTCTAGAGTGTCTCTAGATGATGCATACCAAAATTCAAGCCAATCACACGAGCGCTCTAGGAGGAGTTCGAAAAAGTAGGTGTTCAATATAATTCAAAATGGCCGACAGGAAGTAGGTTTGACTCAGACATATTTGGTACAGTCGGACTCAGCATGAGCCAAGGAATCAATAGAGTGAAGTCTTATGTCATAGTGGCAATTTAATCAAATGATATAAAGATTTTAAACAATTTATTTACATATCCTGACCACTAGGTGGCGCCGTCCTAAAGATTTATAGGTCCGCTCAGAACATGTCACTGATGAACCATGCCAAATTTCATAGCGATACGCCATTCTGTTTGTGAAATACTGAACTTAATGAGAAAATTCAAAATGGCCGACACACAAAATGGCCGACCGAAAACCGTTTGGTATCGTTTGACTCGGCATGCCTCAAGGAATCTAACAAGACCACCTTCATGATTTTAGACTTAAGTTTGAAGCAGTTATAAGCGAAAATAAGCATTTTTCGAATCTCGTGACCACTAGGTGGCGCTGTGACGAAACGTTGCAGGCACCCTCAGGTCATGACTGTAATGACAGACACCAAGTTTTGTATCGATACACAAAAGTTTTGCGAAGATACGGCCTCACGTCCGTTTTGGCGTGCTCGCCGCCATATATGTTGTCAATTTATACGAGAACGCATTGGTCTATCAAAAAGCTTTTGATAACTTTTTGTCTGGGGTGTCTCTAGATGCTACATACCAAAGGACATGCAAATCGGACGAACGCTCTAGGAGGAGTTCGAAAAAGTAGGTTTTACGGAAAATTCAAAATGGCGGAAAGATTTGCATGACACAAATGACATCAATGTGTGCAATTGAATCAACATGAGCCAAGGATTCAGAGGAAACAAGAATTTAGTTTCTAGGTCTCACGGGTCAGAAGTTATGAGCATGAACATAAGTGGATTTTTGGACTGTTGGTGGCGCTAGAGGGTTTGAGTCAGACACACCAATGTTGCTATAGTAACTTCTGAGACTGTCCTCTACATGTGTGCCAAATTTCATAACTTTCCTACGTACGGTTCTATGGGCTGCCATTGACTTCAATGGCGGAAGAGGAAACATAATAATAATAAGAAAACTAACAATAACAATAGGTGTCTACGCCACTTCGTGGCTTGACCCCTAATAATAATAATAAGAAAACTAACAATAACAATAGGGTTCTACGCCCCTTCGGGGCTTGACCCCTAAATATAGCTGCAAGCAGCGATACCGGGGTCAAGCCAAACATGGCAAAAAATGATTCATACGTGATGACTGTCATGATTTAAGATCTAAGTTTGCATTAGTTTCATGAAAAAAAGCAATTTTTTCGTATCTTGAGACCACTAGGTGGCACTGTGCCGAAAGAATAGATGGTGCCTCAGGTCATGACTGTGATGACACATACCAAATTTAGTGTAAATACAATAAAGCAATACGGAGATATAGCCTTAAATGACTTGACCACTAGGGGGCACTGACCAAAAAATAAATTGTGACTCAGGTCTTGATTGTGATGACACCCACCAAATTTGGTGTAAATACAATAAAGAGATGCAGAGATATAGCCTTAAATGACTTGACCACTAGGGGGCACTGACCAAAAAATAAATTGTGACTCAGGTCTTGATTGTGATGACACCCACCAAATTTGGTGTAAATACGATAAAGAGATGAAGAGATATAGCTTCAAATCTCTTGACCACTAGGGGGCATCGGAAAGTTTACAAGTCCTCCCAGAACATGTTGCTGATGAACCATACCAAGTTTCATAACAATACGCAATTGCGTTTCTGAAATACTTGAACTTAAAGAAAAATTCAAAATGGCCGACACACAAAATGGCCGACCAAAAACCATTTGGTATCGTTTGACTCGGCATGCCTCACGAACTCTAAAAAGACCAGTCTCATAATTTTACATTCAAGTTTGCAGTAGTTATAAGCAAAATTAGACATTTTTTTATATCTCGTGACCAGTAGGGGGCAGTGTGACGAAATGGTGCATGCACCCTCAGGTCATCACTGTTATGACATATACCAAGTCTCATATTAATACGCAAAAGTTTTGCGAAGATACAGGCTCAAACACATTTTGGCGTGCTCGCCCTCGCATTCTTTGATGCGTTATAAGACAACAAATAGGTCTACCGAAAAGCTTTTGATAACTTTTTGTCTAGAGTGTCTCTAGATGATGCATACCAAAAATCTAGCCAATCACACGAGCGCTCTAGGAGGAGTTCGAAAAAGTAGGTGTTCAATATAATTCAAAATGGCCGACAGGAAGTAGGTTTGACTCAGACATATTTGGTACAGTCGGACTCAGCATGAGCCAAGGAATCAATAGAGTGAAGTCTTATGTCATAGTGGCAATTTAATCAAATGATATAAAGATTTTAAACAATTTATTTACATATCCTGACCACTAGGTGGCGCCGTCCTAAAGATTTATAGGTGCGCTCAGAACATGTCACTGATGAACCATGCCAAATTTCGTAGCGATACGCCATTCTGTTTGTGAAATACTGAACTTAATGAGAAAATTCAAAATGGCCGACACCCAAAATGGCTGACCGAAAACCGTTTGGTATCGTTTGACTCGGCATGCCTCAAGGAATCTAACAAGACCACCTTCGTGATTTTAGGCTCAAGTTTGAAGTAGTTATAAGCGAGAATAGGCATTTTTCGAATCTCGTGACCACTAGGTGGCGCTGTGACGAAACGTTGCAGGCACCCTCAGGTCATGACTGTAATGACATATACCAAGTTTCGTGTCGATACAATAAAGTTTTGCGAAGATACGGCCTCACGTCCGTTTTGGCGTGCTCGCCGCCATATATGTTGTCAATTTATACGAGAACGCATTGGTCTATCAAAAAGCTTTTGATAACTTTTTGTCACGGGTGTCTCTAGATGCTACATACCAAAGGACATGCAAATCCGACGGACGGTCTAGGAGAAGTTCGAAAAAGTAGGTTTTACGGAAAATTCAAAATGGCGGAAAGATGTGCATGACACAAATGACATCAACATGTGCAATTGAATCATCATGAGCAAAGGATTCAGAGGAAACAAGAATTTATTTTCTAGGACTCACGGGTCAGAAGTTGTGAGCATGAACATAAGTGGATTTTTGGACTGTTGGTGGCGCTAGAGGGTTTGAGTCAGACACACCAATGTTGCTATAGTAACTTCTGTGACTGTCCTCTACATGTGTGCCAAATTTCATAACTTTCCTATGTACGGTTCTATGGGCTGCCATTGACTTTTGGGTGGAAGAACGAGGAACAAGAATAACAATAATAAATATAGCTGCAAGCAGCGATACCGGGGTCAAGCCAAACATGGCAAAAAATGATTCATACGTGATGACTGTCATGATTTAAGATCTAAGTTTGCATTAGTTTTATGAAAAAAATTGCAATTTTTTCGTATCTTGAGACCACTAGGTGGTGCTGTGCCGAAACAATAGATGGTGCCTCAGGTCATTACTGTGATGACACATACCAAATTAAGTGTAAATACGATAAACCGATACGGAGATATAGCCTTAAATGACTTGACCACTAGGGGGCACTGACCAAACAATAAATTGTAACTCAGGCCTTGATTGTGATGACACCAACCAAATTTGGTGTAAATACGATAAAGAGATGCAGAGATATAGCTTCAAATCTCTTGACCACTAGGGGGCACCGAAAAGTTTACAAGTCCTCCCAGAACATGTTGCTGATGAACCATACCAAGTTTCATAACAATACGCAATTGCGTTTCTGAAATACTTGAACTTAAAGAAAAAATTCAAAATGGCCGACACACAAAATGGCCGACCAAAAACCATTTGGTATGGTTTGACTCGGCATGCCTCAAGAAATCTAACAAGACCAGTCTCATAATTTTACATTCAAGTTTGCAGTAGTTATAAGCAAAAATAGACATTTTTTATATCTCCTGACCAGTAGGGGGCAGTGTGACGAAATGTTGCATGCCCCCTCAGGTCATCACTGTTATGACATATACCAAGTCTCATATTAATACGCAAAAGTTTTGCGAAGATACAGGCTCAAACACATTTTGGCGTGCTCGCCCTCGCATTCTTTGATGCGTTATACGACAACGGATAGGTCTACCGAAAAGCTTTTGATAACTTTTTGTCTGGAGTGTCTCTAGATGATGCATACCAAAAATCAAGCCAATCACACGAGCGCTCTAGGAGGAGTTCGAAAAAGTAGGTGTTCAATATAATTCAAAATGGCCGACAGGAAGTAGGTTTGACTCAGACATATTTGGTACAGTCGGACTCAGCATGAGCCAAGGAATCAATAGAGTGAAGTCTTATGTCATAGTGGCAATTTAATCAAATGATATAAAGATTTTAAACAATTTATTTACATATCCTGACCACTAGGTGGCGCTGTCCTAAAGATTTATAGGTGCGCTCAGAACATGTCACTGATAAACCATGCCAAATTTCGTAGCGATACACCATTCTGTTTGTGAAATACTGAACTTAATGAGAAAATTCAAAATGGCCGACACCCAAAATGGCCGACCGAAAACCGTTTGGTATCGTTTGACTCGGCATGCCTCAAGGAATCTAACAAGCCCACCTTCGTGATTTTAGGCTCAAGTTTGAAGTAGTTATAAGCGAGAATAGGCATTTTTCGAATCTCGTGACCACTAGGTGGCGCTGTGACGAAACGTTGCAGGCACCCTCAGGTCATGACTGTAATGACATATACCAAGTTTCGTGTCGATACAATAAAGTTTTGCGAAGATACGGCCTCACGTCCGTTTTGGCGTGCTCGCCGCCATATATGTTGTCAATTTATACGAGAACGCATTGGTCTATCAAAAAGCTTTTGATAACTTTTTGTCAGGGGTGTCTCTAGATGCTACATACCAAAGGACATGCAAATCCGACGGACGGTCTAGGAGGAGTTCGAAAAAGTAGGTTTTACGGAAAATTCAAAATGGCGGAAAGATGTGCATGACACAAATGACATCAACATGTGCAATTGAATCATCATGAGCCAAGGATTTAGAGGAAACAAGAATTTATTTTCTAGGACTCACGGGTCAGAAGTTGTGAGCATGAACATAAGTGGATTTTTGGACTGTTGGTGGCGCTAGAGGGTTTGAGTCAGACACACCAATGTTGCTATAGTAACTTCTGTGACTGTCCTCTACATGTGTGCCAAATTTCATAACTTTCCTATGTACGGTTCTATGGGCTGCCATTGACTTTTGGGTGGAAGAACGAGGAACAAGAATAACAATAATAATAATAATAATAATAAATATAGCTGCAAGCAGCGATACCGGGGTCAAGCCAAACATGGCAAAAAATGATTCATACGTGATGACTGTCATGATTTAAGATCTAAGTTTGCATTAGTTTTATGAAAAAAATAGCAATTTTTTCGTATCTTGAGACCACTAGGTGGCGCTGTGCCGAAACAATAGATGGTGCCTCAGGTCACGACTGTGATGACACATACCAAATTTAGTGTAAATACGATAAACCGATACGGAGATATAGCCTTAAATGACTTGACCACTAGGGGGCACTGACCAAACAATAAATTGTAACTCAGGCCTTGATTGTGATGACACCCACCAAATTTGGTGTAAATACGATAAAGAGATGCAGAGATATAGCTTCAAATCTCTTGACCACTAGGGGGCGCCAAAAAGTTTACAAGTCCTCCCAGAACATGTTGCTGATGAACCATACCAAGTTTCATAACAATACGCAATTGCGTTTATGAAATACTTGAACTTAAAGAAAAAATTCAAAATGGCCGACACACAAAATGGCCGACCAAAAACTATTTGGTATCGTTTGACTCGGTATGCCTCAAGAAATCTAACAAGACCAGTCTCATAATTTTACAATCAAGTTTGCAGTAGTTATAAGCAAAAATAGAAATTTTTTATATCTCGTGACCAGTAGGGGCAGTGTGACGAAATGTTGCATGCACCCTCAGGTCATCACTGTTATGACATATACCAAGTCTCATATTAATACGCAAAAGTTTTGCGAAGATACAAGCTTAAACACATTTTGGCGTGCTTGCCCTCGCATTCTTTGATGCGTTATACGACAACGGATAGTTCTACTGAAAAGCTTTTGATAACTTTTTGTCTGGAGTGTCTCTAGATGATGCATACCAAAAATCAAGCCAATCACACGAGCGCTCTAGGAGGAGTTCGAAAAACTAGGTGTTCAATATAATTCAAAATGGCTGACAGGAAGTAGGTTTGACTCAGACATATTTGGTACAGTCGGACTCAGCATGAGCCAAGGAATCAATAGAGTGAAGTCTTATGTCATAGTGGCAATTTAATCAAATGATATAAAGATTTTAAACAATTTATTTACATATCCTGACCACTAGGTGGCGCTGTCCTAAAGATTTATAGGTGCGCTCAGAACATGTCACTGATAAACCATGCCAAATTTCGTAGCGATACGCCATTCTGTTTGTGAAATACTGAACTTAATGAGAAAATTCAAAATGGCCGACACCCAAAATGGCCGACCGAAAACCGTTTGCTATCGTTTGACTCGGCATGCCTCAAGGAATCTAACAAGACCACCTTCGTGATTTTAGGCTCAAGTTTGAAGTAGTTATAAGCTAGAATAAGCATTTTTCGAATCTCGTGACCACTAGGTGGCGCTGTGACGAAACGTTGCAGACACCCTCAGGTCATGACTGTAATGACATATACCAAGTTTCGTGTCGATACAATAAAGTTTTGCGAAGATACGGCCTCACGTCCATTTTGGCGTGCTCGCCGCCATATATGTTGTTAATTTATACGAGAACGCATTGGTCTATCAAAAAGCTTTTGATAACTTTTTGTCTGGGGTGTCTCTAGATGCTACATACCAAAGGACATGCAAATCGGACGGATGCTCTAGGAGGAGTTCGAAAAAGTAGGTTTTACGGAAAATTCAAAATGGCGGAAAGATGTGCATGACACAAATGACATCAATGTGTGCAATTGAATCATCATGAGCCAAGGATTCAGAGGAAACAAGAATTTAGTTTCTAGGACTCATGGGTCAGAAGTTATGAGCATGAACATAAGTGGATTTTTGGACTGTTGGTGGCGCTAGAGGGTTTGAGTCAGACACACCAATGTTGCTATAGTAACTTCTGAGACTGTCCTCTACATGTGTGCCAAATTTCATAACTTTCCTACGTACGGTTCTATGGGCTGCCATTGACTTTTGGGTGGAAGAACGCGGAACAAGAATAATAATAATAATAAATATAGCTGCAAGCAGCGATACCGGGGTCAAGCCAAACATGGCAAAAAATGATTCATACGTGATGACTGTCATGATTTAAGATCTAAGTCTGTATTATTTTTAGTAAAAAAATAGCAATTTTTTGTATCTTGAGACCACTAGGTGGCGTTGTGCCGAAACAATAGATGGTACCTCAGGTCATGACTGTGATGACACATACCAAATTTAGTGTAAATACAATAAAGCGATATGGAAATATAGCCTTAAATGACTTGACCACTAGGGGGCACTGACCAAACAATAAATTGTGACTCAGGTCTTGATTGTGATGACACCCACCAAATTTGGTGTTAATACGATAAAGAGATGAAGAGATATAGCTTCAAATCTTTTGACCACTAGGGGGCGCCGAAAAGTTTACAAGTCCTCCCAGAACATGTTGCTGATGAACCATACCAAGTTTCATAACAATACGCAATTGTGTTTCTGAAATACTTCAATTTAAAGAACAAATTCAAAATGGCCGACACACAAAATGGCCGACCAAAAACCATTTGGTATCGTTTGACTCGGCATGCCTCACGAAATCTAAAAATACTAGTCTCATAATTTTACATTCAAGTTTGCAGTAGTTATAAGCAAAAATAGACATATTTTATATCTCGTGACCAGTAGGGGGCAGTGTGACGAAATGGTGCATGCACCCTCAGGTCATCACTGTTATGACATATACCAAGTCTCATATTTATACGCAAAAGTTTTGCGAAGATACAGGCTCAAACACATTTTGGCGTGCTCGCCCTCGCATTCTTTGATGCGTTATACGACAACGGATAGGTCTAACGAAAATCTTTTGATAACTTTTTGTCTAGAGTGTCTCTAGATGATGCCTACCAAAATTCAAGCCAATCAAACAAGCGCTCTAGGAGGAGTTCGAAAAAGTAGGTCTTCAATATAATTCAAAATGGCCGACAGGAAGTAGGTTTGACTCAGACATACTTGGTACAGTCGGACTCAGCATGAGCCAAGGAATCAATAGAGTGAAGTCTTATGTCATAGTGGCAATTTAATCAAATGAAATAAAGATTTTAAACAATTTATTTACATATCCTGACCACTAGGTGGCGCCGTCCTAAAGATTTATAGGTGCGCTCAGAACATGTCACTGATGAACCATGCCAAATTTCGTAGCGATACGCCATTCTGTTTGTGAAATACTGAACTTAATGAGAAAATTCAAAATGGCCGACACCCAAAATGGCCGACCGAAAACCGTTTGGTATCGTTTGACTCGGCATGCCTCAAGGAATCTAACAAGACCACCTTCATGATTTTAGACTCAAGTTTGAAGTAGTTATAAGCGAAAATAGGCATTTTTCGAATCTCGTGACCACTAGGTGGCGCTGTGACGAAACGTTGCAGGCACCCTCAGGTCATGACTGTAATGACATATACCAAGTTTCGTGTCGATACACCAAAGTGTTGCGAAGATACGGCCTCACGTCCGTTTTGGCGTGCTCGCCGCCGTATATGTTGTCACGGTATACGAGAACGCATTGGTCTATCAAAAAGCTTTTGATAACTTTTTGTCAGGGGTGTCTATAGATGCTAGATACCAAAGGACATGCAAATCGGACAAACGCTCTAGGAGGAGTTCGAAAAAGTAGGTTTTACGGAAAATTCAAAATGGCGGAAAGATGTGCATGACACAAATGACATCAATGTGTGCATTTGAATCATCATGAGCCAAGGATTTAGAGGGAACAAGAATTTAGTTTCTAGGACTCACGGGTCAGAAGTTATGAGCATGAACATAAGTGGATTTTTGGACTGTTGGTGGCGCTAGAGGGTTTGAGTCAGACACACCAAAGTTGCTATAGTAACTTCTGAGACTGTCCTCTACATGTGTGCCAAATTTCATAACTTTCCTACGTTTGGTTCTATGGGCTGCCATTGACTTTTGGGTGGAAGAACGAGGAACAAGAATAACAATAATAAATATAGCTGCAAGCAGCGATACCGGGGTCAAGCCAAACATGGCAAAAATAATTCATACGTGATGACTGTCATGATTTAAGATCTAAGTTTGCATTAGTTTTAGGAAAAAATAGCAATTTTTTGTATCTTTTGACCACTAGGTGGCACTGTGCCGAAACAAGAGATGGTGCCTCAGGCCATGACTGTGATGACACATACCAAATTTAGTGTAAATACGATAAAGCGATACGGAGATATAGCCTTAAATGACTTGACCACTAGGGGGCACTGACCAAAACAATAGATGGTGACTCAGGTCATGATTGTGATGACACATACCAAATTTAGTGTAAATACGATAAAGCGATACGGAGATATAGCCTTAAATGACTTGACCACTAGGGGGCACTGACCAAAACAATAGATGGTGACTCAGGTCATGATTGTGATGACACCCACCAAATTTGGTGTAAATGCGATAAAGAGATGCAGAGATATAGCTTCAAATCTCTTGACCACTAGGGGGCGCCTTAAAGTTTACAAGTCCTCCCAGAACATGTTGTTGATGAACCATACCAAGTTTCATAACAATACGCAATTGCGTTTATGAAATACTTGAACTTAAAGAAAAAATTTAAAATGGCCGACACACAAAATGGCCGACCAAAAACCATTTGTTATTGTTTGACTCGGCATGCCTCACGAAATCTAACAAGACCAGTCTGATAATTTTACATTCAAATTTGCAGTAGTTATAAGCAAAAATAGACATTTTTTATATCTCGTGACCAGTAGGGGGCAGTGTGACAAAATGGTGCATGCACCCTCAGGTCATCACTGTTATGACATTTACCAAGTCTCATATTAATACGCAAAAGTTTTGCGAAGATACAGGCTCAAACACATTTTGACGTGCTCGCCCTCGCATTCTTTGATGCGTTATACGACAACGGATAGGTCTACCGAAAATCTTTTGATAACTTTTTGTCTAGAGTGTCTCTAGATGATGCATACCAAAAATCAAGCCAATCACACGAGCGCTCTAGGAGGAGTTCGAAAAAGTAGATGTTCAATATAATTCAAAATGGCCGACAGGAAGTAGGTTTGACTCTGACATATTTGGTACAGTCGGACTCAGCACGAGCCAAGGAATCAAAAGAGTGAAGTCTCATTTCAGTGTGGCAAATGAATCAAATGCTATAAAGATTTTAAACAATTGATTTATATATCCTGACCACTAGGTGGCGCTGTCCTAAAGATTTATAGGTGCGCTCAGAACATGTCACTGATGAACCATGCCAAATTTCGTAGCGATACGTCATTCTGTTTGTGAAATACTGAACTTAATGAGAAAATTCAAAATGGCCGACACCCAAAATGGCCGACCGAAAACCGTTTGTTATCGTTTGACTCGGCATGCCTCAAGGAATCTAACAAGACCACCTTCGTGATTTTAGACTCAAGTTTGAAGTAGTTATAAGCGAAAATAGGCATTTTTCGAATCTCGTGACCACTAGGTGGCGCTGTGACGAAACGTTGCAGGCACCCTCAGGTCATGACTGTAATGACATATACCAAGTTTCGTGTCGATACAATAAAGTTTTGCGAAGATACGGCCTCACGTCCGTTTTGGCGTGCTCGCCGCCATATATGTTGTCACTGTATACGAGAACGCATTGGTCTATCAAAAAGCTTTTGATAACTTTTTGTCTGGGGTGTTTCTAGATGCTACATACCAAAGGACATGCAAATCGGACGAACGGTCTAGGAGGAGTTCGAAAAAGTAGGTTTTACGGAAAATTCAAAATGGCGGAAAGATGTGCATGACACAAATGACATCAATGTGTGCAATTGAATCATCATGAGCAAAGGATTCAGAGGAAACAATAATTTAGTTTCTAGGACTCACGGGTCAGAAGTTATGAGCATGAACATAAGTGGATTTTTGGACTGTTGGTGGCGCTAGAGGGTTTGAGTCAGACACACCAATGTTGCTATAGTAACTTCTGAGACTGTCCTCTACATGTGTGCCAATTTTCATAACTTTCCTACGTACGGTTCTATGGGCTGCCATTGACTTTTGGGTGGAAGAACGAGGAACAAGAATAACAATAATAATAAGAAAACTAACAATAACAATAGGGTTCTACGCCCCTTCGGGGCTTGACCCCTAATAAGAAAACTAACAATAACAATAGGGTTCTACGCCCCTTCGGGGCTTGACCCCTAATAAGAAAACTAACAATAACAATAGGGTTCTACGCCCCTTCGGGGCTTGACCCCTAATAATAATAATAATAAGAAAACTAACAATAACAATAGGGTTCTACGCCCCTTCGGGGCTTGACCCCTAAATATAGCTGCAAGCAGCGATACCGGGGTCAAGCCAAACATGGCAAAAAATGATTCATACGTGATGACTATCATGATTTAAGATCTAAGTTTGCATTAGTTTTATGAAAAAAATAGCAATTTTTTTCGTATCTTGAGACCACTAGGTGGCGCTGTGCCGAAACAATAGATGGTGCCTCAGGTCATGACTGTGAGGACACATACCAAATTAAGTGTAAATACGATAAACCGATACGGAGATATAGCCTTAAATGACTTGACCACTAGGGGGCACTGAACAAACAATAAATTGTAACTCAGGCCTTGATTGTGATGACACCCACCAAATTTTGTGTAAATACGATAAAGAGATGCAGAGATATAGCTTCAAATCTCTTGACCACTAGGGGGCGCCGAAAAGTTTACAAGTCCTCCCAGAACATGTTGCTGATGAACCATACCAAGTTTCATAACAATACGCAATTGCGTTTCTGAAATACTTAAACTTAAAGAAAAAATTCAAAATGGCCGACACAAAATGGCCGACCAAAAACCATTTGGTATCGTTTGACTCGGCATGCCTCAAGAAATCTAACAAGACCAGTCTCATAATTTTACATTCAAGTTTGCAGTAGTTATAAGCAAAAATAGACATTTTTTATAACTCCTGACCAGTAGGGGGCAGTGTGACGAAATGTTGCATGCACCCTCAGGTCATCGCTGTTATGACATATACCAAGTCTCATATTAATACGCAAAAGTTTTGCAAAGATACAGGCTCAAACACATTTTGGCGTGCTCGCCCTCGCATTCTTTGATGCGTGATACGACAACGGATAGGTCTACCGAAAAGCTTTTGATAACTTTTTGTCTAGAGTGTCTCTAGATGATGCCTAATAAAATTCAAGCCAATCAAAAAAGCGCTCTAGGAGGAGTTCGAAAAAGTAGGTCTTCAATATAATTCAAAATGGCCGACAGGAAGTAGGTTTGACTCAGACATATTTGGTACAGTCGGACTCAGCATGAGCCAAGGAATCAGTAGAGTGAAGTCTTATGTCATAGTGGCAATTTAATCAAATGAAATAAAGATTTTAAACAATTTATTTACATATCCTGACCACTAGGTGGCGCCGTCCTAAAGATTTATAGGTGCGCTCAGAACATGTCACTGATTAACCATGCCAAATTTCGTAGCGATACGCCATTCTGTTTGTGAAATACTGAACTTAATGAGAAAATTCAAAATGGCCGACACCCAAAATGGCCGACTGAAAACCGTTTGGTATCGTTTGACTCGGCATGCCTCAAGAAATCTAACAAGACCACCTTCATGATTTTAGACTCAAGTTTGAAGTAGTTATAAGCGAAAATAGGCATTTTTCGAATCTCGTGACCACTAGGTGGCGCTGTGACGAAACGTTGCAGGCACCCTCAGGTCATGACTGTAATGACATATACCAAGTTTCATGTCGATACAATAAAGTTTTGTGAAGATACAGCCTCACGTCCGTTTTGGCGTGCTCGCTGCCATATATGTTGTCAATTTATATGAGAACGCATTGGTCTATCAAAAAGCTTTTGATAACTTTTTGTCTGGGGTGTCTCTAGATGCTACATACCAAAGGACATGCAAATCGGACAAATGGTCTAGGAGGAGTTCGAAAAAGTAGGTTTTACGGAAAATTCAAAATGGCGGAAAGATGTGCATGACACAAATGACATCAATGTGTGCATTTGAATCAACATGAGCCAAGGATTCAGAGGAAACAAGAATTTAGTTTCTAGGACTCACGGGTCAGAAGTTGTGAGCATGAACATAAGTGGATTTTTGGACTGTTGGTGGCGCTAGAGGGTTTGAGTCAGACACACCAATGTTGCTATAGTAACTTCTGAGACTGTCCTCTACATGTGTGCCAAATTTCATAACTTTCCTATGTACGGTTCTATGGGCTGCCATTGACTTTTGGGTGGAAGAACGAGGAACAAGAATAACAATAATAAATATAGCTGCAAGCAGCGATACCGGGGTCAAGCCAAACATGGCAAAAAATGATTCATACGTGATGACTGTCATGATTTAAGATCTAAGTTTGCATTAGTTTTATGAAAAAATAGCAATTTTTTCGTATCTTGAGACCACTAGGTGGCGTTGTGCCGAAACAATAGATGGTACCTCAGGTCATGACTGTGATGACACATACCAAATTTGGTGTAAATACAATAAAGAGATGCAGAGATATAGCCTTAAATGACTTGACCACTAGGGGGCACTGACCAAAAAATAAATTGTGACTCAGGCCTTGATTGTGATGACTCCCACCAAATTTGGTGTAAATACGATAAAGAGATGCAGAGATATAGCTTCAAATCTCTTGACCACTAGGGGGCGCCGAAAAGTTTACAAGTCCTCCCAGAACATGTTGCTGATGAACCATACCAAGTTTCATAACAATACGCAATTGCGTTTCTGAAATACTTGAACTTAAAGAAAAATTTCAAAATGGCCGACACAAAATGGCCGACCAAAAACCATTTGGTATCGTTTGACTCGGTATGCCTCAAGAAATCTAACAAGACCAGTCTCATAATTTTACATTCAAGTTTGCAGTAGTTATAAGCAAAAATAAATATTTTTTATATCTCGTGACCAGTAGGGGGCAGTGTGACGAAATGTTGCATGCACCCTCAGGTCATCACTGTTATGACATATACCAAGTCTCATATTAATACGCAAAAGTTTTGCGAAGATACAGGCTCAAACACATTTTGGCGTGCTCGCCCTCGCATTCTTTGATGCGTTATAAGACAACAAATAGGTCTACCGAAAAGCTTTTGATAACTTTTTGTCTAGAGTGTCTCTAGATGATGCATACCAAAAATCTAGCCAATCACACGAGCGCTCTAGGAGGAGTTCGAAAAAGTAGGTGTTCAATATAATTCAAAATGGCCGACAGGAAGTAGGTTTGACTCAGACATATTTGGTACAGTCGGACTCAGCATGAGCCAAGGAATCAATAGAGTGAAGTCTTATGTCATAGTGGCAATTTAATCAAATGATATAAAGATTTTAAACAATTTATTTACATATCCTGACCACTAGGTGGCGCCGTCCTAAAGATTTATAGGTGCGCTCAGAACATGTTACTGATGAACCATGCCAAATTTCGTAGCGATACGCCATTCTGTTTGTGAAATACTGAACTTAATGAGAAAATTCAAAATGGCCGACACCCAAAATGGCTGACCGAAAACCGTTTGGTATCGTTTGACTCGGCATGCCTCAAGGAATCTAACAAGACCACCTTCGTGATTTTAGGCTCAAGTTTGAAGTAGTTATAAGCGAGAATAGGCATTTTTCGAATCTCGTGACCACTAGGTGGCGCTGTGACGAAACGTTGCAGGCACCCTCAGGTCATGACTGTAATGACATATACCAAGTTTCGTGTCGATACAATAAAGTTTTGCGAAGATACGGCCTCACGTCCGTTTTGGCGTGCTCGCCGCCATATATGTTGTCAATTTATACGAGAACGCATTGGTCTATCAAAAAGCTTTTGATAACTTTTTGTCACGGGTGTCTCTAGATGCTACATACCAAAGGACATGCAAATCCGACGGACGGTCTAGGAGGAGTTCGAAAAAGTAGGTTTTACGGAAAATTCAAAATGGCGGAAAGATGTGCATGACACAAATGACATCAACATGTGCAATTGAATCATCATGAGCAAAGGATTCAGAGGAAACAAGAATTTATTTTCTAGGACTCACGGGTCAGAAGTTGTGAGCATGAACATAAGTGGATTTTTGGACTGTTGGTGGCGCTAGAGGGTTTGAGTCAGACACACCAATGTTGCTATAGTAACTTCTGTGACTGTCCTCTACATGTGTGCCAAATTTCATAACTTTCCTATGTACGGTTCTATGGGCTGCCATTGACTTTTGGGTGGAAGAACGAGGAACAAGAATAACAATAATAATAATAAATATAGCTGCAAGCAGCGATACCGGGGTCAAGCCAAACATGGCAAAAAATGATTCATACGTGATGACTGTCATGATTTAAGATCTAAGTTTGCATTAGTTGTAGGAAAAAAATAGCAATTTTTTCGTATCTTGAGACCACTAGGTGGCGCTGTGCCGAAACAATAGATGGTGCCTCAGGTCATGACTGTGATGACACATACCAAATTTAGTGTAAATACAATAAAGCGATACGGAAATATAGCCTTAAATGACTTGACCACTAGGGGGCACTGACCAAACAATAAATTGTGACTCAGGTCTTGATTGTGATGACACCCACCAAATTTGGTGTAAATACGATAAAGAGATGAAGAGATATAGCTTCAAATCTCTTGACCACTAGGGGGCGCCGAAAAGTTTACAAGTCCTCTCAGAACATGTTGCTGATGAACCATACCAAGTTTCATAACAATACGCAATTGCGTTTCTGAAATACTTGAATTTAAAGAAAAAATTCAAAATGTCCGACACACAAAATGGCTGACCAAAACCATTTGGTATCGTTTGACTCGGCATGCCTCACGAAATCTAACAAAACTAGTCTCATAATTTTACATTCAGGTTTGCAGTAGTTATAAGCAAAAATAGACATATTTTATATCTCGTGACCAGTAGGGGGCAGTGTGACGAAATGGTGCATGCACCCTCAGGTCATCACTGTTATGACATATACCAAGTCTCATATTAATACGCAAAAGTTTTGCGAAGATACAGGCTCAAACACATTTTGGCGTGCTCGCCCTCACATTCTTTGATGCGTTATACGACAACGAATAGGTCTACCGAAAAGCTTTTGATAACTTTTTGTCTAGAGTGTCTCTAGATGATGCATACCAAAAATCAAGCCAATCACACGAGCGCTCTAGGAGGAGTTCGAAAAAGTAGGTGTTCAATATAATTCAAAATGGCCGACAGGAAGTACGTTTGACTCAGACATATTTGGTACAGTCGGACTCGGCATGAGCCAAGGAATCAATAAAGTGAAGTCTTATGTCAGTGTGGCAATTTAATCAAATGATATAAAGATTTTAAACAATTTATTTACATATCCTGACCACTAGGTGGCGCTGTCCTAAAGATTTATAGGTGCGCTCAGAACATGTCACCCATGAACCATGCCAAATTTCGTAACCATACGCCATTCGGTTTGTGAAATACTGAACTTAATGAGAAAATTCAAAATGGCCGACACCCAAAATGGCCGACCGAAAACCGTTAGGTATCGTTTGACTCGGCATGCCTCAAGGAATCTAACAAGACCACCTTCATGATTTTAGACTCAAGTTTGAAGTAGTTATAAGCGAAAATATGCATTTTTCGAATCTCGTGACCACTAGGTGGCGCTGTGACAAAACGTTGCAGGCACCCTCAGGTCATGACTGTAATGACATATACCAAGTTTCGTGTCGATACAATAAAGTTTTGCGAAGATATGGCCTCACGTCCGTTTTGGCGTGCTCGCCGCCATATATGTTGTCAATTTATACGAGAACGCATTGGTCTATCAAAAAGCTTTTGATAACTTTTTGTCTGGGGTGTCTCTAGATGCTATATACCAAAGGACATGCAAATCTGACGGACGGTCTAGGAGGAGTTCGAAAAAGTAGGTTTTACGGAAAAATCAAAATGGCGGAAAGATTTGCATGACACAAATGACATCAACGTATGCAATTGAATCATCATGAGCCAAGGATTCAGAAGAAACAGGAATTTAGTTTCTAGGACTCACGGGTCAGAAGTTATGAGCATGAACATAAGTGGATTTTTGGACTGTTGGTGGCGCTAGAGGGTTTGAGTCAGACACACCAATGTTGCTATAGTAACTTCTAAGACCGTCCTCTACATGTGTGCCAAATTTCATAACTTTCCTATGTACGGTTCTATGGGCTGCCATTGACTTTAATGGCGGAAGAACAAGAAGAAGAATAATATATAATAATAATAATAATAAGAAAACTAACAATAACAATAGGGTTCTACGCCCCTTCGGGGCTTGACCCCTAATAATAATAAGAAAACTAACAATAACAATAGGGTTCTACGCCCCTTCGGGGCTTGACCCCTAATAAATATAGCTGCAAGCAGCGATACCGGGGTCAAGCCAAACATGGCAAAAATAATTCATAAGTGATGACTGTCATGATTTAAGATCTAAGTTTGCACTAGTTTTAGGAAAAAATAGACATTTTTTGTATCTTTTGACCACTAGGGGGCACTGTGCCGAAACAAGAGATGGTGCCTCAGGCCATGCATGTGATGACACATACCAAATTTAGTGTAAATACGATAAAGCGATACGGAGATATAGCCTTAAATGACTTGACCACTAGTGGGCACTGACCAAAACAATAGATGGTGACTCAGGTCATGATTGTGATGACACATACCAAATTTAGTGTAAATACGATAAAGCGATACGGAGATATAGCCTTAAATGACTTGACCACTAGGGGGCACTGACCAAAACATTAGATGGTGACTCAGGTCATGATTGTGATGACACCCACCAAATTTGGTGTAAATGCGATAAAGAGATGCAGAGATATAGCTTCAAATCTCTTGACCACTAGGGGGTGCCGAAAAGTTTACAAGGCCTCTCAGAACATGTTGCTGATGAACCATACCAAGTTTCATAACAATACGCAATTGCGTTTCTGAAATACTTGAACTTAAAGAAAAAATTCAAAATGGCCGACACACAAAATGGCCGACCAAAAACCATTTGGTATCGTTTGACTCGGCATGACTCACGAAATCTAAAAAGACCAGTATCATTATTTTACATTCAAGTTTGCAGTAGTTATAAGCAAAAACAGACATATTTTATATCTCGTGACCAGTAGGGGGCAGTGTGACGAAACGGTGCATGCAGCCTCAGGTCATCACTGTTATGACATATACCAAGTCTCATATTAATTCGCAAAAGTTTTGCGAAGATACAGGCTCAAACACATTTTGGCGTGCTCGCCCTCGCATTCTTTGATGCGTTATACGACAACGGATAGGTCTACCGAAAAGCTTTTGATAACTTTTTGTCTAGAGTGTCTCTAGATGATGCATACCAAAAATCAAGCCAATCACACGAGCGATCTAGGAGGAGTTCGAAAAAGTAGGTTTTCAATATAATTCAAAATGGCCGACAGGAAGTAGGTTTGCCTCAGACATATTTGGTACAGTAGGACTCAGCACGAGCCAAGGAGTCAATAGAGTGAAGTCTTATGTCATAGTGGCAATTTAATCAAATGATATAAAGATTTTAAACAATTTATTTACATATCCTGACCACTAGGTGGCGCTGTCCTAAAGATTTATAGGTGCGCTCAGAACATGTCACTGATGAACCATGCCAAATTTCGTAGCGATACGCCATTCTATTTGTGAAATACTGAACTTAATGAGAAAATTCAAAATGGCCGACACCCAAAATGGCAGACTGAAAACCGTTTGGTATTGTTTGACTCGGCATGCCTCAAGGAATCTAACAAGACCACCTTCATGATTTTAGACTCAAGTTTGAAGTAGTTATAAGCGAAAATAGGCATTTTTCGAATCTCGTTACCACTAGGTGGCACTGTTACGAAACGTTGCAGGCACCCTCAGGTCATGACTGTAATGACATATACCAAGTTTCGTGTCGATACAATAAAGTTTTGCGAAGATACAGCCTCACGTCCGTTTTGGCGTGCTCGCCGCCATATATGTTGTCAATTTATACGAGAACGCATTGGTCTATCAAAAAGCTTTTGATAACTTTTTGTCTGGGGTGTCTCTCGATGCTACATTCCAAAGGACATGCAAATCGGACAAACGGTCTAGGAGGAGTTCGAAAAAGTAGGTTTTACGGAAAATTCTAAATGGCGGAAAGATGTGGATGACACAAATGACATCAATGTGTGCAATTGAATCATCATGAGCCAAGGATTCAGATGAAACAAGAATTTAGTTTCTAGGACTCACAGGTCAGAAGATATGAGCATGAACATAAGTGGATTTTTGGACTGTTGGTGGCGCTAGAGGGTTTGAGTCAGACACACCAATGTTGCTACAGTAACTTCTGAGGCTGTCCTCTACATGTGTACCAAATTTCATAACTTTCCTACGTACGGTTCTATGGACTGCCATTGACTTCAATGGCGGAAGAACAAGGATGAATAATAATAATAAGAAAACTGACAATAACAATAGGTGTCTACGCCACTTCGTGGCTTGACCCCTAATAATAATAATAATAATAAGAAAACTAACAATAACAATAGGGTTCTACGCCCCTTCGGGGCTTGACCCCTAATAATAATTATTATAAAAAGAAAACTAACAAATACAATAGGGGTCTTCGCCCCTTCGGGGCTTGACCCCTAAATATAGCTGCAAGCAGCGATACCGGGGTCAAGCCAAAAAGGGCACAGAAGAAGGTAAACTTGAGTCCGGATGAGCAGTTTAAAAAACCTAGCAAAACCTCCTGATTTCAGACAAATTAATATAACAGTAATCAGCAAAAAAGCTGTGTTCTTATTCAGTGAAATCTCTCCCTCACGTCTTGAGGAGCATTGACAACTAGAACACTGAAGGAAATGTGAGTGGTGCTTGCAGTTGTAATACTCAGCTCACAAAATGTTACTGTGGTGTTAATGAGTCGAAAGAGCCCACCCCCATGTCTCTACGCTGTTCTGATGAAGAGATATAGCTCTTGCAAAAACAGGTGATAAGGCATTCTCATTGGTTGCTAGACAGTAAATTGACATCCATCAGTGATTATAATCCAAGCCATGAAATGAATAATCCATGATGACTTACGGTTTTAAATTTGTTTGTTGCAGTAGTTTTAGGCAAAAATTACCATTTTCTATCTCAAAACCACTAGGTGGCGCTGTGACAAAATTGTGCATGCAACTTCAGGTCATGATTATGTTACATCGAGCTAGTTTTATGACTATACACTTTAGTTTAGTGAAGAAACAGTTGTATGACCATAGGGCTGGCTTGATATCACAGGTTTTGTTCAATTATAACGCCAACTAGTGGTGCAAGCATACAATTTTTTTTGTGTAGCCTCAGACTGTGGTCGTACATCAGCGTATCAAATCTGGTGAAAAAATCTCTTTTCGTTGCGAAGTTATAACCATTTATGTGTAAAAAATACAAAATTTTAAGGTAATTTTTCGTTTTTTGCATTTTTCGGCCATTTCTGATGAAAATTTTAATATAATGCCGATAGAACTTTTTGTTCAGAAGGTAAGGTTAGTTTCTTCCTATGGTGTTTTCGAGTCGATCGGAAAAACGCTCGTGGAGATATTCACGCGTGTTTTTTAAGCGCTATTTTGCTGCGCAGGGTTAACCGTAAGGCGAAATCTGGCATGTTTGGTATCGTTGGACTCGGCAACGATTCAGAACTCCAAAGAAACAAGTCCCATGAAAATACGTCAATCGCAGCCAAAGTTATAGGCGTATAAAACATTCGTCTGGCCACTAGGTGGCGCTGCGACGAAACTGTGCATGCACCCTCAGTTCCTGACTGGCATCACAAGTACCAAGTGTTGTGTCAATAGGCTTAAGTTTGGCGAAGATACAGACAAAAACCTGTTTTTTTGCACTCTACGTAAAATTTGTTGATGCGCCATACGACAAAGGATTGGTTTATCAAAATTCTTTTAATAACTTTTTGCCTTAAGTGTCTATAGATGCTGCATACTGATTTTCGTGGCAATCGGGCAAAAGGTCTAGGAGGAGTTCGCAAAAGTAGGTTTTACGAATAATTCAAAATGGCGGAAAATTTTCATGACGGAAAATGACGTCATAGGGTCCAATCGAATCGTCTTGAGCCAAGGAATCAGAGGAAGCAAGAATTTTGTTTATAGGACTTACGGATCAGAAGTTATAAGCAAAAACATAAGTGCAACTTTGGACTGTTGGTGGCGCTAGCGGGTTAGACATAGAGACTCCAAATTTGCTATGGGGACACATTGGACTGTCCTTTATCAGTGTGCCAAATTTCATAACTTTCCTACGTACGGTTCTATGGGCTGCCATAGACCGCAATGGCGGAAGAAGAAGAAGAAGAATAACTAATAATAAATATAGCTGCAAGCAGCAATGCCGGGGTCAAGCCAAAAAGGGCACAGAAGAAGGTAAACTTGAGTCCGGATGAGCAGTTTAAAAAACCTAGCAAAACCTCCTGATTTCAGACAAATTAATATAACAGTAATCAGCAAAAAAGCTGTGTTCTTATTCAGTGAAATCTCTCCCTCACGTCTTGAGGAGCATTGACAACTAGAACACTGAAGGAAATGTGAGTGGTGCTTGCAGTGGTAATACTCAGCTCACAAAATGTTACTGTGGTGTTAATGAGTCAAAAGAGCCCACCCCCATGTCTCTACGCTGTTCTGATGAAGAGATATAGCTCTTGCAAAAACAGTTGATAAGGTATTCTCATTGGTTGCTAGACAGTAAATTGACATCCACCAGTGATTATAATCCAAGCCATGAAATGAATAATCCATGATGACATGTGGTTTTAGATGTGTTGTTGCAGTAGTTTTAGGCAAAATTTTCAATTTTCTATCTCAAAACCACTAGGTGGCGCTGTGACAAAATTGTGCATGCAACTTCAGGTCATGATTACGTTACATCGAGCTAGTTTTATGACTATACACTTTAGTTTAGTGAAGAAACAGTTGTATGACCATAGGGCTGGCTTGATATCACAGGTTTTGTTCAATTATAACGCCAACTAGTGGTGCAAGCAAGCAATTTTTTTTTGTAGCCTCAGACTGTGGTCGTACATCAGCGTATCAAATCTGGTGAAAAAATCTCTTTTCGTTGCGAAGTTATAACCATTTATGTGTAAAAAATACAAAATTTAAAATGTAATTTTTCGTTTTTTGCATTTTTCGGTCATTTCTGATGAAAATTTTAATATAACGCCAATAGAACTTTTTGTTCAGAAGGTAAGGTTAGTTTCTTCCTATGGTGTTTTTGAGTCGATCAGAATTACGGTCGCGGAGATATTCGCGCGTGTTTTTTAAGCACTATTTTGCCGCACAGGGTTAACCGTAAGGCGAATCCTGGCATGTTTGGTATCGTTGGACTCGGCAACTATTCAAAACTCCAAGGAAACCAGTCGCTTGTAAATATGATGATCATAGCCAAAGTTATAGGCCTATAAAACATTCGTCTGGCCACTAGGTGGCGCTGCAACGAAACTGTGCATGCTCCCTCAGTTCCTGACTGGCATCTCAAGTACCAAGATTTGTGTCAATAGGCCTAAGTTTGGAGAAGATACAGCCTAAAATCTGTTTTTTTGCGCTCTATGTAAAATTTGTTGACGCGCTATACGACAACGGATTGGTTTATCGAAATTCTTTTAATAACTTTTTGCCGTGAGTGTCTCTAGATGCTGCATACCAATTTTCGTGGAAATCGGGGAAAAGCTCTAGGACGAGTTCGCAAAAGTAGGTTTTACGAATAATTCAAAATGGCGAAAAAATTTCATGACGGAAAATGATGTCATAGGGTCCAATGGAATCGTCTTGAGCCAAGGAATCAGAGGAACCAAGAATTTTGTTTCTAGGGCTTACGGATAAGAAGTTATAGGCAAAAACATAAGTGCAACTTTGGACTGTTGGTGGCGCTAGTGGGTTAGACATAGAGACTCCAAATTTGCTGTGGGGACACATTGGACTGTCCTTTATCAGTGTGCCAAATTTCATAACTTTCCTACGTACGGTTCTATGGGCTGCCATAGACCGCAATGGCGGAAGAAGAATAACTAATAATAATAATAATAAAATTAAGAAAACTAACGGATACAATAGGGGTCTTCGCCCCTTCGGGGCTTGACCCCTAAATATAGCTGCAAGCAGCAATGCCGGGGTCAAGCCGAAAAGGGCACAAAAGGATGCAAAATTGAGATTGGATAAGCAGATTGAAGAACCTAGGTAAACCTAATAATTTTAGATGAAAAAACAAAAAGTTATCAACAAAAATGATCTATGTTCTTGTCTACTGCAATCGTCCTTCTGTTATTGACAAGCATGGAACATTAGAGCACTGAAGGACATGTGAGTGGTGTTTGCAGTGGTAAAACATGGGTCACATCATGTTACAACAAGTTTAATTAGTCAAAAGAGACCATCCCCGTGTCTCTACGATATTCTGATGCAGAGATATAGCTTTTGCAAAAACGGTTGATAAGGTATTCTCAATGGTTGCTAGGTAGTGAATTGGCAACCACCAGTGATTATAGTCAAAGCCATGAAAGGAATAATCAATGATGACTCATGGTTTTAGATGTGTTGTTGCAGTAGTTTTAGGCAAAAATACCATATTCCATCTCAAAACCAGTAGGTGGCGCAATGAAAAAATTGTGCATGCAACATCAGGTCATGATTGTGTTACATCTAGCTAGTTTTATGACTATACACTTTAGTTTAGTTAAGAAACAGTTGTATGACCATAGGGCTGGCTTGTTATCAAAGGTTTTGTTCAATTATAAGGCCATCTAGTGGTGCAAGCATACAATTTTTTTTGTGTGGCCTCAGAATGTGCTCATGCATCATCGTATCAAATCTGGTGGAAAAATCTCTTTTCGTTACAAAGTTACAACCATTTATGTGTAAAAAACACAAAATTTGAAGGTAATTTTTCGTTTTTTGCAATTTTCGGCCATTTCTGATGAAAATTTTAATATAACGCCAATAGAACTTTTTGTTCAGAAGGTAAGGTTAGTTTCTTCCTATGGTGTTTTCGAGTCGATCGGAAAAACGTTCGCGGAGATATTTACGCGTGTTTCTTAAGTGCTATTTTGCTGCGCAGGGTTAACCGTAAGGCGAATTCGGGTATGTTTGGTATCGTTGGACTCGGCAACTATTTAGAACTCAAAGGAAACAAGTCCTGTGAAAATATGTCAATCGGAGCCAAAGTTATAGGCATGTAAAACATAAGTCTGACCACTAGGTGGCGCTGTGACGAAACTCTGCATGCACCCTTAGTTCCTGACTGGCATCACAAATACAAAGTATCGTGTCAATAGGCTTAAGTTTGGCGAAGATACAGCCTCAAATCCGTTTTTTTGAGCTCTACGTAAAATTTGTTGACGCGCTATACGACAACGGATTGGTTTATCAAAATTCTTTTAATAACTTTTTGCCTTGAGTGTCTCTAGATGGTGCATACCGATTTTCAAGGCAATCCGGCAAAAGCTCTAGGACGAGTTCGCAAAAGTAGGTTTTATGAATATTTAAAAATGGCGGGAAAATTTTCATGACGGAAAATGACGTCATAGGGTCCAATCGAATCGTCTTGAGCCAAGGAATCAGAGGAAACAAGAATTTAATTTCTAGGACGTACGGGTCAGAAGTTATAGGCAAAAACATAAGTGCAATTTTGGACTGTTGGTGGCGCTAGTGGGTTAGATATAGAGACTCCAAATTTGCTGTGGGGACACATTGGACTGTCGTTTATCAGTGTGCCAAATTTCATAACTTTCCTACGTACGGTTCTATGGGCTGCCATAGACCGCAATGGCGGAAGAAGAATAACTAATAATAAATATAGCTGCAAGCAGCAATTACCGGGGTCAAGCCAAAAAGGGCACAGAATGAAGTAAAGTTGAGTTTGGATAAGCAGACTAAAGAACCTATGTAAACCTAATGATTTCAGATGAAAAAACGCAAAAGTAATCAACAAAAATAATCTATGTTCTTGTCTACTGCAATTGTCCTTCTGTTATTGACAATCATGGAACATTAGATCACTGAAAAACATGTGAGTGGTGTTTGCAGTGACAAAACGTGTCACAACATGTTACAACAACTTAAATGAGTGAAAAGAGACCATCGCCATGTCTCTCTGATGTTCTGATGCAGAGAAAAAGCTTTTGCAAAAATGGTTAATAAGGTATTCTCATTGGTTGCTAGAGAGTAAATGGACATTCACCAGTGATTATAGTTCAATCCTTGAAAGGAATAATCCATGAAGACTCATGGTTTTAGATGTGTTGTTGCAGTAGTTTTAGGCAAAAATACCATATTCTATGTCAAAACCAGTAGGTGGCGCAATGAAAAAATTGTGCATGCAACATCAGGTCATGATTGTGTTACATCTAGCTAGTTTTATGACAATACACTTTAGTTTAGTTAAGAAACAGTTGTATGACCATAAGGCTGGCTTGTTATCAAAGGTTTTGTTCAATTATAAGGCCATCTAGTGGTGCAAGCACACAATTTTTTTTGTGTAGCCTCAGAATGGGCTCATGCATCAGCGTATCAAATCTGGTGAAAAAATATGTTTTCGTTACGAAGTTACAACCATTTATGTCTAAAAAACACAAAATTTGAAGGTAATTTTTCGTTTTTTGCAATTTTCGGCCATTTCTGATGAAAATTTTAATATAACGCCAATAGAACTTTTTGTTCAGAAGGTAAGGTTAGTTTCTTCCTATGGTATTTTCGAGTCGATCGGAAAAACGCTCGCGGAGATATTCACGCGTGTTTTTTAAGCACTATTTTGCTGCGCAGGGTTAACCGTAAGGCGAATTCTGGCATGTTTGGTATCGTTGGACTCGGCAACTATTCAGAACTCCAAAGAAACAAGTCCCGTGAAAATACGTCAATCGGAGCCAAAGTTATAGGCATGTAAAGCATATATCTGACCACTAGGTGGCGCTGTGACGAAACTCTGCATGCACCCTTAGTTCCTGACTGGCATCACAAGTACCAAGTGTCATGTCAATAGGCCTAAGTTTCACGAAAATACAGCCTAAAATCTGTTTTTTTGCGCTCTACGTAAAATTCGTTAAGGCGGTATACAAGAACGGATTGATGTATCGAAATTCTTTTGATAACTTTTTGCCATGAGTGTCTCTAGATGATACATACCAATTTTTGTGGCAATCGGACAAAAGCCCTAGGACGAGTTCGAAAAAGTAGAGTTTACGAATAATTCAAAATGGCGGAAAATTTTCATGACGGAAAATGACGCCATAGGGTCCAATCAAATCGTCTTGAGCCAATGAATAAGCGAAAGCAAGAATTTTGTTTCTAGGACTTACGGATCAGAAGTTATAAGCAAAAACATAAGTGCAACTTTGGAGTGTTGGTGGCGCTAGCGGGTTAGAGATAGAGACTCCAAATTTGCTGTGGGGACACATTGGACTGTCCTTTATCAGTGTGCCAAATTTCATAACTTTCCTACGTACGGTTCTATGGGCTGCCATAGACCGCAATGGCGGAAGAAGAATAACTAATAATAATAATTATTATAAAAAGAAAACTAACAAATACAATAGGGTTCTACGCCCCTTCGGGGCTTGACCCCTAATAATAAAATTAAGAAAACTAACAAATACAATAGGGTTCTACGCCCCTTCGGGGCTTGACCCCTAAATATAGCTGCAAGCAGCAATGCCGGGGTCAAGCCGAAAAGGGCACAAAAGGATGTAAAATTGAGATTGGATAAGCAGATTGAAGAACCTAGGTAAATCTAATAATTTTAGATGAAAAAACAAAAAAGTTATCAACAAAATTAATCTAAGTTCTTGTCTACTGCAATCGTCCTTCTGTTATTGACAATCATGGAACATTAGAACACTGAAGGACATGTGAGTGGTGTTTGCAGTGGTCACATCATGTTACAACAAGTTTAATTAGTCAAAAGAGACCATCCCCATGTCTCTACGATGTTCTGATGCAGAGATATAGCTTTTGCAAAAACGGTTGATAAGGTATTCTCAATGGTTGCTAGGGAGTAAATTGGCAACCACCAGTGATTATAGTCAAAGCCATGAAAGGAATAATCCATGATGACTCATGGTTTTAGATGTGTTATTGCAGTAGTTTTAGGCAAAAATACCATATTCCATCTCAAAACCAGTAGGTGGCGCAATGAAAAAATTGTGCATGCAACATCAGGTCATGATTGTGTTACATCTAGCTAGTTTTATGACTATACACTTTAGTTTAGTTAAGAAACAGTTGTATGACCATAGGGCTGGCTTGTTATCAAAGGTTTTGTTCAATTATAAGGCCATCTAGTGGTGCAAGCATACAATTTTTTTTGTGTGGCCTCAGAATGTGCTCATGCATCATCGTATCAAATCTGGTGAAAAAATCTCTTTTCGTTACAAAGTAACAACCATTTATGTGTAAAAAACACAAAATTTGAAGGTAATTTTTCGTTTTTTGCAATTTTCGGCCATTTCTGATGAAAATTTTAATATAACGCCAATAGAACTTTTTGTTCAGAAGGTAAGGTTAGTTTCTTCCTATGGTGTTTTCGAGTCGATCGGAAAAACGTTCGCGGAGATATTTACGCGTGTTTCTTAAGTGCTATTTTGCTGCGCAGGGTTAACCGTAAGGCGAATTCGGGTATGTTTGGTATCGTTGGACTCGGCAACTATTTAGAACTCAAAGGAAACAAGTCCTGTGAAAATATGTCAATCGGAGCCAAAGTTATAGGCATGTAAAACATAAGTCTGACCACTAGGTGGCGCTGTGACGAAACTCTGCATGCACCCTTAGTTCCTGACTGGCATCACAAATACAAAGTATCGTGTCAATAGGCTTAAGTTTGGCGAAGATACAGCCTCAAATCCGTTTTTTTGAGCTCTACGTAAAATTTGTTGACGCGCTATACGACAACGGATTGGTTTATCAAAATTCTTTTAATAACTTTTTGCCTTGAGTGTCTCTAGATGGTGCATACCGATTTTCAAGGCAATCCGGCAAAAGCTCTAGGACGAGTTCGCAAAAGTAGGTTTTATGAATATTTAAAAATGGCGGGAAAATTTTCATGACGGAAAATGACGTCATAGGGTCCAATCGAATCGTCTTGAGCCAAGGAATCAGAGGAAACAAGAATTTAATTTCTAGGACGTACGGGTCAGAAGTTATAGGCAAAAACATAAGTGCAATTTTGGACTGTTGGTGGCGCTAGTGGGTTAGATATAGAGACTCCAAATTTGCTGTGGGGACACATTGGACTGTCGTTTATCAGTGTGCCAAATTTCATAACTTTCCTACGTACGGTTCTATGGGCTGCCATAGACCGCAATGGCGGAAGAAGAATAACTAATAATAATAATAAAATTAAGAAAACTAACAAATACAATAGGGTTCTACGCCCCTTCGGGGCTTGACCCCTAAATATAGCTGCAAGCAGCG